>NC_052067.1:95896332-96200136 GCF_015852505.1 Tachyglossus aculeatus
AAACGCTTAGTACAGTGCTCTGCACACAGTAAGCGCTCAAGGGAAAGAGCCCGGGCTTGGGAGTCAGAGGTCATGGGTTCAAATCCCAGCTCCACCAATTGTCAGCTGTGTGACTTTGGGCAAGTCACTTAACTTCTCTGTGCCTCAGTTACCTCATCTGTAATATGGGGATTAAGACTGTGAGCCCCACGTGGGACAACCTGATCACCTTGTATCCTCCCCAATGCCTAGAACAGCGCTTTGCACATAGTAAGTGCTTAACAAATACCATCATTATTTATTATCAGTGCTTAGAGCAGTGCTTTGCATATAGTAAGCACTTAGTAAATGCCATTATTATTATTATTATTAATATGATTGAATGAATGAATGAATGAAGTGGCGGAGCCAGGATTAGAACCCAGGTTGTTCTGACTCCTAAAGCCCGTGATTTTCTAACCATGAAGGTCCGTGTCCAGGAGAGTGATCAGTACATCGCTCCTCTAAGAACCCTGATGCTACTGTCTGGTTGCTCATTCTCAGCCTCTTTCACAGACACCTCCTCTTGCCTCCCACCCACAAACTGTGGGTGTCTCTCAAGGGTCAGGTAACCCTCATTTCCTTTCTCCCCCTCCCCCTTCTGCATCACCCTGAATTGCTCCCTTTATTCACGGTCCCCCATTCAGCCTCACATATCTTATGGACGTAGCCATAATTCACTTATTTATATAAATGTCCATCTCCCCCTCCAGACTGTAATCTCACTTTGGGCAGGGGATTCATTCATTCATTCAATCGTATGTATTAAGCACTTACTGTGTGCAGAGCACCGTATTAAGCACTTGGGAAAGTACAATACAATAATAAAGAGTGATGATCCCTGCCCACAGTAAGCTCACAGTCTTGGGGTGTGGGGGTGGGCAGCTATCAATACAAATGAACAGACATTGATATAAATAAATAAAATTGCACACATACATAAGGGGAAAGAACAAAGGGAGCAAGTCAGGGCGATTCAGTAGAGAGTGGGAGATGAGGAAAAGTGGGGCTTAGTCTGGGAAGGCCTCTTGGAGCAGATGTAAGGCTCTGAAACAGGGAGAATAATTGTCTGGCACATTGGAGGAGGGACAGCATTATGTTATAAACATCTCATCAGTGGTATTTATTGAGCACTGATCTAAATGCTTCGGAGAGAGTGCAGCATAACTGAGTTGATAGACACATTCCCTGCCCACAACAAGCTTATAGTCTAGAGGGGGAAAGGCATTAATATAAATAATTTATAATTCAATCAATCAATCAATCGTATTTATTGAGCACTTACTGTACGCAGAGCACTGTACTAAGCGCTTGGGAAGTACAAGTTGGTGACATATAGAGACAGTCCCTACCCAACAGTGGGCTCACAGTCTAAAAGGGGGAGATGGAGAACAAAACCAAGCATACTAACAAAATAAAATAAATAGAATAGATATGTACAAGTAAAATAAATAAATGGAGTAATAACTATGCACAAACATATATACATATATACAGGTGCTGTGGGGAAGAGAAGGAGGTAAGATTGGGGGATGGAGAGGAAGGAAGGGGCTCAGTCAGGGAAGGCCTCCTGGAGGAGGTGAGCTCTCAGTAGGGCCTTGAAGGGAGGAAGAGAGCTAGCTTGGTGGATGGGCAGAGGGAGGGCATTCCAGGCCCGGGGGATGACGTGGGCCGGGGGTCGATGGCAGGACAGGCGAGAACGAGGTACGGTGAGGAGATTAGCGGCAGAGGAGCGGAGGGTGCGGGGTGGGCTGGAGAAGGAGAGAAGGGAGGTGAGGTAGGAGGGGGCGAGGTGATGGACAGCCTTGAAGCCCAGGGTGAGGAGTTTCTGCCTGATGCGCAGATTGATTGGTAGCCACTGGAGATTTTATAATAATTATTATTTATAATTTATGTACATAAGTCCTGTGGGGTTGAGAGTTGGGCAAATATCAAATGCGCAACAGTCACAGATCCAAGTGTATAGACAACACACCTTCAAAGCCTTTTTGAAGGCACAACTCCTCCACCAAGCCCTCATTTCTGCTTTTCACACTCTCTTCTGCGACTCCCTGATTTTCTCTTTATTCATGTTTAGTTTTGTTGTCTGTCACCCCTTCTAGACTGTGAGCCCGTTGTTGGGTAGGAACCATCTCTATATGTTGCCGACTTGTACTTCCCAAGCGCTTAGTACCGTGCTCTGCACACAGTAAGCCCTCAATAAATACGAATGAATGAATGAATATTGGGAGCAGCATGGCCTAGTTGAGAGAGCACAGTCCTGAGCGTCAGAAGGACCCGGCCCTGCGGCTTGTCAGCTGTGTGACTTTGGACAAGTCACTTCACTTCTCTGGGCCTCAGTTACCTCATCTGTAAAATGGGGTTGAAAACCATGAACTCCTTGAGGGACAGGGACTGCAACCTCCCCAATTTGCTTGTATCCACCCTAGTGCAGTGCCTGGCACATTAGTAAGCGCTTAACAAATACCATTATTACCATTATTATTAATGACCCAGGTTGGCTTTGAGGACAGCCTTCAAGAGCTTGGAAGATCCTTGTCCCAGGGACATGGAGAGGGAGATTGTAGGAGAGGAGCTGTAGCTCTTTCCTGACTTTCCCTGACTTGCTGAGAAGCTTTTCAATAGCATTTTGGAAGTGGTTCCTTTGGCTCGGGGCAAAGAGAGATTGCCTCAGAATAGGAGGAGAGTGGAGATGGAAGAGGTAGAAAATGGGTTAGCCTTTGCGGAGAGAGGGAAACTGCTAAATAGTGGCACTCTGGGGAAATCAGATTTTAATAGAGAGGGAATATGGAAACTTTGGACTCAGAGACTGAACAGATAATTATTAAGACGCATACATGGTCATGGGTTCAAACCCCGACTCTGCCAACTGTCAGCTGTGTGACAACTTCTCTGTGCCTCAGTTACCTCATCTGTAAAATGGGGATTAAGACTGTGAGCCCCACCTGGGGCAACCTGATCACCTTGTATCCTCCCCAGCGCTTAGAACAGTGCTTTGCACATAGTAAACACTTAACAAATGCCATTATTATTATTATACATTATCATTCAGTGAATGATACAGTCTCTAAACTTAGGTCATCTCTGTACTGTAAGCTCACTGTGGGTAAGGAATCTGTGTACCAATTTGGTTGTACTGTACCCTTCCAAGCACTTAGTACAAGCTCTGTATATAGAAAGCACACAGTAAATACCATTGATTGTTGATGATGATGAAAGTTATTCTTGAGCCACATGCTGAAGGTTCTCTATGATGATTAAACCTCAAATTTATGTCATTTATATTTTTCCACAGCACTTTCACATGGTCTCATTTTTTCTTCATAGTAACCTTGGAAGGTTAAGTGAGGTAGACATTGTTCTTCATTATAGAGATCAATCAATCAATTAATCACATTTATCGAATGTTTACTATATGCAGAACACCGAACTAAGTGCTTGGGAGAGTACAATACAACATTCATTCATTCATTCAGTTATATTTATTGAACGCTTACTGTGTGCAGAGCACTGTACTAAGCACTTGGAAAGTACAATTTGGCAACAAATAGAGATGATCCCTACCCAACAACGGGCTCATGGGGGGACAGACATTACTATGAATAAGCAAGTAATTTATAATTTACAGATATGAACAAAAATGTCGTGGGGCTAGGGGTGGGGTGAATATCACAAGTTCAAAGACCACAGATCCAAATGCACAGATGAAGCAGAAGGGAGAGCAAGCTGGGGAAAAGAGGTCTTAATTGGGGAAAGGCTCTCGGAGAAGATGTGACCTTAATAATACTTGGAAGGCAGAGGCAGGGGTGGTCTGGCATATAAGGAGTTTATTCATTCATTCAATTGTATTTATTAAGTGCTTACTCTGTGCAGAGCACTGTACTGAGTTCCTGGCTAAGGGGAGGACGTGAGAAAGGAGTCAGCAGTGGGATAGACAAGATAGAGACACAGTGAATAACCTGGTGATAGAGGAGTAGAGCGTGAGGACTGGATAGAGATTAGAGTCGTGATGTGGGAAAAGCTGATTGATTGCTTTAAAGCCTATGGTAAGGTGTTTCTGTTTGATGTGGAGGTGGATTCATTCATTCATTCAATCATATTTATTGAGCACTTACTACGTGCAGAGCACCGTACTAAGCACTTGGAAAGTAGAATACAGCTACAACAAGAGACAATCCTTGCCCACAACGAGCTCACAATCTAGAAGGGGGGAGACAGACTATGTGCTTTGCACATAGTACAAGTAAACAGGCATCAACATAAATAAATAGAATTATAGACATATACATAAGTGCTGTGGGATGGGGTGGCAGGGGGAGAGAGGAACCACTGGAGGTTCTTGAGGTGTGGAGAGACATGGACTAAACTTTTTTCCTGTTAAATGATTTGTGTGGCAGACAGAAGTACGGATTGAAGCAGGGAGAGGAGACCAGGATATAAACGAGGAGGCAGATGCAGTGGTCAAGATGGGATAGGATAAGTGCTTGGATCAGCCTGGTAGCAGGTTGGATGGTGAGGAAAGGGCAGATTTTAGCAATGTTGTGAAGGAAGACCGACAGGATTTGGTGACAGATTAAATATGTTGGCGGAATGAGAGAGATGAGTCGAGGACAACACTAAGGTTATGGGCTTGTGAGACAGAGAGCATAGCAGTGTTGTCTACAGTGATGGGAAAGGCAGCAGGAGAGTTTGGGAGGGAGAATGAGTTCAGTTTTGGACAAGTTTAATTTGAGGTGAAGACAGAATATCAATGTAGATAGATCTTGAAGGCAGGAAGAAATGTGAGGGCACGTGCAGGGGAAAGGTCAGCCCTGGAGTTGTAGATTTGGGGATTATCTGCATAGAGATGGTAGTTGAAGCTTTGGTAGTGAATGAGTTCTCCAACAGAGTGGGTGTAGAGGGAGCATAGTATAGAAGGGCACCCAGTGAAGGAAGCAGAAGCCAGATTGGAGGGGATCTAGGAGAAAATTGAGCCCGTTGCTGGGTAGGGACTGTCTCTATATGTTGCCGATTTGTACTTCCCAAGCACTTAGTACAGTGCTCTGCACACAGTAAGCATTCAATAAATACGATTGAATGAATGAATGAAAATTGGAAGATAAGAAGTGGAGACAGCAGGTGTAAGCAACTCAAGAATTTTGGAGAGAAATGAGAGGAGGGAGATAGAGCAATACAGATGAGAAAGCTGAGAGCTCACACAGCTGGCCAGTGATAGAGCTGGGACCAGAACCCAGATCCTGTGACCCCCATACCAATCTATTTTCCACTGGCCATCCTAATCCTTGCTATGCTTCTCAAATATTAGACATTCTCATAGTTTCCATGCATCAGTACTATTGATTGAGTGCCTCCTGTATGCAGAAAACAATACTAAAACCTTGAGAGAGAACAATAGAATTAGTACACATAATTGACATAATTCATAATACACATAATAATAGTAATAACGATGGTATTTGTTAAGTGCTTACTATGTGTCAAGTACTGTTCTAAGTGCTGGGATAGATACAAGCTAATTCATTCATTCAGTCATATTTATTGAGTGCTTACTGTGTGCAGAGCACTGTACTAAGTGCTTGGGAAGTACAAGTCGGCAACATAGGAGACTGTCCCTACCCAACAACGGGCAGCGTGCCTCAGTGGAAAGAGCCCAGGCTTTGGAGTCAGAGGTCATGGATTCTAATCCATGCTCCACCGTTTGTCAGCTGTGTGACCTTGGGCAAGTCACTTAACTTCTCTGTGCCTCAGTTACCTCATCTGTAAAATAGGGATTAAGACTGGGGGCCCCACGTGGGACAATCTGATCACCTTGTAACATCCCCAGTGCTTGAAACAGTACTTTGCACATAGTAAGCACTTAATAAATGCCATTAAAAAAAAAATGGGCTCACAGTCTAGAAGGGGGAGACAGAAAACAAAACAAAACATGTAGACAGGTGTCAAAATCATCAGAACAAATAGAATTAAAGCTATATGCACATCATTAACAAAATACATAGAATAGTAAATATGTACAAGTAAAATAGAGTAATAAATCTGTACAAATATATACAAGTGCTATGTGGAGGGGAAGGAGGTAGGACGGGGGGGATGGGGAGGAGGAGAGGAAAAAGGGGGCTCAGTCTGGGAAGGTTTCCTGAAGGAGGTGAGCTCTCAGTAGGGATTTGAAGGGAGAAAGGGAGCTAGCTTGGTGGATGTGTGGAGGGAGGGCATCTAGGCCAGGGGAAGGACGTGGACCAGGGATCGACGGCGGGACAGGCGAGAACGAGGACCAGTGAGGAGGTTAGTGGCAAAGGAGCAGAGGGCAAGGGCTGGGCTGTAGAAGGAGAGAAGGGAGGTGAGGTAGGAGGGGGCGAGGGGATGGACAGCCTTGAAGCCAAGAGTGAAGAATTTTTGCTTGATTTGTAGGTTGACAGGCAGCCACTGGAGATTTTTGAGGAGGGGAGTGAAGTTCCCAGATCGTTTCTTCACAAAGATAATCCGGGCAGCAGAGTGAAGTATAGACTGAAGTGGGGAGAGACAGGAGGATGGGAAATTAAAGAGGAGGCTGCTGCAATAGTCCAGTAGAGATAGGATGAGAAATTGAACCAGCAAGGTAGCGGTTTGGATGGAGAGGAATGGGCAGATCTTGGAGATGTTGTGGAGGTGAGACCAGCAGGTTTTGGTGGGGGATTGGATGTGTGGGGTGAAAGAGAGAGCAGAGTCGAGGATGACACCAAGATTGAGGGCTTGTGAGATGGGAAGGATGGTAGTGCTGTCTACAGCGACAGGAAAGTCAGGGAGAGGGCAGGGTTTGAGAGGGAAGATGAGGAGTTCAGTCTTGGACATATTGAGTTTTAGATGGCAGGCAGACATCCAGATCTAGATGTCTTGAAGGCAGGAGGAGACACGAGCCTGAAGGGAGGGAGAGAGAGCAGGGGTAGAGATGTAGATTTGGGTGTCATCAGCGTAGAGATGATAGTTGAAGTCGTGGAAGTGAATGAGTCAGGTCGGACTCATCGGACTAATCAGGTCAGACACAGTACCTGTCCTACATGGGGCTCACAGTCTTAATCCCCATTTTACAGATGAGGTAACTGAGGCCCAGAGAAGTGAAGTGACTTTCCCGAGGTCACACAGCAGACAAGTGGCAGAGCTCAAATTAGAATCCATGACCTTCTGATTCCCAGGTCCAGGCTTTATCCACTAGGCCATGCTGCTTCTGTAGGTCATGCTGTGTGACCTTGGGCAAGTCACTTCTCTGTAAAATCTGTAAATTGGCAAGAAAATACCTGATCTCCCTCCTACTTAGACTGTGAGTCCCATGCACTTAGAATAGTGCTTGAAAGATAGTATCTATAAGTTGCCAACTTGTACTTCCCAAGCGCTTAGTGCAGTGCTCTGCACACGGTAAGGGCTCAATAAATAGGATTGACTGAATGAATGAATAGTAAGTGCTTAATAAATACCATTTAAAAAATGACCCATTGTCAGCAGACACAAGGGGGATTTTAGCCAGTCAGCTCAGCAACTGGCAGGCCCATAAATGCAGTATTCAGTCGACGATGACCCTCCAGTTCAAAATCCCTCCAGTTCAAAATCCTTCCAGCTCTTTAATCCTCTGCCTCCCATTAACAAGGCCACCCCCACCCTCAGACCCAGAATGTTGCTTTAAAGCCCTAAGTCTCTGAAGCTGCTTGATCTTTGAAGGGTCCCTCGCCCCAAGCCCCATCCCTTCTGATGCAGAATTTAGGTAAAAGCCTCTTGAAACCAGCCCCAGGGGGAGGTGGGCTTTGAGGGGAACTGAGAGTGGGGGCATGTAGAGAGCCTGGGGGCTTTAGTGTGGCTTTGCCAAAGCCTGTGACTTTGCCCAACCGCTCTGATTTCTATTTCCTGAGCGGGAAAGGGAGGGGAGGACCCCCCTTCTCCTGGGAGCCCACTCTTTTAGACTGTGAGCCCACTCTTTTAGACTGTGAGCCCACTGTTGGGTAGGGACTGTCTCTATATGTTGCCAACTTGTACTTCCCAAGCGCTTAGTACAGTGCTCTGCACACAGTAAGCGCTCAATAAATACGATTGATGATGATGATGATGGGACACGGCTGGGACTCTTAGTTCTAGGTCACCATAATCATCATCATCAGTGGCATTGACTGAGTGTCTGTTGACTGCCAAGCACCACACTAAGCGCTGGGGAAAGTATGACAAGAAAAAGTCACTGCCCTCTGAGAACTTACCATTTAATGGGGGAAGACAGACAGGGAAAAATGATTTCTAATTAGTGGTGGCAGAAGAAAGAGCAGGGTTTAGAAAGTGGAAATGTGCTCAGATGATTGAGAAGCAACGTGGCTCAGTGGAAAGCCACTGTTGGGTAGGGACCGTCTCTATATGTTGCCAACTTGTACTTTCCAAGCGCTTAGTACAGTGCTCTGCACACAGTAAGCACTCAATAAATACGATTGATTGATTGATTGAAAGAGCACAGGCTTTGGAGTCAGAGGTCATGGGTTCAAATCCCGGCTCTGCCAATTGTTAGCTGTGTGACTTTGGGCAAGTCACTTAACTTCTCTGTGCCTCTCATCTGTAAAATGGGGATTAAGACTGTGAGCCCCACGTGGGACAACCTGATCACCTTATATCCCCCAGTGCTTAGAACAGTGCTTTGCACATAGTATGTGCTTAACAAATACCGTCATTATTATTATTATTATTAAGTAAAGATTAGAATTAATTTCCCTGTGCCTCAGTTTCCTCATCTGTAAGATGGGGATTAAAACTGTGAGCCCCCTGTGGGACAGAGACTGTGTCCAACATGATTAGCTCGCATCTACCTTAGCACTTAGTGCAGTACCTGGAATGTAGAAAGCACTTAACAAACACCACAAAATAATTGAATATACAAGTTGATATGGCCATAAAATATGCATGTGTACTCAAGTGCCGCAGGTAAGAATGAAGGACTTAAATGTTAAGAGCGGTGTTTGTGTTGGCTAAACCGGGTGAGGAAGGTTCTCTGTAGGAAATGGGATTTTCAAAAAACTTTGAAGAAGGGGAGAACCACAGATTTCCCCCTTTAGACTATAAGCTCATTGTGGGCAGAGAATGTATCTACCAACTCTGTTATATTGTACTATCACAAGTGCTTAGTACAGTGCACAGAATAAGCCCTCAGTAAATACGATTGATTGATTGATTTCCCCATTCCTTTCTGTACCTAGAAAGGTTTGTAGAGTCCAGTTTGGGCTCAACCACTGCCTTCTGAGCAACGGAATAAAAGTAATTATGGTACTTGTTAAGCACTTATTATGTGCCAAGCACTGTTCTAAATGCTGAGGTAGATACGAGTTAATCAGGTTGAACACAGTCCCTTCCCATATGGGACGCACTCTCCTAATCCCCATTTTACAGATGAGGTAATTGAGGCCCAGAGAAGTGAAGTGACTTGCCCAAGCTCATGCAGTAGACATGTGGCCAAGAGGAATTAGAACCCAGGACTTTCTGACTACCAGCCCTGTGGTCTAATCAGCCCTTAATAATAATAATAATAATAACATTTATTAAGCACTTACTATGTGCAAAGCACTGTTCTAAGCACTGGTGGGGGGAGTACAAGGTGATCAGATTGTCCCATGGGGGGCTCACAGTTTTAATCCCCATTTTACAGATGAGGTAACTGAGGCCCAGAGAAGTTAAGTGACTTGCCCAAAGTCACACAGCTGACAACTGGCGGAGTTGGAATTTGAACCCATGACCTCTGACTCCAAAGCTCTTACTCTTTCCACTGAGCCACGCTGCCTCTCTAGTCTTTACTGATTGCTTCTACTGGAGAGGACTTGTGAGGTTTTTTGTTTTTGTTTTTTGATATTTGTCAAGTGCTTACTATGTGCCGGTACTGTACTAAGCACTGGTTTAGAGAAAAGTTATTTATTACTCTTTATTTATTTACTTTATTTGTACATATTTATTCTATTTATTTTATTTTGTTAACATGTTTTGTTTTGTTGTCTGTCTCCCCCTTCTAGACAGTGAGCCCGCTGTTGGGTAGGGACCGTCTCTATATGTTGCCAACTTGTACTTCCCAAGCGCTTAGTACAGTGCTCTGCACACAGTAAGCACTCAATAAATGCGATTGAATGAATGAATGAATGAATGTAGGACGCAGTCCATGTCCCTCATAGAGTTCCACAGTCTTCACCTCCATTTTGCGGATGGGTTAACTAAGGTACAGAGAAATTAAGTAACTTTCCCAAGGTCACACAGCAGACAAGTAGTGGAGATTAAAACCCAGGTCCTTCTGACTCTAAGGCCTGTAGTCTACGCACTAGGCCATGCTGTTTATGATTTACTAGTTTGGCCCTCTGGGAGACAGCGTGGTGTAGTGGAATAATAATAATAATAATAATAATAATAATAATAATAATAATGGCATTTATTAAGCGCTTACTATGTGCAAAGCGCTGCTCTAAGTGCTGGGGAAAATTACAAGGTGATCAGGTTGTCCCCCGGGGGGCTCACAGTCTTAATCCCCATTTTACAGATGAGGTAACTGAGGCCCAGAGAAGTGACGTGACTTGCCCAAAGTCACACAGCTGACAATTGGCAGAGCCGGGATTTGAACCCATGACCTCTGACTCCAAAGCCCGGGCTCTTTCCAATGAGCCACGCTGCTTTTCCTGAAACTAGGAATCAGAAGGCCTGGGTTCTAGTCTCAGCTCTATCACTCAGCTGGTAGTTTGCAACCCTGGTACCTGTAGAGTTTGCAAATTGATGACCTTGACAGTGCTGGGACAGGGTTTTTAAGACTGTGAGCCCACTGTTGGGTAGGGACCGTCTCTCTATGTTGCCAACTTGTACTTCCCAAGTGCTTAGTACAGTGCTCTGCACACAGTAAGCGCTCCATAAATACTATTGATTGATTGATTGATCATCCCAATCCTTCTGGAACTCACTAATCTCAGCCCTGACCCATCAGCCTTGCCATTTCAGTTCTGATAGTAGAAATACAATCATTCCTGTCGACTTGAGACAGTGTGAGATGTTGTACTTACCACTCACAAAATTCTACCCAGGTTGGCAGCTCTTTCAAATAAACTTGTTCTGATTGAATGTGCGGCATGGTTAGTGTCACTGAAATACTAATCCCACTGCATGGTGGAAGTTATAACAAATGTGAAATGTTGTGGAGGCCATGTGGTCTGGGCGTGAGGAGACATGGTTGCTTGGGCCAGAACTGCCACTCATCTGTTTTGGGACTTCAGGCAAGCCACTCGACCCCTCAGTGCCTCGGTTTCCTCATCTGTAAAATGGGGACAATAATACTTGCTCTACCTCAGAGGGATGTTATGAGGATCAAATCAGTAAAGTGCTTTGGAAAATAAAAGTGCTTTATACATTCAAGATGCTTGCAATCTGGTTCCACGGTGTTCTGGAGGACCAAGGTATCAGATTTCTAGGTCCATGTTAGACTTTTATTTCAGGACATTGTTGCCCAAATTTTGATTTTCCTGCATTTTATCATTCCCATTTATCCTTGGAAACAGTATGAGGGATGGGCCCACACCAGCACGCCACCTAGATTATTAAGGTCCAAAGATTCATTCATTCATTCATTCAATTGTATTTATTGAGCGCTTACTATCATCATCGTCAATCGTATTTATTGAGCGCTTACTGTGTGCAGAGCACTGTACTAAGCGCTTGGGAAGTACAAGTTGGCAACATATAGAGCCGGTCCCACCCAACAACGGGCTCACAGTCTAGAAGGGGGAGACAGACAACAAAACAAAACATGTAGACAAGGTGTCAAAATCATTAGAACAAATAGAATTAAAGCTATATGCACATCATTAACAAAATAAATGGAATAGTAAATATGTACAAGTAAAATAAATAGAGTAATAAATCTGTACAAATATATACAAGTGCATTGGGGAGGGGAAGGAGGTTGGACAGGGGGATGGGGAGGAGGAGAGGAAAAAGGGGGCTCAATCTGGGGAGGCCTCCTGGAGGAGGTGAGCTCTCAGTAGGGCTTTGAAGGGAGGAAGAGAGCTAGCTTGGTGGATTTGTGGAGTGAGGGCATTCCAGGCCAGGGGAAGGATGTGGGCCGGGGGTTGACTGTGGGACAGGCGAGAATGAGGCCCAGTGAGGAGGTTAGCGGCGGAGGAGCGGAGGGTGTGGCCTGGGCTGGAGAAGGAGAGAAGGGAGGTGACGTAGGAGGGGGTGAGGTGATGGATGGACAGCCTTGAAGCCAAGAGTGAGAAGTTTTTGCTTGATTAGTAGGTTGACAGGCAGCTGCTGGAGATTTTTGAGAAGGGGGGGTAACATGCCCAGAGCGTTTCTACATGAAGATAATCCGGGGAGCAGAGTGGGGAGAGACAGGAGGATAGGAGATCAGAGAGGAGGCTGATGCAATAGTCTAGTCGGGATAGGATGAGAGATTGAACCAGCAAGGTAGCGGTTTGGATGGAGAGGAAAGGGCGGATCTTGGCAATGTTGTGGAGGTGAGACGGGCAGATTATGGCGATGGATTGGATGTGTGGGGTGAACGAAAGAGCGGAGTCAAGGATGACACCAAAGTTGTGGGCTTGTGAGACGGGAAGGATGGTAGTGCCATCTACAGTGACGGGAAAGTCAGGGAGAGGGCAGGGTTTGGGAGGGAAGATGACGAGTTCAGTCTTTGACATACTGAGTTTTAGATAGCGGGCAGACATCCAGATGGAGATGTCCTGAAGGCAGGACAAAGATGCACACTAATCTCATTTAGATGGTTATTATGTGAAAAGATTGTTAAGGGAAAAGTTTTGTCTGTTTGTTTTATGTGACTTATTAAGCACTTTCTTTGTGCCAGTCACTGTATTAAGTACTGGGGTAGATAATCAGGTTGGACAGCGTCCCTGTCCCATGTGGAGTTCATGGTCTATGTTGGAGAGAGTATTTCATTCAGTTTTACAGATGAGGTAACTGAGGCACAGAGAAGCTCAGTGACTTGGTGAAGATCACATAGCAGACAAGTGGCAGGGCCGGAATTAGAACCCAGGCCCTCCAACTCCTAGGCCCATGTTCTTTCCATTAGGCCTCATAGTTTCCCCAAAGTCAAGATGTTTTTTTCTCAAAATATCCAAGTTGGATCAAAAACCCATGTTTAGGGCTAGTGCTTAGTTTGAAACTAAAGGGTGCCAGAATTATGTAGTTTTACCTAATAACTATAATATTTAATGAACACTTATCACAAGCCAGACAGTATACTAAGTGTTGGGGAAAACACAAGATAATTAGATCAGAAAGTTTCTGTATAACATGGGTTCATAATCAAAGGCATAGGGAGAGCAGGTATGGAGAAGCAGCGTGGCTCAGTGAAAAGAGCCCGGGCTTTGGAGTCAGAGGTCAGGGGTTCAAATCCCGGCTCCACCAACTGTCAGCTGTGTGACTTTGGGCAAGTCACTTAACTTCTCTGTGCCTCAGTTACCTCATCTGTAAATGGGAATTAAGACTGTGAGCCCCCCATGGGACAACCTGATCACCTTGTTACCTCCCCAGAGCTTAGAACAGTGCTTTGCACATAGTAAGAGCTTAATAAATGCCATTAAAAAAGGTATTTTAACCACACTTTCAGAAATAGAAACCAAAGACTAGAGAAGTTAAATGACTTACTCGGGGCCATGGACATAACAGGGTAGTGGCAGAGCTTGGACTAGAATCCAAGTCTACTGAATCCCAGTTCTGTGCCCTTTCCCTAAGCTGTTATGTCTGTTCGGCATTTCGTATTTGTTATTATTATTATTATTATATCCATTACTTACTAAGTGTCAAGCACTGTAGTAGATATGGACAATCACGTCAGACACAGTCCTTGTCCTGAATGGCGCTCGCAGTCTAAGTAGGAGGGAGTAGAGGTATTGAATTCCCATTTTACAGATGAGGAAACTCAGGTACAGAGAAGTGAACTGACTCGACCTTGGGCAACGGACAGAGCCATATTTAGAACCCAGGTCCTCTGGTTACCAAACCTGTGCTCTTTCCACTTGGCCAAGCTCCTCCTTCAAAGTTAGAACTTGGAAAGTACAGTGGAATCGTCATGGTTGCTGCCGTGACACAAAACATGCCACACATCAGCCAGGGCAAGTTTATTTGAAAGGGCCACCAACCAATATAGCACTGAACAAGTGCACGCTGAGATCCAAGATTCTTACACATCATCTAACATTCTTACAAATCAGCAGAATAGATGTTGTTTTTCCTTTCAGAATTGAAATGACAAGGCCCCAAGGTGCCGGAACTAGGAAAGGTCAAGACGGAGACCTAGGAATTCCTAGCCCAAATTAAGGCCTGTTTATGTGAAGCTCGAATTAACCAGTCACTTTCAAAACCTCGTGCCTAACACAGTCTCCTTTCCTTTCATCCCCGTCACCTTGGGTTAGAGTTTACAGAAATGGAAATGTTGACTCTTTCAACTAGCCTCAAGCTGGCAGAGGCAAGAAACTTTTCAGAAAGGGAATGCATCTGAGGCGCTAGAATGGAAAAAGAAGGGCCAAAAAGCTATCGGAAAAAAAAAAATTCTTGGGGCATTTATCTCCACCATTAAAAGCAGGATGAAAGGGAAAATTTTTCGGATGGAAACGATCACGAGGTTTTCATTTAGCTTTCCAAACTCGACGAGTTTCGGGCCAGAGAGTACCAAATCCCAGCATTTAGCTGATCTTGCCCTTTGGGTTACGATGTCCATTATAGGTAAGTATTCACTGTGAGGGCAGGCCCGTGCAGCATTCATTTCTCTACCAGCTGGAATTTGGAATGCACTTTCCAAAGAAAGTCTGACCGAGTTGAACGTCATCTAAAACATTGTGTCCTTGTTAAAGGGGCTGGGTCAGAGGGGCAGAAGGAACCATTTTAAGGTTAGGGAAAAATGAGGGGCATTGCTTTCTGCTTTGTTTGACAATGTCTTTGTTGTATTACTACAGTTCTCCTGGGTTTTGAGTTCTCATCTCCACCACCTCTTTCTTTTCCTGTCCAGATCCAGGGCTCAGAACGAAATACTAAAGTAAACTAGAGCACAGCATAACTTCCACAAGCCAATGTCTTAACATGGTCTAGGAATAACTTGAGCCTCATAAAACCGTATCTCGCTGATTTGTAGCAATTTGGGAAGCAATAAAACCGGGAAGCCAGGTTGAAAAGCCCAGCCCCTCATTTCAATTTACACCAGGCGGCTACCCGGTTTCATCTTTTGAAGCTGCAAATCTTAAAACCGGATTTGGAAAGATGACCGGAAGGGTTTTCTGAGTGAGTTCTTTGGAGGGGCAGAGGCTGCAGTTAGGAAACTTGGCATCGCTACCTCCGTCCCCAACAGGGAGGGGAGTGGCAGAGGGCCCTGACACTTCCACAGATACCAATTTTAACGCAGACCAGATTTGAAGCTAACCCTGCTACAGTCTTGTTCAGCTCCTTCTCTTCTTTCTCCTCCGCCTTCTCCTCCTCCTCCTCCCCTTTCTCCACAGATACCACTTGAAATGCAGAGCTGTTCTGAAGCTAACCCTGCCACAGTCATGAGTCCAGCTTCTGCTCCTCATTCTCTTCCCAAGTGCTTAGTACAGTGCTCTGCACACAGTAAGCACTCAATAAATACGATTAAATGAATGGATGAATTCTTCTTTTCCTGCTCCTTCTCCTACTTTTCTTCCTTCTCTTCCTCCTCCTTCTCCCCCTCCTCCTCCCTTCTCCTCCTCCTCATCCTGCTCCTTCTCCCCCTCCTTTTCCTCCTTTTCCTCCTTCTCCTCCCTTTTCCTCCTCCTCCTGCTCCTTCTCCTCCTTCTCCTCTCCTTCTTCTCCTCCTCCTTCTTCTCCGCCTCCTTCTTCTCCTCCTGCTCCTCTTCTTCCTCCTCTCCTCCTCCTCCTTCTCTTCCTTCTCCTCCCTTTTCTTCCTCCTCCTGTTCCTTCTCCTCCTTCTCCTCTCAATCAATCAATCAATCAATCGTATTTATTGAGCGCTATGTGCAGAGCACTGTACTAAGCGCTTGGGAAGTACAAATTGGCAACACATAGAGACAGTCCCTACCCAGCAGTGGGCTCACAGTCTAAAAGGGGGAGACAGAGAACAGAACCAAACATACCAAAAAATAAAATAAATAGGATAGAAATGTACAAGTAAAATAAATAAATAAATAAATAAATAGAGTAATAAATATGTACAACCATATATACATATATACAGGTGCTGTGGGGAAGGGAAGGAGGTAAGATGGGGGGATGGAGAGGGGGACGAGGGAGAGAGGAAGGAAGGGGCTCAGTCTGGGAAGGCCTCCTGGAGGAGGTGAGCTCTCAGCAGGGCCTTGAAGGGAGGAAGAGAGCTAGCTTGGCGGAGGGGCAGAGGGAGGGCATTCCAGGCCCGGGGGATGACGTGGGCCGGGGGTCGACGGCGGGACAGGCGAGAACGAGGTACAGTGAGGAGATTAGCGGTGGAGGAGCGGAGGTTGCGGGCTGGGCAGTAGAAGGAGAGAAGGGAGGTGAGGTAGGAGGGGGCGAGGGGATGGACAGCCTTGAAGCCCAGGGTGAGGAGTTTCTGCCTGATGCGCAGATTGATTGGTAGCCACTGGAGATTTTTGAGGAGGGGAGTAATATGCCCAGAGCATTTCTGGACAAAGATAATCCGGGCAGCAGCATGAAGTATGGATTGAAGTGGAGAGACACTCTCCTTCTTCTCCTCCTTCTTCTCCACCTCCTTCTTCTCCTCCTGTTCCTCTTCTTCCTCCTCTCCTCCTCCTCCTTCTCTTCCTTCTCCTCCCTTTTCTTCCTCTTCCTGCTCCTTCTCCTTCTTCTCCTCTCCTTCTTCTTCTCCTCCTTCTTCTCCACCTCCTTCTTCTACTCCTGTTCCTTTTCTTCCTCCTCTCATCCTCCCCCTCCTCCTCATTCTCTTCCTCCTCCTCCAGCTCCTTTCTGTCAATTCCCTGGGCATCTTCAAAGCTGTCCACAGAGTTCAGGTCAGCTACTAGCATCAGGCCAAGAGAGCAGTGTAGATGTCCCAGCAACACCCAAGTGGCAGTTGTCAAGCAGGCAGATTCCTGGATCAATCGAGAGACACACAGAAGATTATGATCTCATGGGAAAAGTACCCCATCTGCTCAGCCTCAACTGAACCCTTCTGTGCTGCCAGGGATTGTGGTCGAAAGGGTCAATAGCCCACGTTAGCTGGCTAATGCAACAGATCTGGTTAGCCCAGTTGCATCTACGGAGATCTCAGGAAATTGTGTCCCTCTGCTGCTGGCTTTTTCCCAGAGTTCAAATATGAATTCAAAGATCTTGCATTCAAGTGGTGGTTACCTTAAATTTTCCCACTCTGAGTTCCATCCATCATTCCTAGTTGAGATCTTGGACATGATTTCAATTTCTTGAACAACTACTTCTAGGTTTAACTCATTCTCTTTCCTGAATTCGTTCATTCAATCGTATCTATTGAGCACTTACTGTGTGCAGAGCACTGTACTAAGCACTTGGGAAGTACAAGTTGGCAACATATAGAGACGGTCCCTACCCAACAACGGACTCACAGTCTAGAAGGGGGAGACAGACCACAAAACAAAACATGTGGACAGGTGTCAAGTCATCAGAACAAATAGAATTAAAGCTAGATGCACATCATTAACAAAATAAATAGAATAGAATGCTGAATGTCTCTTTTCCCAATCTGTCTACTACTGCCTATATGTGGATGCCTTCTATGTCTACTAAAATAGGCCCAACCTCTTCCCTTCTCCACAATCTCACATTTCCTCCCACCTACAGGGAATCACTGTGTGGATTTCCTGACAGTACCTGAAGCACAAATGTGCCCCAACTAAATCCCTCATCTTCCTTACCAAATCCTTTCCTCCTCTTAACTTTCCTATCCTAGTTGAAAACATTATCTTCCCCATTTCTGAAGCACATAATCTTGACATTTCCTTAATTCTTCCTCTCGTTTGACCCTAAGAAGCGCATGGGGTAATGGATAGAGCACAGTCCCGGGAGCCAGAAGGTCAGGGGTTCTAGTCTCAGCTCTGCCACTTATCTGCTGGGTGACCTTGGGCAAGTCACTTTACTCCTCTGGGCCTCATTTACCTCATATGCAAAATGGAGATTGAGACTGTGATCCCTCCATGGGACAGGGACTGTGTCCAGCCCAATTTGCTTGTATCCACTCCGGTGCTGAGTACAGCGCCTGGCACATAGTAAGCGCTTAACAAATACCATAATTATATCAGAATTTCCGAGATCCATCCCTTCGTCTCCGTCCAAACAACCACTATGCTGGTGTAGACGTTTTTTATGATCTGGCTTGACTACTGCCTGAAGTCTTTTTTAAAATTGTATTTTTATGGTATTTGCTAAGCATTTTCTCTGTGTCATGCACTGTTCTAAGCACTGGGGTAGATACAAGCAAATCAAGCTGGACACAGTCCCTGTCCCACGCAGGGCTCACTGTCTTAATCCCCATTTTACAGATGAGATAACTGAGGTACTAGTTAAGTGACTTGCCCAACGTCACTGATGCTCTTCTTCCCCTCTCCTCTCTTGACCCTATACTTCACGTAGAGCTTAGTACAGTGCATGGCACATAGTAAGCTCTCAATGAGAAGCAGTATTGCTCAGTGGAAAGAGCACAGGCTTGGGAGTCAGAGGTCGTGGGTTCAAATCCCTGCTCTGCCACTTGTCAGCTGGGTGACTTTGGGCAAGTCACTTCAATTCTTAGAGCCTCAGTTCCCTCATCTGTAAAATGGGGATGAAGACTGTGAGCCCCATGTGGGACAACCTGATCACCTTGTAACCTCCCCAGCGCTTAGAACAGTGCTTTGCACATAGTAAGCACTTAATATATGCCATTATTATTATTATTATCATTGATTGACTGATTCCCAAATTATGTTTCGCAAACATCATTCTGTACACAATTCCCCATTCCTCACAAACTTCCGATGGTTGTAATAATAACAATAATAATAATTGTGGTATTTCTTAAGTGCTTACTATGTGCCATGCACTGTTCTAAGCTATGAGGTGGATGCAAGCAAATCAGGTTGGACGCAATCCCTTTCCCATGCAGGGCTTACAGTATTAAGCTCCATTTTACATTGAGGTAACTTAGGCACAGATAAGTTGTGATATTCCCCAGGTCACACAGCAGACAAGTGGCAGAGCTGAGACTAGAACCCAGGTCTTTCTGACTTCTGAGCCCAGGCTCTATCCACTAGGCCTCAGTTCCTTTCCACAACAAGCAGACTCTCCTGACCATCAGTTTTGAGGCACTCAATTAGTTCTTTCAATCAATCAATCAATCAATGGCATCTACTGAGCACTCACTGTGTGCAGAGCACTGTACTAAGCACTAGAGAGAGCACAGTGTAACAGAGTTGGTAGACACATTCCCAGCCAACATGAGTTTCCAGTCTAGAGGACTCTCTCCCTTTAAGAGAAGCAGCGTGGCTCAATGGAAAGAGCTCGGGCTTTGGAGTCCGAGGTCATGGGTTCAAATCCCGGCTCCACCAATTGTCAGCTGAGTGACTTTGGGCAAGTCACTTAACTTCTCTGGGCCTCTGTCATCTGTAAAATGGGGATTAAAGCTGTGAGCCCCCCCATGGGACAACCTGATCACCTTGTAACCTCCCCAGCACTTTGTACAGTGCTTTGCACATTGTAAGCGCTTAATAAATGCCATTATTATTATTATTATTATTATTATTTAACTTATCCATGCTTTTTACCCACTGGTCTCCAGGCTTCATTCCTCTCATGCTAACCATGAGAATTCCTTTTGCCTTCTTTTCATCTTTCCCATCACCGACTCCCTATTTACTTTATACCCCCGTGCCTGAAAGACACTCCCCCTTTAAATCCAACAGGGCACTGATTACTGAATCATTTTTTAAATGGTATGTTGTAAGCACTTCCAATGGCTTAGAACCAATGGGTTCTAAGCACTGGGAGGCTGTAAGTCAATTAGATCAGACACAATCCCTGTCCCACATTCATTCAGTCAGTCGTATTTATTGAGCACTTACAGAGCACTGTACTACTACTACTACTAATAATAATAATGATGGCATTTGTTAAGCACTTACTGTGTGCAAAGCACTGTTCTAGGTGCTGGGGGGATACAAGGTGATCAGGTTGTCCCACGGGGGTCTCAGAGTCTTAAAAATCCCCATTTTACAGATGAGGGAACTGAGGCACAGAGAAGTTAAGTGACTTGCCCAAAGTCACACAGCTGACAAGCTGCAGAGCCGGGATTTGAACCCATGACCTCTGACTCCAAAGCCCACGCTCTTTCCACTGAGCCATGCTGCCTAACCTAAGCTCTTGGAAAGTACAATATAGCAATAGAGACAGCCCCTGCCCAAAGTGGGCTTACAGTCTAGATGGAAGGAGACAGACATCAAAACATGTATTCAGGCATCAATATAAATAAATAGAATTGTAGATATAGACTTATATACATAAGTGCAGTGGGGTCGGGGGAGGACGGGAAGAGAAAAGGGAGCAAGACGAGGTGACGCGGAAGGGAGGGGGAGCTAAGGAAAAGGGGGTTTAGTCTGGGAAGGCCTCTTGGAGGAGGTGCACATTCAGCAGGGCTTTGAACGGGGGAAGAGGGATTGTTTGGCGCATTTGAGGAGGGAGGGTGTTCCAGGCCAGAGATAGGACATGAGCCAGGGCTTGGCAGTGAAACAGTTGAAATGGAGGCACAGTGAGAAGGTTAGCACCAAAGGAGCAAAGAGTGTGGGCTAGGATGTGGAAGGAGAGAAGGGAGGTGAGGTAAGAAGGGGCTAGGGAGATGGAAAGCTTTGAAGTCAATAGTGAGGAGTTTTTCTTTGAGATGGAGGTTGAAAGGGAACCACCAGAGATTTTTGAGAAGGGAGGGGACATGCCCTGAATGTTTCTGTAGAAAGGTAATCTGGGCAGCGGAGTGAAGTATGGACCAAAGTGGGGAGAAGCAGGAGGTTGGGAGGTCAGAAAGGAGGCTGATGCAGTAATCCAGTCGGGATAAGATGAGAGACTGTACTAACGTGGTAGCGGTTTGGATCTTCTAGACTGTGAGCCCACTGTTGGGTAGGGGCCGTCTCTATATGTTGCCAACTTGTACTTCCCAAGCGCTTAGTACAGTGCTCTGCACACAGTAAGTGCTCAATATATACAATTGAATGAATGAATGAATAAGATGAGAGACTGTACTAACGTGGTAGCGGTTTGGATCTCGTAGACTGTGAGCCCACTGATGGGTAGGGACTGTCTCTATATGTTGCCAACTGTACTTCCTAAGTGCTTAGTACAGTGCTCTGCACACAGTAAGTGCTCAATAAATATGATTGAATGAATGAATGAATGGACATGGGGCTCAGTCTAAGTAACCCTTCTAAAAGCACATCTCCTCCAGTAGACCTTCCAACATCTAATCTTTCTTGCTCTTCATGCTACTTTTTCCTGTTCAGAACTTTGGTGACACCTAAGCATATATGAACCCTTAACTCTTGCCTATGGATAGGATGAACTCAAGGGGAGGAGGTAAGGGGTGGTGAGATAGGAGTGGCCCACGGTTTTCTACATTTTTCAGGCTATTTGAAACCATTTTTCTCTATGTTTCACATTGATTTTCCTTAGGGTGATGATTCTGCAGAGAAACTCTGAGAATTAACTGTAGATTTCCCTTCCCTCTCTCTAGATCTCCCAAAGAAAACTGGTTCCACGTAGCAAACCGCAAACTGCAAGCTTGCACTCTTGCAAAGATCCTTCATGCAAAATTGATGGAGTGTTTATTCTCCCTCAAAGTTTCTTTACTCAAGCTTCTTTCTTAACTGCTGCAACACCAAACTACTACTCACTGTACCTCAATCCCATCTACCTCTACTCCAAACCTTCGCTCACATCCTGCTTTAGACTGGAACACCCTCCAGCTCCATATCCAACAATCAGTCTCCCCACCTTCAGAGCCTTATTAAAAATCACGCCTTCTCCAAGAGGCCTTCCCCAACTAATTCCTCATTTCCTCTCCTCCCACTCCCTTCTACATTGTCCTTAAACTTGGATTTGCCCCATTTATACATCCCACCCTAAGCTGTATAATAATAATTGTGGTATTTCTTAAGCACTTACTAAGTGCAAGCACTGTTCTAAGCGCAGGGGTAGATACAAGGTAATCAGGTTGTCCCACGTGGGGCTCACAGTCTTAATCCCTATTTTTACAGATGAGGTAACTGAGGCACAGAGAAGGGAAGTGGCTTGCCCAAGGTCACACAGCAGACAAGTGGCAGAGCTGGGACTAGAATCCATGTCCTCTGTCTCCCAAGCCTGTGCTCTTTCCATTAAGCCATGCACTTATGTACTTATCCATGATTCATTTATTTTAATGCCTGTCTCCCCTTCTGGGCTGGAAGCTCCTTGTGGGCAGGGAGCATGTCTACCAACTCTATTATATTGTACCCTCCCAAGTGCTTACTACAGTGCTCTGCTCACAGTGTGGCTTAGTGGACCGAACATAGACCTGGGTTCTGATGGCTCAGCCACATGTCAGCGGTGTGACCCTGGGCAAGTCACTTCACTTCTCTGTGCCTCAGTTACCTCATCTGTAAAAATACAGATGTTGCCAACTTGTACTTTCCAAGTGCTTGGTACAGTGCTCTGCACACAGTAAGCTCTCAATAAATATGATTGATTGATTGAATAGGGATTAAGACTGTGAGTCCCATGTGGGACAACCTGATTACCTTGTATCTACCCCTGAGCTTAGAACAGTGCTTGCACATAATAAGGGATTAAGAGTGTGAACCCCGTGTGGGACAGTAAGAGCTCAATAAATATGATTGAATGAATGGGACTGTGTCCAACCTGATTGACTTGTATCTACACCAGCACTTAGAACAGTGCTTGGCACAGAGTAAGTGCTGAAGAAGTACCACTAGCATCATCCTTATTAATAATATAATAAGTACCATTGATGAATTGATTATTTAGAGAAGACTACTGCTGCCGCTCCATAAATCGGTAGACAAAATTTCCCTGGGTCCAGGAAGACGTCATCCTGGAACGTCGGCCCCGTCCACTCGGATATTTCCCCAGCTTTGTGTAGGCCCAACTTTGCCATCTGAGAGCTGGTCTGAATGGGGGTGGCGGGCAAGTAGCCCGGACCTGGTGGCTAGTTTTCCCTGGCTGTGCCCGCCGGATTAGAAGGATGCCGATGTACTTGGCAAAGAGTCCACCCTTAATGGAGTGGCTTTTCTGGCTGAGCGACATTGGCCCCTGGCCTGGTTATCAGATCCCTTGGAACAGCGTACAAAGCCATTAGCGGGCTGGTCTTTTCTTTCCGTCTCAGGGTTTGTGATTCCCATGGCTCTGAGGCTGGGAGAGTGACACTTTAATCCATCGCCTTCTCCCTCCTTCTCCTCAGGCCCCCGCACCAACTGAGCCCTAAACGGAGATGAAGTCATTCCTTTAACAACTTCACCAGGAGACAGGCAGATCAAACGTGCAGGTGAACTAAGCTTTGAATAAACTCTTTTGGTGCCTGGATTGAAATTATTCTTGCAATCGGGCATTATTTAAAATTCAAATGTGCATTAATTAAAACCAAACACTGATGGCTTCAGATTCAGACCTGACCTAAGGTGTGATTTTTCTTGCGGTTTGTTTCCTGAATACCTCACCAACTTCCAATTTTCAGAAGCTGTAACTGAAAAGCGACAGATTCATATCTTGGACAATGAATGTGCTGTCTTCAAATCAATGTTATCATATTCACTGAGTGCTTACTGCACGCAGAACACTGTCCTAGGCACTTCATTCAATCATATTTATTGAGCGCTTACTGTGTGCAGAGCACTGTTTTAAGTGCTTAAAGAGTACAGTACAATTGATTTGGTAGGCACAATACCTACCGTCAAGGAGCTTCCAATCACGCTGGGGAGACAGACAGACATTAAAACAAATTATACGTAGTGGACAACAGAGTGGAAGGATATAATCCTAAATTGCTGTTGGGGTGCTGAGCAGGAAGTTACATAGTGGACAACAGAGTAGAAGATATAATCCTAAATTGCTGTTGGGGTGCTGAGAGGGAAGTATCAAAGAGCCAAGGGGGTAAAACGTTGCATGCATAGGTGATGCAGAAGGGAGGGAGAACAGACTGGGGAGATGTTAATCAAGGAAGGCTCCATGAAGGATAAATGGTTTTATTAAGGGTTTGAAGATGGGGAGAGAGGGGTAGGGGGATTT
The DNA here is from genome assembly GCF_015852505.1 of Tachyglossus aculeatus. NCBI lineage: Eukaryota > Metazoa > Chordata > Mammalia > Monotremata > Tachyglossidae > Tachyglossus > Tachyglossus aculeatus. The sequence goes on from NC_052067.1 coordinate 95,920,558, forward strand.
TCCAGGCAGTGGAAGAGTACCTGAACAAGGCTTTGATGGTGAGAGAGATGGGGTCAAGGCATGGTGAGTAGCTTGATGCTCTCAGTAGCTATGTGATCCTTCCATTTATTCTCTAGACTGGAAGCTCTTTTTTTTCTTTTTTTTTTTTTGATTATTGTTAAGTGCTTACTATGTGCCAGGCACAGTACTAAGCACTGGGTTAGATGCAAGCTAATCAGATAGGATCCAGTAGCTGCCCCACATAGGGCTCACAGTCTTAGCAGGATGGAGAACAGGTATTGAATGCCCATTCTACAGTTGAGGAAACTGAGGCACAGAGAAGTTAAGTGAATTACCCAAGATTTATTCATTTATTCAATCATATTTATTGAGTGCTTACTGTGTGCAGAGCACTGTACTAAGTGCTTGGAAAGCACAATTCAGCAATGAAGAGAGACAATCCCTGCCCACAGTGGGTTTACAGTCTAGAAGGGGGGAAACAGACATCAACACAAGTAAACAGGCATCAATAGCATCAATATAAATAAATAGAATTATATATATATAATTGTATTTATTGAGTTCTTACTGTTTGCAGAGCACTGTACTAAGCGCTTGTACTAAGCGTATATATATATATATATATATATATATATATATATATACATATAAGCATATATATAGACATCAAAACAACTAAGGCATTAATATAAATAAATAGGTTTATAGATATATACATATATACACAAGTGCTCTGGGGTGGGGAGGAGGGGTGGGGCATAGGGAGTGAGTTGGGGCAATGGGGAGGAGAGGGGGAACTGAGGAAAAAGGGGGGCTTAGTCAGCAAACAACTGGCAGACCCGGGATTAAAACCCAGGTCCTCTGACTCCCAAGACCGTGCTTGTCGTGGGCAGCAAATATGCCTACCAGCTCTTTTAGATTGTGCTCTCCCAAGCATCTAGTACAGTGCTTTGCACACAGTAAGAGCTCAGTAAATTCCTTTGATTGATGGATTTATACTCCTGGATTTGTCATTTAGAACATTTCTTAAATCTCACATTCTTCTGGCCTCAATTTCCACATCTGTAAATTGGGAATTAAGATTGTGAGCCTTAGGTGGGACAGGGACTGTGTGTAACCCGATTATCTTGTATCTACTGCAAAATTTAGAACAGTGCTTGGCACATAATAAGTGCTTAACAAAGCCCAGACTGAGCTTCCTTTTTCCTCTCCTCCTCCCCATCCCCCCGACCCTACCTCCTTCCCCTACCCACAGCACCTGTATATATGTATGTACAGATTTATTACTCTATTTACTCTATTTATTTTACTTGTACATATTTACTATTTTATTTATTTTGTTAATGATGCGCATTTAGCTTTAATTCTATTTATTCTGATGACGACACCTGTCTACATGTTTAGTTTTGTTGTCTGTCTCCCCCTTCTAGACTGTGAGCCCGCTGTTGTGTAGGAACCATCTCTATATGTTGCCAACTTGTACTTCCCAAGCACTTAGTACAGTAAGCACTCAATAAATATGATTGAATGAATGAATGAAAAGACCACAATTATTATTATTAAAACTCTCGTAATAATGATAATAATAATAATAATAATAATAATAATAATGGTATTTGTTAAGCGCTTACTACGCGCAAAGCTCTGTTCTAAGTGCTGGGGGGATACAAGGTGATTAGGTTGTCCCACGTGGGGCTCACTGTCTTAATCCCCATTTTACAAATGAGGGAACTGAGGCCCAGAGAAGTGAAGCGACTTGCCCAAAGCCACACAGCTGACAACTGGCGGAGCCGGGATTTGAACCCATGACTTCTGACTCCGAAACTCGGGATCTTTCCACTGAGCCACGCTGCTTCTCTAGCTTCAACTGTAAAATATCTTTTTTTCTTCTGCAACTGACTGATGGCAGTACTGTTTCGTTTACTTTCGTCTAGAGCTCTGTACTGGGTGACTGTCCTCCAACCAACCAGTACAGTGTCCTGCATGTAATAGACCCCCAGAACAATGCTATGCACACAATAAATGCCCAGTACAGAGCTCTCTCCCTGAAAGACATTCAGTATAGTACACTGCACTCAGTCCACACAAGCAATCCCCTATTCATCAATCATAATTCATATTTATTGAACGCTTATTGTATACTAAGCATGTAGAAGAGTGAAATACAACCATATAACAGAGGTGGTAGACACATGCCCTGCCCACAACTATTCATAGCCCCCCACCTTAGGCTCTTTTGAGATAGCAATATTGAATTTTAATTCCAGGATTACTTACAGTGATCACTCATTTCCCGATAATGCTACAAAATTTACTTTAGCTTAAACATTTCCCTTCCCCTCCCTTTAAAGCATTTCTTCTGACTTCACCTAGGGTGATGGGCGTGTATTATGGCAGATCCACTTACCATAGACAGTGATACTTCTAGAGTTATTAGCACAAGTTGTATTTCTCTGAATAGAATTTGAAATATAACACTGAAATTGAGCACTGTACTTACCCACGTATATAAAAAAAGTAAGTCAAAATCTCACATTATTGTTTTATACCTGCATTGCTATTGATCTCTTAGCTCTGTTGTGTGTTTTTATCACACTTTTTAATATACTCATACTGTTTTAGTCGATTTTTCAGATCTCAGGAATTCATGAATGCTCTTTACATTGTCTTATGGGAAAAAAATGTTTCCTTTAACAACATTTCCCTTAAACTCTAATTTCAGAGAACCAGATACCAGTGCTAACTTGGGAGAAGCAATTAATCAAACAGTGGTATTTATTGAGCACCTACTATGAGTTCGGGGCGCTGTACTAAACACTTGGTGGGGTTGGTAGACCCCTTTCCAGCCCACAAGGGGCTTACAGAAGCAGCGTGGCCTCGTGAAAAGAGTACAGATTTGGGAATCAGAGGATGTGGGTTCTGATCCCAGCTCTGCCCCTTGTCTCTTGTGTGACCTTGGCCAAGTCACTTCTCTGTGCCTCAGTTCCCTCATCTACCTGTTCTCCCGCCAGCTTTGACTTTGAGCCCCATGTGGGACCTGCCCCAGAACCTAATACAGTGTTTGACACATAGTAAGTGCTTAATAAACACCCCTTCCATCATTGTAATCTACAGAGGAGCTCACGATCTACAGCATTTTGCATGTAGTCAGTGCTAAGTGCGTCCAGTAAGTGCTCTGCCCAGCACTTCTCACACAGTTGATGTCTACTAAACACTGGTGATCACTAGAATTCTCAACTCAAAAAGCGTTCTCTTTTGTAGAGAGATGAGAAGGATTAGAGTCCCTGGCCACAGTGAGATTGTCATTTTATTGTTATTATTGTTATTATTAATTGCATTATTGAGTGATTACTGTGTGCAAAGCACTGTACTAAGCGCTTGAGAGAGAACAATTGATTAGAGAAGCAGCATGGCGTAGTGGATAGAGCACAGGTTTGGGAGTCAGAAGATCATGGGTTCTAATCCCTGCTCTGCCACTTGTCTACTCTGTGACCCTGGGCAAGTCATTTTACTTCTCTGCACCTCATTTACCTCATCTATAAAATGGGGATTGAGACTGTGAGCCTCATGTGGGACAGGGACTCTGTCCAACCCAGTTTACTTGCATCCACCCCAGCACTTAGTACAGTGCCTGGCACATAATAAGCACTTAACAAATACCATAATTATTATTATAATTACTGTTTCAATGAAACATCAGACACATTCCCTGTCCACAGCGAGCTCACAGGAAATATGGTCTGCAGAAGGACTGTCAGTCAGACAGTCAATGGTATTTATTGAGCGCTTACTGCATACAGACCATTGTATTAAGTGCCTGGAAGAGTACAGTATAACAATAATAGACATATTCCCTGCCCACAAGGAGCTTACAGTTTAGTTGGGGGGAGACAGACATTTACATAAACAGATAATTTACAGATATGTACAGAAGTGCTGTGGGGCTGGGACGGAGAATGAATAAAGGGAGCGAGTCAGGGTGATGCAGAAGGGAGTGGGAGAAGAGGAAAGGAGGGCTTAGGGAAGGCGTCTTGGAGGAGATGGGCCTTCAATAAGACTTTGAAGAGGGGAAGAGTCATGGCCTGTTGGATTTGAGGAGGGAGGGCATTCCAGGCCAGAGGAAGGACGTGGGCGAGAAGTCGGCGGTGAGTGAGACGAGATCAAAGTACAGTGAGAAGGTTAGCATTAGAGGAACAAAGTGTGCGGGCTGGCCACCTTTTGTGTCCAGTTTTAGGCGACCCCTCTAGAACCCACCCAAAAGTCAGTCATCACAAACAGGGGAAAGATCCATCTCTGACATTTATTTACTTATGTTTCAAGAGCTGGAGGTCAAAAGTACAAGAGTGGGTGTCTGCTCACCTCTCCTGACAGGCCCAATACCTCTCTGTCGTGAATTTGACTCCAGGTTGAGGGAAATCAGCAGCCCCCTTCCCGGATTTCTTTGTTGGACCGCCAGCTCCTCCTCCTCCTCCTCCTCTCCGTGCTAGTCCTGAGGGGGACCAGAGCTGTAAATGAGGCTCACTACCTCCCTATAATTAGTCTCTTATCTCTGGCAGGACACCCTGGTTGCTGTTCCCTGTGAGCTATCTCCGCCCGTGGCATTTTGATTGGAGGAGACAGGAAGGCCTGTCACCATGCGCTGTTTAGTGGACATCGCCACCCCAGAGGGCTTTAGCGGCGTGAATGTCTCTGTCTCTCCGAGGTGGAGAACACAGAAGCCACCGCTTTGAGTCTCGGAAAATACCGAAGAGATAATTCCCGGCTTGCAAGGGGCCGTGTGGATGGAAGGGATTCCGACCTTCACCGGGAACACCTCTGGAGGGCTGGGATGTTTCAACAGGGTCACCCTCGTCCAGGGCCAGAGGGTTCTAGAGAATTTGTAGCCGGAGAATCGGTCTTGGCTTGAAAGGGATAGAATGGCATGTTGACAATGGAACTTTCTTTTAGAGGTGAAGGTCACTGCCGGCACTATACAACCTGTGTTAGGACCTGGGTTCTAAACTCTGCTCCGCTACCTGGCTGCTGAGTGACCTCAGGTGAGTCACTTCAGGTCTCTGAGCCTGAGTTATCTCACCTGTAAAATGGGCATTAAGATTGAGAGCCCCATGGGGGACAAGACTGTGCCCGACCCAATTAAGTTGTATTCATTCATTCATTCATTCAATCATATTTATTGAGCACTTACTGTGCACAGATTACTGTACTAAGCGCTTGGGAAGTAGAAGTATCCACCCCAGCACTTAGAACAGTGCCTTGCACGTAGTTAGCGCTGAAAAAAATACTACTATTATTATTACGTTGGACAGGGACTGTGTCTGACCCAATTAACTTGTATCTATCCCAGCACTTAGTACAGTGCCTGCTCCATATCAAGAGCTTAACAAATACCACAGTTATTATCATTATTATAATTATCTGTTACCATAATAATAACTGATCCGGAGAAGTCTTATTCTCCCAGTTCTCTTTATCCATAGCTCTCTGGAACTGGAGGAAATTATTGAAGTAACTAGAATCTGAGCTAGAGTTTAGCCACCCAGCAGAGAGGTGGCTAGAGATTGAATTTGAGGGCAGGGAAGGGGGCAGGATAAAAAGGGAGGAGAAGATTCAGCAGATGGAGAGGTTTGACAAGTGGACAGGATAGAGGGAAATGAACGTATGGAATCTATTTGCTTAGAAAGATGTGCAGCCTCCCAGCAGCCTCCAGAGGGGCTGCACAGAGTGATGGATGGGTGGTCCCTTGTGGGTGACTGGAGATAAAGTTAAATGGTCCATTCCTCACCATAATAATAATAACAATAATGATGGTATTTGTTAAGTGCTTACTATGTACCAAGCACTGTTCTAAGCGCTGGGGTAGATACAAGGTAATCAGGTTGTCCCACGTGGGGCTCACAGTCTTAAGCCTCATTTTATAGACTAGGTAACTGAGGCCCAGAGAAGTGAAGCGGCTTGCCCAAGGTCACACAGCAGACAAGCGGCAGAGCCGGGATTAGAACCTGTGTCCTCTGACGTCCAATCCCGTGCTCTTTCCACTAAGTCACGCTGCTGCTCCATGAAGATGGGTGTCTAGAAGAATGAGCGATGCAACTGTGCACTTGTGTATATTTGTACCTATTTATTATTCTATTTACTTTATTAATGATGTGTATATTTCTATAATTCTATTAACAGGTTTTGATGTTATTGATGTCACTGTTTTGTTTGGTCGCCTGTCTCCCCTTTCTAGACTGTGAGCCCGTTGTTGGGTAGGGATTGTCTCTATCTGTTGCCGAAGAAGCAGCGTGGCTCAGTGGAAAGAGCACAGGCTTGGAAGTCAGAGGTCATGAGTTCGAATCCCGACTCCACCACTTGTCAGCTGTGTGACCTTGGCCAAGCCACTTCACTTCTCTGTGCCTCAGTTACCCCATCTGTAAAATGGGGATTAAGACTGTGAGCCCCACGTGGGACAACTTGATCACCTTGTATCCCCCCCAGTGCTTAGAACAGTGCCTTGCACAAAGTAAGTGCTTAACAAATAGCATTATTATTATTTCCAAGCACTTAGTACAGTACTGTGCACACAATAAGTGCTCAATAAATACGATTGAATGAATGAATGAATGAATGAATGAATGAACTGTGGGGGTCCCTCAAGGTTCAGAACTGTTCCCCTTCTATTCTCCATCTGCAGCCACTTCCTTTGGAAACTTCATTGATGTTCATGGCTTCAACTACCACCTCTCTGCAGATGACACCCAAATCTACATCTCCAGCCCTGATCTCTCTCCCTCTCTTCAGTCTCGCACCTCCCGCTGCCTTCAAGACATCTCTACTTGGACGTCCTCCCATCACCTCAAGCTTTACATGTCCCAAACAGAGCTCCTTATCTTCCCACCCAAACACTGTCCTCCCCTTGACTTTCCCATCACTATAAATGGCACCACCATCCTTCCTGTCTCACAAGCCCATAACCTTGGCATTGTCCTTGACTCCTCTCTCTCATTCAACCCACATGTTCAATCTGTCACTACATCCTGTCAGTCCCACGTTCACAACATGACTAAAATCTGCCCTTTCCTTGACATTCAAACAATGCTCTGGGCATGTCACTCCCCTCCTCAAAAATCTCCAGTGGTACCAGTCAACCTATGCATCAGTCAGAAACTCCTCACCCTGGGCTTCAAGGCTCTCCATCACCTTGCCCCCTCCTACCTCGCCTCCCTTTTCTCCTTCTCCAGCCCAGCCCGCACCCTCCGCTCCTCTGCCGCTAATCTCCTCACCGTGCCTCGTTCTCGCCTGTCCCACTGTCTACCTCTGGCACACATCCTGACTCTGGCATCCCTCCCTCCACACATCTTCCAAACTAGCTCTCTTCCTCCCTTCAAAGCCCTACTGGGAGCTCACCTCCTCCAGGAGGCCTCCCCAGACTGAGCCTCCTTTTTCCTCTCCTCCTCCCCATCCCCTCCACCCTACCTCCTTTCCCTCCCCACAGCACTTGTATATATTCATACAAATTTATTACTGTATTTATTTTACTTGTACATATATACTATTCTATTTATTTTGTTAATGATGTGTGTATAGCTATTATTCTATTTGTTCTGATGATTTTGACACCTGTCTACATGTTTTGTTTTATTGTCTGTGTCCCCCTTCTAGAGTGTGAGCCCGTTGTTAGGTCGGGGCTGTCTCTATATGTTGCTGACTTGTACTTCCCAAGTGCTTAGTACAGTGCTCTGCACCCAGTAAGCGCTCAATAAATACCATTGAATGAATGACTAAATATACCTATGGCTACATAGATTCACAGATGAGCAATCCCTGCTGGGTCCCTAGGGGACAGAGGTGGGGAAAGAGAGGTAATAGGGTTGGGGAGGGGAGAGTTAGAGGGACTACACAATAGTGGACTTGACTCTGATCTAAACATCCATGAGCAGCTGATTTTCAGGTGAAGACCAAAGTCAAGTCACTTTTAAAAGGCAATCAGTCACTTCGATGAGGGCTCTTTGGCTCCGCTGCACTGTTGCTGAAATCAGGGGTGGGAGAGGAGCCAGGCAGGGATGTAGGAATGGCAGAATTGAGGGAGGAAGGGAAGGAGACAACAAGGGAGGGGAGGAGGGAGAAAGGTCCCTACAGTTCAGGTGTAAGGAGACCTGTGAAACATGCAGCATAAACTAGCTTTGGACCCAGCATATTTTTTGTCTCTTGATTCTCCGGGGATTGGAAGTTGATGAACTAGATCTGTGGTCGGGGACCCACTAACAGTTTGGATGGTCCATCTCTAACCAGGAGGGCGAGGGTCCAGGAGGACAACAGCATACGTTTTCCTCCAAGCAACCTTGATGTCATTTGTCAGAGCCAGAGTCCCAGGCTGGAAGGATTTGGGGCTGTCTCTAGAAAGCATCACTACTGGCCCGAACTCTGCTCAAATTTGGATTGGAGCACCTATCTGTGTTTCTACAAAATAGGGGTTCGCCAACAATTTTTTTAAGGTATTTCTAAAGTGCTTATGATGTGCCAGGCACTGTTCTAAGCACTGGGGGAAATGCAAGGTAATCAGTTTGGACACAGTCCATGTCCCACATGGGGCTCACAGTCTTAATCCCCATTTTACAGATGAGATAACTGGAGGCACAGAGGAGTTAGGTTCATTCATTCAATCATATTTACTGAGCGTTTACTGTGTGCAGGGTTAAGTGAATTGCCAAAAGCCACACGGTGGACAGGTGGGAGAGTCGGGATTAGAACCCACGTCCTTATACTTCCCAGGCCAGTGTGCTACCCATTAAAGCATGCTGCTTCTCAATCCCCAATTTCAAATTTCCAACAGGACAGCCCATTCCCCCCAAATTCTGCAACTGGAGGTACCCAAAGTGATTACCTGGTGATAATACCCAGGGGTCGCTTCACTCTTGAAGGTGGAGTCACAACCATCAGAACTTAGAGCTTAAAAACGGTTGATGAGACACAACGACAATAACGACAACAAGAAATTAAGTGGGCTCCTTCTCTATACAAGTGCAGGTTTAACAGTATCCAGGTGACAAACAGTACTGCACTGAATCTCGGTCTCAGTCGTAACTTGGACATTTTTCAGGGGAGGGGAATGGGTTATGGGGGGACTAGTTTTTGAAATACCTTAAAGACACTGTATGTTTCCACCTGTATATGTGCAGGGGGTCTGTGCTTAGGGGACCTTGAAGTGAATAGCTGATAAAAGAGGTGATAGGCATCATCATCATCATCATCAATCGTATTTATTGAGCGCTTACTATGTGCAGAGCACTGTACTAAGCGCTTGGGAAGTACAAATTGGCAACATATAGAGACAGTCCCTACCCAACAGTGGGCTCACAGTCTAAAAGGGGGAGACAGAGAACATAACCATACTAACAAAATAAAATAAATAGGATAGATATGTACAAATAAAATAAATAAATAAATAAATAAATAGAGTAATAAATATGTACAAACATATATACATATATACAGGTGCTGTGGGGAAGGGAAGGAGGTAAGATGGGGGGATGGAGAGGGGGACAAGGGGGAGAGGAAGGAAGGGGCTCAGTCTGGGAAGGCCTCCTGGAGGAGGTGAGCTCTCAGTAGGGCCTTGAAGGGAGGAAGAGAGCTAGCTTGGCGGATGGGCAGAGGGAGGGCATTCCAGGCCCAGGGGATGACGTGGGCCGGGGGTCGATGGCGGGACAGGCGAGAGCGAGGTACGGTGAGGAGATCAGCAGTGGAGGAGCGGAGGGTGCAGACTGGGCTGTAGAAGGAGAGAAGGGAGGTGAGGTAGGAGGGGGCGAGGTGATGGACAGCCTTGAAGCCCAGGGTGAGGAGTTTCTGCCTGATGCGCAGATTGATTGGTAGCCACTGGAGATTTTTGAGGAGGGGAGTGATATGCCCAGAGCGTTTCTGGACAAAGATAAGCCGGGCAGCAGCATGAAGTATGGATTGAAGTGGAGAGAGACACGAGGATGGGAGATCAGAGAGAAGGCTGATGCAGTAGTCCAGATGAGATAGGATGAGAGCTTGAATGAGCAGGGTAGCGGTTGGGATGGAGAGGAAAGGACGGATCTTGGCAATGTAGTGGACCTGAGACCGGCAGGTTTTGGTGACGGCTTGAATGTGAGGGGTGAATGAGAGAGCGGAGTCGAGGATGACACCAAGGTTGCGGGCTTGTGAGACGAGAAGGATGGGAGTGCCGTCAACAGAGATGGGAAAGTCAGGGAGAGGGCAAGGTTTGGGAGGGAAGACAAGGAGTTCAGTCTTCGACATGTTGAGCTTTAGGTGGCGGGCAGACATCCAAATGGAGATGTCCTGAAGGTAGGAGGAGATGCGAGCCTGGAGAGATGGGGAAAGAGCAGGGGCAGAGATGTAGATCTGGGTGTCATCAGCGTAGAGATGATAGTTGAAGCCGTGGGAGCGAATGAGGTCACCAAGGGAGCGCGTTTAGATCAAGAACAGGAGGGGACCAAGCACTGAACCTTGGGGAACCCCCACAGTAAGGGGATGGGAGGGGGAGGAGGAGCCTGCAAAAGAGACTGAGAAAGAACGACCGGAGAGATAAGAGGAGAACCAGGAGAGGACGGAGTCTGTGAAGCCAAGGTCAGATAGTGTGTTGAGAAGAAGGGGGTGGTCCACAGTGTCAAAGGCAGCTGAGAGGTCGAGGAGGATTAGGACAGAGTAGGAGCCGTTGGATTTGGCAAGCAGGAGGTCATTGGTGACCTTTGAGAGGGCAGTTTCCGTGGAATGAAGGGGACGGAAGCCAGACTGGAGGGGGTCGAAGAGAGAGTTGTTGTTGAGGAATTCTAGGCAGCGCGTGTAGACAACTCGTTCAAGGAGTTTGGAAAGGAATGGTAGGAGGGATATGGGACGATAACTAGAAGGTGAGGTGGGGTCAAGAGAGGGTTTTTTTTAGGATGGGAGAGACATGGGCATGTTTGAAGGCAGAGGGGAAGGAACCAGTGGAGAGTGAGCGGTTGAAGATGGAAGGTCATCTTTGAAGATGGAAGGCATTGATTGAAGATGAAAGGCCTGTTATTGGTTCTTCTGTTTGGGATGCTGGGTTGTTGATGTTTAAGTGATTGGTTGAAAGATCGATATGTTAAACAAAACAAGCTGGGCTGACTACTTTTTTAATGGTATTTGTTAAGCTCTTAGTATGTGCCGGGCACTGAACAAAGTGCTGGGACAGATACGAGCTAATCAAGTTGGACACAGTCTATGTCCCACACAGGGCTCAAAGTCTAAATCCCCATTTTGCAGATGCAGGAACTGAGGCCCAGAGAAGTGACGTGACTGGCCCAAAGTCACTGCAGACCTGTGGCAGATCTGGAATTAGAACCCAGGTCCTTCTGACTCTTAGGCCTGTGCTCTATCCATTAGGCAACGCTGCTTCTCCAAATGACTTGAGAGTTATTTGGCAGCCCTCAGCCAGAGACAAATCCCCCACTTCCCCACCTCAATCTGTATGTTGTCATCCTTCTGTGGGCTTGCAAACTATTAAAATGGGGTTTGACACTGTGAGTCCCATGTGGAATAGGGACCGTGTCCAATTCGACTTGCTTGTATCCACCCCAGAGTTTAGAACGGTTCCTGGCACATGGTAAGTGCTTAAAAAATACCACTATTATTATTATTATTATTTATTATTATTATTATTATTATTATTGTAATGACATAACGCAGACATCTGTTTGAGCCCCAAACTTATAAGGTTTCTCCAGGAAGGGGGGCAGGGGGTATTTAACCCCTGACCTGCCCAATTGCTCCAGAGACATTGGGCCCCCCTCCCATGTTCCTGGGCACATGGGTGCCAAGAGATAAAATATTTTTATCCACTTTATTTTAACTACCACATTTTTAACCACTAGAGAACTCCTACCCTCCCCCTGCTGTGCCTGAAAGGAAGCTCTGGGGGAACTGCCCCACTCGATTGTCATTTGAATAATAATAATAATTGTATTTGTTAAACACTGACTATATGCCAGGCACTTTACTTAACACTGGGGTGAATACAAGCAAATAGGGTTGGACACAATCTCTGTCCCATGTGGGGCTCACAATCTCAATCTCCATTTCACCGATGAGGTAACTGAGGCACAGAGAAGTGAAGTGGCTTGCCCAAAGTCACACAGCAGGCAAGTGCATATTTACTATTCCTGTACATATTTACTATTCTATTTATTTTGTTAATGATGTGCATCTAGCTTTACTTCTATTCATTCTGATGACTTGACACCTGTCCACATGTTTTGTTTCGTTGTCTGTCTCCCCCTTCTAGACTGTGAGCCCGTTGTTGGGTAGGGACCGTCTCTATATGTTGTCAACGTGTACTTCCCAAGCTCTTAGTACAGTGCTCTGCACACAGTAAGTGCTCAATAAATACAATTGAATGAATTAATGAGTGAAAGCAGTGGGGCCAGGATTAGAACTCACGACTGTCTAAATCCCCGGCCCATGCTCTATCCACTAGGCCATGTTGCTTCTCAGTTACCTCATCTGTAAACCTGCCTTGGCAGCAAGGACGGACTGGCTGGACCCCAAAATGTTTCCTCAAGGGACAAGTTTATCCTCAGAGCCATGGGGAGCCATATGTCGGGAGGAGGAAGTAAATCATCAGATAGATTCCCTTGATCGGAGAAGTCCACAGCTGAGCTGTAGTGCTGCCATGAGGAAGGAACGTGTTGAGTCTATTTTTAATCATCACCATGTCTTTTGTGTGTGTGCATTTTTTTCCCCCCCGCTCTCCAACGCAGATGTGTCTAGCCCGGCCCTAACCCCGGAGCTGGGCTGGATTTAGAGAAGACACTTTAGAGAAGCAATGTGGCTCAGTGGAAAGAGCACGGGCTTTGGAGTCAGAGGTCATGGGTTTGAATCCCCGGCTCCGCCAATTGCCAGCTGTGTGACTTTGGGCAAGTCGCTTCACTTCTCTGGGCCTCAGTTACCTCATCTGTAAAATGGGGATGAAGACTGTGAGCCCCCCATGGGACAACCTGATCACCTTGTATCCTCTCTAGTGCTTAGAACAGTGCTTTGCACACAGTAAGCGCTTAATAAATGCCATCATTATTATTATTATTTCTAAGGGGACGGGGCTAGCGCAAGGGATAATTAGCCCCACGGACACCCTCCCCCTTCCTCCCAACAACATCCCTCCATCTGGAGAGGCTCTGCACCGTATTTCAGATGCCAGAAGTGTCTGGCTTTCATGACCTGGCACCTGCTTTTCCTGTGGCTCGCAGATAACTTCAGTTACAGATCTGGTCTGTGAGAGGCCCTGGGGATGAGGGGGTTGGAGGGGTTGGAAGGAGGAAGGGTGATCCAGGTGCTGCCCACAGTGGCGCTTGATGTGGGCCTCCAGGAAGCCCACCCCGACTAAGCCCTCCTCTCCTCTTCTCCCACTCCCAACTGTCTCTATATGTTGCCAACTTGTACTTCCCAAGCGCTTAGTACAGTGCTCTGCACACAGTAAGCGCTCAATAAATCCGATTGATTGGTTGTGCCACTCTTACTTGCTCCTTCATTCGTTAGAAAGCAGCGTAGCTCAGTGGAAAGAGCCCGGACTTTGGAGTCAGAGGCCATGGGCTCTAGTCCCGGCTCCGCCATTTGTCCGCTGGGTGACTTTGGGCAAGTCACTTTACTTCTCTGGGCCTCAGTGACCTCATCTGGAAAATGGGGAGTAAGATTGTGAGCCACACATGGGACAACCCGATCACCTTGAAACCTCCGCAGCACTTAGAACAGTGCTTTGCAAATAGCAAGTGCTTAATAAATGCCATTATTATTATTATTATTATTCATCTTCCCTCCCATGCCCATAGCGTGATTGCATGTGTCTGTATGTATCTGTGATTTATTGATTTATTTATTTATTCATATGTTCTCATGGCGTAGTGGATAGAGCACGGCCTGGGAGTCCGAAGGTCATGAGTTCTAATCCCTGCTCTGCCACTTGTCTGCTGTGTGGCCTTGGGCAAGTCATTTCACTTCTCTGTGCCTCAGTTACCTCACCTGGAAAGTGGGTATTAAAACTCTGAGCCTTATGCAGGATAGGGACTTTTTGTCCAACCTAATTTGCTTATATCTACCCCAGTGCTTAGTACAGTGCCTGGCACATAGTAAGGGCTTAACAAATACCATAATTATTATTAAGCTCTTAATACAGTGTTCTACACACAGTAAGCACTCAATAATGATTTTTGTTAAGTGTGCAAAGCACTATTCTAAGCGCTGGGGTGGTACAAGGTGATTCATTCATTCATTCAATCATATTTATTGAGCGCTTACTGTGTGCAGATCACTGTACTAAGTGCTTGGGAAGTACAAGTCGGCAACATATAGAGACGGTTCCTACCCAACAACGGGCTCATAGTCTAGAAGTGATCAGGTTGTCCCACGTGGGGCTCACAGTCTTAATCCCCATTTTACAGATGAGATAACAGAGGCACAGAGAAATGAAGTGACTCCCCCAATGTCACACAGCTGACAAGTGGCAGAGCCAGGATTAGAACCCATGACCTCTGGCTACCAAGCCCGTGCTCTTTCCACTGAGCCATGCTGAATGAATTTGTTTATATTAGTGTCTGTCTCCCCCTCTAGACTGTGAGCTCACTGTGGGCAGGGGTGTGTCTGTTTGTTGTTATATTGTGCTCTCCCAAGCGCTTAGTACAGCGCTTTGCATATAGTAAGCACTCGATAAATATGATTGAATGAATGAATGAGTTACAGAGAGCGCATTTTGAACAAGCAAAAGTTTTGCTTTACCAGTTGGAGTTTGCTGCTCCTTCAAAGAGCTGGTCTTATTTCAATATTTTTCCACATGGCATTCCTGGGCTTTCTCTGACTGGCTTCCAAAATGGTATTGCCGACGCAAAAGCGACCAGGAACAGATAAATGGCAGTGCGGACATAGGCTGAAAACCCTGGAATCGCTAAGTGCTTCCTTGGTCTCTGGTCTGGGGAAAAAGCAGACTGATTGACCCATCAACCTAAGAACATCGAGAAACAGCATGGCGTAGTGGATAGAGCATGGGCCTCGGTGTCAGAAGGTCATGGTTTCTAATCTTGGCTCTGCCACTTGTCTGCTGTGTGGCCTTGGGAAGCCATTTAATTATCTGTGCCTCAGTTACCTCATCTGTGGAAATGAGGATGAAAACTGTGCTGTCCAGGGACTGTGTCCAATCTGATTTGTTTGTATCCACCCCAGTGCTTAGTAATAATAATAATAATGATGGCATTTGTTAAGTGCTTACTAAGTGCAAAGCACGGTTCTAAGCCCTGGGGGGATACAAGGTGATCAGGTTGTCCCACGTAGGGCTCACAGTCTTAATCCCCATTTTACAGATGAGGGAACTGAGGCTCAGAGAAGTTAAGTGACTTGCTCAAGGTCAGACAGCAGACATGTGGCGGAGCCGGGATTAGAACCCATAACCTCTGACTCCCAAGCCCGTGCTCTTTCCACTGAGCCACAAGTGCCTGGCATATAGTAAGCGCTTAACAAATACCATAACTATTATTATTATCGAGCCCTAAGCGGGGTTATCTGGGTTCATCCCAGTGGTCCATTTAGCCCAGGACTCTGTCTCCAACATCCCTGGACACCTGGAATGATTGTATGCTGCTTACCTGCCTGGTAAATAATAACAAAAATAATAATAATGGTAACATTTGTTAAGCACTTACTATACGCTGAGCACTGTACACTTGGACACCTGGAATGGCTGTGTGCTGGTTACCTGCCTGGTAAATAATAACAAAAATAA
This sequence comes from Tachyglossus aculeatus, assembly GCF_015852505.1. Classification (NCBI taxonomy): domain Eukaryota; kingdom Metazoa; phylum Chordata; class Mammalia; order Monotremata; family Tachyglossidae; genus Tachyglossus; species Tachyglossus aculeatus. Next base: position 95,936,303 of record NC_052067.1, read on the forward strand.
TAATAATAGTATCATTTGTTAAGCACTTACTATACGCTGAACACTGTATTAAGTTCTGGTGCCGATACAAGATCATCGGCTCCCACACGAGACTCACAGTCTAAGTAGGAGGGTTAACAAGTGTCGATTCTCCATTTTGCAAAAGAGGAAATTGTGGCGTAGAGAAGTGAGGTGACTTGCCCCAGTCACACCGAGCATATATGGCAGAGCTGGGGTTAGGACCCAAGTCCTGAGAAGCAGTGTGTTTCAGCGGAAAGAGCGTGGGCTTGGGAGTCAGAGGTCATGGGTTCGAATCCTGCCTCAGCCACTTAGCTGTGTGATCTTGGGCAAGTCACTTCACTTCCCTGTGCCTCAGTTACCTCATCGGTAAAATGGGGATTAAGACTGTGAGCCCCACGTGGGACAACCTGATCACCTTGTAACCTCTCTAGAGCTTAGAACAGTGCTTCGCACATAGTAAGCGCTTAACAAATACCATTATTATTATTATTATTATAAGTCCTCTGAGTACAAAGCCCGGGCTCTTTCCATTAGGCCACACCACTTCCATTCTCCCTAACCCTCCCCTCGCTATCCCAATTTTCCCCTCCAGCAAGGCAGCAAGACTCATCAACCACATGGAAGTATCAAAACCCACCTGGGACCTGCCGAGGTATTCCGGTACACAGTTTTCTGTGAGACAAATTCCACGTGCTCCCCCCTCACTGGGAGAATAAGGGTTATCTACTGTTTTGAAGCAGCATAGCATAGTAGATCGAGCACGGGCCTGGTGGCGACAAGGACATGGGTTCTAATCCCAGCTCCTCTAGTTATATGCTGTGTGACTTTGGGAAAGTCACTTCATTTTCCTGGGCCTCAGTTGCCTCATCTGTAAAATGGGGATTGCCATTCTGATAGCACAGTGCTTGGTTCATAGTATAGACTGTGAGCCAGTTGTTGGGTAGGGACCGTCTCTATATGTTGCCGACTTGGACTTCCCAAGCGCTTAGTACAGTGCTGTGCACACAGTAAGTGCTCAATAAATACAATTGAATGAATGAATAGTAAGTGCTTAACAAATACCACTATTATTATTATCATTATCATTATCATTATTATTATTATCCCCATGAAGCTTCAGTGGGCTTTCATCCTGGGGCTGTAGGATTTGGAGTGCGGCAAATCTGTATTCACTCTGCCCATGATTTTCATGGGAAGCAGAGTGGCTTTGTGGAAAGAACCCGGGCTTGGGAGTCAGAAGTCATGGGTTCTAATCCCGGCTCTGCCACTTATCAGCTGTGTGATTTGGGGCAAGTCACTTAACTTCTCTGTGCCTCAGTTACCTCATCTGTAAAATGGGGATAAAGATTTGGAACCCCACATGGGACAACCTGATTACCTCGTATCTATCCCAGTGCTTAGAAGGTGCTTGGCACATAGTAAGCGCTTAACAAATACCATAATTGTTATTATTATTATTATTATTCATGGTTTGTAAACTTCAATCCTGCCCCTCCCAACCTGTGCCAGGTTAGACTGAAGAATCTTTCCTCGTAGGGCAGCAACGCTTTCTCCTTGACTTTTTTTAAAAAAATATTATTTATTAAGAGCTAACTATGTGCCAAGCACTGTTCTAAGCACTGGTGTGCATACTAGCTAATCAGGTTGTCCCACAAGAGGCCCTAAACGGAGATTAAGTCATTCTTAAATTACATCTCATTTCCCTCATCTGCAAAAGGGGAGTTTCAATACCTGTTTTCCCTCCTACTTAGTCTGTGACCCCCATGTGGGACCTAATCATCTTGTATCTGCCCCAGGGCTCAATACAGAGCTTGACACATAGTAAGCACTGAATAAATACCACAATTACTTTATTAAAGGAGGTGTAAGTGTTCAGGAAGAAGGAAGTAGGTTTCAGAAGAGAGTTAGACTTTGTGGTTGTTGCACAGAGTACACCTCCCAGTTTACCTGCTCCAAGCTAGGCCAACTTTAACCACGTTTTCCCTTGATACTCCCTACAAATTACATGCCCTGAGGTAGCCAGATTGCAGTGGCCTTGCAGAGGGGCGGAAGTCGAGCCCAAAGGTCTTCCGGATGAATTTCTAGTCCCAAACATTCCTAAACCTTCTGATTCCCAGTCCAGCACCTCATCCATCCCAGAGACCTTGCTCAGAGACTCCCTCTCCCAGCCATCCCAGCCCAGATAACCTTATGATGGCATTTATCATCATCAATCGTATTTACTGAGTGCTTACTGTGTGCAGAGCACTGTACTAAGCACTTGGGAAGTACAATTAAGTGCTTACTCTGTGCAAAACACTGTTCTAAGTGCTGGGGAGGTTACAAGGTGATCAGGTTGTCCCACGGGGGGCTCACAATCTTAATCCCCATTTTACAGATGAGGGAACTGAGACACAGAGAATCAATCAATCAATCAATCAATCAATCCATCGTATTTATTGAGCACTTTCTATGTGCAGAGCACTGTACTAAGCGCTTGGGAAGTACAAATTGGCAACACATAGAGACAGTCCCTACCCAACAGTGGGCTCACAGTCTAAAAGGGGGAGACAGAGAACAGAACCAAACATACCAACAAAATAAAATAAATAGGATAGAAATGTACAAGTAAAATAAATAAATAAATAAATAAATAAATAAATAAATAAATAGAGTAATAAATATGTACAACCATATATACATATATACAGGTGCTGTGGGGAAGGGAAGGAGGTAAGATGGGGGGATGGAGAGGGGGACGAGGGGGAGAGGAAGGAAGGGGCTCAGTCTGGGAAGGCCTCCTGGAGGAGGTGAGCTCTCAGCAGGGCCTTGAAGGGAGGAAGAGAGCTAGCTTGGCGGAGGGGCAGAGGGAGGGCATTCCAGGCCCGGAGGATGACGTGGGCCAGGGGTCGATGGCAGGACAGGCGAGAACGAGGTACAGTGAGGAGATTAGCGGTGGAGGAGCGGAGGTTGCGGGCTGGGCAGTAGAAGGAGAGAAGGGAGGTGAGGTAGGAGGGGGCGAGGTGATGGACAGCCTTGAAGCCCAGGGTGAGGAGTTTCTGCCTGATGCGCAGATTGATTGGTAGCCACTGGAGATTTTTGAGGAGGGGAGTGACATGTCCAGAGCGTTTCTGGACAAAGATAATCCGGGCAGCAGCATGAAGTATGGATTGAAGTGGAGAGAGACATGAGGATGGGAGATCAGAGAGAAGGCTGGTGCAGTAGTCCAGACGGGATAGGATGAGAGCTTGAATGAGCAGGGTAGCAGTTTGGATGGAGAGGAAAGGGCGGATCTTGGCAATGTTGCGGAGCTGAGACCGGCAGGTTTTGGTGACGGAGAAGTCAAGTGATTTGCCCAAAGTCACACAGCTGATAATTGGCGGAGCCAGGATTTGAACCCATGACCTCTGACTCCAAAGCTCTTTTCCACTGAGCCACGCTGCATCTCTAATTATTTCTCTATTAGCAAAAATAGCAGGAGCACATCTGTTTTCACGTTTCACTGTTGACAGTTCACCATAAAAATGCGCATCAGATAGTTCTTATCCAAAGGGAGAATGTTTGATCTGAAAAGCAGACAGGGATTTTAGGTTTGTATTCTTTTCATGTTTGGCTTTCAGTTTGTGTAGGAGATTCAAGCTTGCTCTTCTGTTCCTTGCCTTTCACACACAACACCCTTCCACACCCAACTCCCAGGTACAATTCTCAGTAACCCCCCTTGAAGCTTGCTGGGACGTCACTGGAGTGATGATGATGATGGCATTTGTTAAGCACTTACTATGTGCAAAGCACTGTTCTAAGCGCTGGGGAGGATACAAGGTGATCAGGCTGTCCCACGTGGGGCTCTCAGTCTTAATCCCCATTTTACAGATGAGGGAACTGAGGCTCAGGGAAGTGAAGTGACTTGCCCAAGGTCACACAGCAGACGTGTGGCGGAGCCGGGATTCGAACCCACGACCTCTGACTCCAAAGCCCGGGCTCTTTCCACTGAGCCACGCTGCTTAGTGCTTGACCCTCTTGCCTAGAAGCTGTGTCAGTTGGTCATAATGGGTCACAAAAGAGAATATTTGAGGTGTCAGATAGCTCGTCTGTAATCATATGATTTGTTGTTAGGGAAGACGACCAGGATAACATTGCTTCCTTGTGCTGTTGTCAGAGACAATCCCTTAATCGATCAATCATATTTGTTGAACACTTACTACAGCAGCACACTGCACTAAGAATTTGGGAGAATAAAATACAACAAAACTAGCAGAAGTGTTCCCTGCCCATAATGAGTTTATAGTCTAGAGGCTCCTGACTTGGATGGATCCAGTCATATAGCTTCGTGCATCATCTTAAAAAATGTTTTGTGAATGATGCTTTGGGAAGAACCATAGCCTAGTGGAAAGAGCATGGATTAAGAGGTACTCTGCCATTTGCCTGCTATGGGACCTGGGGCAAGTCACTAAACGTTTCTGTGCCTCAGTTCCCTCATCTGTAAAATGGGAATTAAATCCTACTCCCTCCTATTTAGACTGTGAGCTCTGTGTGGGACAGGGACTGTCCATTCTGATTATCTTGCATCTCACCCAAATCTTACTACAGTGTTTGGCACATAGTAATCACTTAACAGGAACAACAACAACAACAACAACAACAACAACAACAACAACAACAACAACAATAATAATAATAATAATAATAATAATAATAATAATAATGAGATTTATGCCTTGGGGTCCCAATTTGGCCAGATCCATTTCATCAGGCGTTCTGAGAGTCAGGCAGCCTCTTCCCATGCTAAGAGTTTGGCCTCGTATTCATTCAATCATATTTATTGAACACTTACTGTGTGCAGAGCACTGTACTAAGGCCTGGGAAAGTACAATTCAGCAACAGATAGAGACAATCCCTACCCAACAATGGGCTTAAAGTCTAGAAGACAGGCTGCCAGAGGCCCAAGGTGGCTGAGCTATCTGATGTCATAAAATAATCATCATCCTCCTCTCTGGCCTGTTCTTCCTAAATTTTCTCGAGATCCTCCCCAGCTGAGAAAGTGCTTTGCCTCCACTAAGCCAGAACACTGTCTGGAAATCCATCTGCATAACAGATTAATGTCCTGTGAGGTGCAGGGATTCGAAAATGGGTGCAGTACTAAGCCGCCAGCGGCAAATGAGGATCCCACGTACTCTCTCAAGCTCTTAGCACAGTGCTGTGCAAACCGTAAACTCTCAACAAATGATTGATTGATTGAAAAGCCACAAACCAATCCAAGACGTGGAAGACCATCGCCTTTACAGGGAAGACCTTTCCTGACTCAGTCAATCAATCAATCAATGGTATTTATTGTGTGTTTACTGTGTGCAAAGCACTGTACTAAGCGCTTGGGAGAGTACAATACAACAGAGTTAGTCCTCCCAAGATTCTCAGCAGGTGCTGAGGATATCTTAATGAATGTCCTGAATCGATGAAGATTGTCCTCAGATCAAAGAGATGAAGTGTCGTGAGGGTTCTTCAGGGAGGTGCCAGCTACATCAGAAAGTCCCTGTCAAGAGAAATGAAACACATGGCATTTGAAAGCCCCAGATGTGCATATGGCCTTTAACATCATGGACTAGGAGACTAAGAATCATTTGGGAGGTGAATTTTGATTTCCCTGTTTGTACTCTGTAGCCACTTTTCCCCTTCCCTTGATCACGGCATGAAAACTTTTAGTCGCTCTCAATGACTTCATCTGCAAAATGGGGATTGAGACTGGGAGCCCCACACGGGGCAGGGAATTTGCTTGTATCCACCCAGTGCTTATTACAGTTCCGGGAACATAGTAAGTGCTTAACAAGTGCCACAAGTATTCATAGTAAGCATTGAACAAATACCGCAGTTAGTATTATTATTATCATTGAGAAGCAACATAGCCTAGTGGATAGAGCACACATCTGGGAGTCAGAGGGACCTGGTGAATTATTTTGACTCCACCACTGGTCTGCTGTGTGACCTTGGGCAAGTCACTTCGCTTCTCTGGGTCCGGGCATGTTACTCCCCTCCTCAAAAATCTTCAGTGGCTACCAATCAACCTATGCATCAGGCAAAAACTCCTCACAGTCAGCTTCAAGGCTGTCCATCACCTCATCCCCTCCTACCTCACCTCCCTTCTTTCCTTCTACAGCCCACCCCGCACCCTCTGCTCCTCTGCCGCTAATCTCCTCACCGGGCCTCGTTCTCACCTGTCCTGCTATCAACCCCTGGCCCACATCCTCCCCCTGGCCTGGAATGCCCTCCCTCCCCACATCCGCCAAGCTAGCTCTCTTCCTCCCTTCAAAGCCCTACTGAGAGCTCACCTCCTCCAGGAGGCCTTCCCAGACTGAGCCCCCTCCTTCCTCTCCCCCTCCTCCCCTTCCCCGTCCCCCAACCTTCCTCCTTCCCCTCCCCAAATATATATATATATATATATATATATATATATTTGTACAATCTATTACTCCATTTATTTTACTTGTACATATTTATTCTATTTATTTTATTTTGTTAATATGCTTTGTTTTGTTGTCTGTCTCCCCATTCTAGACTGTGAGCCCACTGTTGGGTAGGGACTGTCTCTATATGTTGCCAACTTGTACTTCCCAAGTGCTTAGTACAGTGCTCTGCACACAGTAAGCTCTCAATAAATACGATTGAATGAATGAATGAATGAATGAATGAACCTGCTTCCTGAGTTTGCAAATCATTCAATCATATTTGCTGAGTGCTTACTGTAGGTAGAGCACTGTATGAAGCATTCAGAAGAGTAAAACAGAGTTGGTAGACACGCTCCCTGCCCAAAGGGAGCTCGTAGTCTAGGTGGGTAGAGAGGCATTACTATCAATAAATTACAGACATGTACATATGTGGTGGGGGAGAGGGGTGAATGGAGAGTGGAAATCCAAGTGCCAGGGCTTTGCAAAAAGAAGTGGGAGAAGGGGAAATGAGGGTTAGTCGGGGAAAGCCTCTTGGAGGAGATGTGATTTTAATAAAGCGTTGTAGGGAGGGAGAGTGATCATCTGTTGGCTACTAGGGGATGGGGATGGAGTTGCTGGGTTCTGAGCAGTTTGTGGTGCCCTGTTCAACCAATCATATCAATCAATCGATCAATAATTGGTACTTATTTCATTCAATCGTACTTAAACACTTGCTGTGTGCAGAGCACCATACTAAATGCTTGGGAGAGTACAATATAGCAGGGTCGGTAGACATGTTCCCTGCTCACAGTGAGCTTCCAGCCCAGACAGGAAACAATGATCCAGACAGGCAACCTACATGAATATAATGATGGCATTTATTAAGTGCTTACTATGTGCAAAGCACTGTTCTAAGTTCTGGGGAGGTTACAAGATGATCAGGGCTGTGATGATGAAGACTGTGAGCCCCCCATGGGACAACCTGATCACCTTGTAACTTCCCCAGTGCTTAGAACAGTGCTTTGCACATAGCAAGCACTTAATAAATGCCATTATTATTATTATTATTATTATTGTTATTATTATTATTATTATTATCAGGTTGTCTCACGGGGGGCTCACAGTCTTAATCCCCATTTTTACAGATGAGGGAACTGAGGCACAGAGAAGTTAAGTGACTTGCCCAAAGGCACACAGCTAACAATTGGCGGAGCTGGGATTTGAACCCATGGCCTCTGACTCCAAAGCCCGTGCTCTTTCCACTGAGCCACACTGCTTCTCATGAATCTTCGGGATGCCCAGGCTGCACAGACCATCAAGGAAGAAAACACATTTTTCTTTCTTTTTGTGCAGTATTTATTAAGCATTTATTCTGTGTCAGGCACTGTACAAAACGCTGGGGTAGATTCAAGCTAAGGTTGAACACAGTCCCTGTCACACATGGGGCTCAGAGTCTTAATCCTCATTTTGCAGATGAGGTAACTGAGCCATAGAGAAATGAAGTGACTTGCCCGCAGTTACCCAGCAGACAAGTGTCAGGGCCGGGATTAGAACCCAGGTCCTTTTGACTCTCAGGACTGTGTACCATCCACTAGGCCACACTGCTTCTCATGCATCCCTGTTTTGAACATGCGCTAAGGACCACATGGTCATTGCATTCCTAAACATGCATTCCTCAGCCCTGGCGAACCCACCGTGGATGTTCAGAGGTGCAGGTTCCAAGGAGACACCAGAGCACACCCATTTATGTGCATTTCTTGGCCAGGACACACACCGGCTGGGGTTTGTTTTACCCTTCCTAAAAGGACGTCTTGGAACAACAAGCGATGGGCGAAATATTGTTTTCGTTTAACATTTGTGGTGAAGCCCAAGATGTTCTGGGCGTAGTACAGAACATGACACGGCCCAATCCTTTTCCTGGAGGAGTTCGAAACTAAGGAACATCCAGGGACATTTTTCATAGTCTGCGGTGCGGGTGGGCTGGGGCAGAATAAAGGAGAGCAGCAGAGTGGGTAGAGGATCCCGACTCCAAGGGGCTTTCCCGGGAAACAAACTTGATTGCAATAATCAATCATCATCATCATCATCAGTGGTATTTATTGAATGCTTACTACGTGCAGAGCATTTGGGGGAACACTTTACAACAGAATTGGCAGGCACTTTCCCTGCCCACCACAAATTTACAGTCTAGAAGGGGAGACAATCAGGAGTAGTTATGGAGCACCCACTGTGTACTGTACTGAGCACTTGGGGAAGTACAATAGAGTCAGATTGTAAGTTCCTCGAGAGCAGGGATTGTATCAATTTTATTCTACTCACCCAGGTGCTTAATAGAGTCTCTACACACAATAAGTGCTCAGTGGAGACCATTGATGGATTGAGACATGGTTTCTGCCCTCAAGGAGCTGTTAGTCTGCTAGGGTTGGGTGGTAGTAGCGGAGTACTTGGTGAGTTAGGAGGGGGCAAGATGATGGAGTGCTTTAAAGCCAGTGGCAAGGAGTTTCCATTTAATGAGGATGTGGATGGGCAGCTACTGGAGTTTCTTGAGAAGAGGGGAAATGTGGCCTGAATGTTTCTGTAGAAAAATGATCCAGACAGCAGAGTGAAGGATGGCCTGGAGTGGGGAGAGACGGGAGGTCAGCAAGGAGGTTGTTATAGTAATTGATGCAGGATAGGGTAAGTGATTTGATTAACATGGTAGAAGTTTGGATGGGGAGGAAAGGGAGGATTTTAGCAATGTTATGAAGGCCGAACTAACAGGATTTAGTGACAGATTGAATATGTGGATTAAATAAGAGAGATGAGTCAAGGACAACACCATGGATACAGGCTTGTGAGACAGGAAGGATGGTGGTGCCGTCTACAGTGATGGGAAAGTAAAGGGGAGGACAGGGTTTGGGTGGGAAGATAACGAGTTCTGTTTTGAACATGAGGTGACAGTGGGACATCTAGGTAGAGATGTCTTGGAGACAGGAGGAAGTGCGAGACTGTAGAGAGGGAGAGAGATCAGAGCTGGAGATGTAGATTTGGGAATCATCCACAGAGAGTGGTAACTGAAGCCATGGGAATGAGTGAGTTCTCTAAGGGAGCGTGTATAAATGGAGACTAGAAGGAGACCCAGAACTGAACCTTGAAAGACCCTCACAATTAGGGGGTTGGAGGCAGAGGAAGAGCCCGTGAAAGAGACTGAGAATGAGTGGCCAGAGAGATAGAAGGGGAACCAGGAGGGAATAGTGCGAGTGAAGCCAAGGTTGGATAATGTTTCCAGGGGGAAGGGGTGGTTGACAGCGATGAAGGCAGCTGAGAGGCTAAGGAGGATTAGGATGGAGTAGAGGCTGTTGGATTTGGCAAGAAGGAGCTCATTGGTGACATTTGAGAGGGGAATTTTTATGGAGTGAAGGAGACAGAAGCCAGGTTGGAAGGGGTCCAGGAGAGAATTGGAGGAGAGAAACTTGAGACAGCGGGTGTAGAAAAGTCACTCAACAAGTTTGGAGAGGAGTTGTAGGAGGGAGATGAGGTGATAACTGGATGGATGGATGGAGTCGTGAGGTCAAGCATGGATTTTTTGGGATGGGGAGACATGAACATGTTTAAAAGCAGTGGAGGAAAAAGCCACTGGAGAGAGAACAGTTGATGACGGTGGTCAGGGAGGGAAGAAGGGAGGGGGCAAATGCTTTGGTAATAATAATAATAATGATGATGGTATTTGTTAAGCACTTACTATGTGCAAAGCACTGTTCTAAGCACTGAGGGGGATACAAGGTGATCAGGTTGTCCCATGGGGGGCTCACAGTTTTAATCCCTATTTTACAGATGAGGGAACTGAGGCACAGAGAAGTTAAGTGACTTGCCCAAAGTCACACAGCTGACAGTTGTGAAGGGAGGGGTTCGGATGTGTAGGTGGAGGGGGTGGATTGTGAGAGAAGGCAGGAGATCTTCTCTAGAGACAGTGCTGGGAAAGATGGGAGAGTGGAAGAAGGGGCAGGAGGAGGGAGGGATTGGAGAGGAGCAAGGAGGGACTCGAGAAGAGCAGAGGAGATTTTAGAGAGATCAGTCCTGATGGTTTCAATTTTCTCAATGAAGTCAATTGTCGGGTCATTAGTGACAAGAAACAGGGGAGGTGGGCTGATAGGGAGTGTGAGGAGGGAATTAATCATCTGGAAATGGTGAGGGCAATGGGCATGTGAGTCAATAAGGATGGAGATATAATTTTGCTGGGCAGAGTTGAAGTACGCCAGCATGAAGCTGAAGTGGACAAAGTCGGCCTGATATCCGAATTTCCGTCAGCTGCATTCTGTGGTCCATGCACAGGAGCGAAGGAAGGAAACCGTGGGGATGATCCAGTACTGGGAGTTGGTGATATGAGATGGGTGGAGGGACAGAGGAGCAAGTGAGTTGAATTAATAGAGAGGGTGGTGTTGAAGATGTCGATTTGGTCATCAAGGGAAGGAAGTTTGGGTATGAAGGCTTAATGTGGCATTATGACTTGAGAAAATTGGATGGGGTCAAAAGATTGGCGGTCTCTGTAGGAGAATAGGCTAGATTTGCAGAGAAGAGGTGTGTGGGAGAGAAGGCAGGTGAGGAAGCTGTAGACGGACAGAGAGATGTCTAAGTTGGTGAGGATAGAAATTGAACTGTGACTAATAATAATAATGATGGTATTTGTTAAGCACTTACTATGTGCAAAGCACTGTTCTAAGCGCTGGGGGGATACAAGGTGATCAGGTTGTCCCACATGGGGCTCACAATCTTCATCCCCATTTTACAGTTGAGGTAACTGAGGCCCAGAGAAGTGAAGTGACTTGCCCAAAGTCACACAGCTGATAAGTGGCAGAGCCGGGATTAGAACCCATGACCTCTGACTCCCAAGCCCATGCTCTTTCCACTGAGCCACGCTGCTTCTCTCTAGAGACAATGTGATCGAGTGAGTGTCGAAGTTGGTGAGTAGATGATCCGGGATGGAGCGGGAGGTCAGTGGAGTTGAGGAGTAGTAGAAACCTCATCTGTAAAATGGAGATGAACACTGAATCTACCCCAGTGCTTAGTACAGTGCCTGGCACACAGTTAGTGCTTAAAAAATACCATTAAAAAAAATAGAAAGGAGCCTGCCCTGTAGAAGCTCCTTCCTTAACGACAATAATAATAATAACACTAGTAATGATGGCATTTGTTAAGCTCCTACTATGTGCCAAGCACTATTGTAGATACAAGGTTGATGGCATTTGTTAAGCTCTTACTATGTGCCAAGCACTGTTGTAGATACAAGGTGATCAGGTTGTCCCACATGGGGCTCACAGTCTTAATCCCCACTTTACAAATGAGTTAACTGAGACCCAGAGAAGTGAAGCGACTGGCTCAAAGTCACGCAGCTGACAAGTGGCGGAGCCAGGATTAGAACCCACGACCTCTGACTCCCAAGCCTGGGCCCTTTCCACTAAGCCACGTGCCTTCACTCTCTCATGCAAGGCAGAGCAAAGCCCCCATTTGTAAAATCAGCCTGCTGGAAGGGAAGACCACATATCTTTGTGGTTGACTGAAAAATTAGAATTCACCAAAGAATTTTTAAGTTTATATACTTTCGTATTTCTGTAAGAATGAGCTGAGAAAACTCAGGAAGACCTCTGAATGTGGCCACAAGGTGTGAGACAGTGAATAAATGCTATATTCACTTTCTATTTATTTATGCGTATGTATATATAAATACATATATGTGTATATTTATAGTTGTGTGTCTGTATATATAAATCTGTTCTTTCTCATTAGAAGGGAAAAGGAGGATTGTAGGGAGAGTTGGGGGTGTTGGATGGCCCATCCCTAGCCATGAGCATAGCTGTCCATGAGGATGAATGAGCATCCAGTTGCCCATGTTTGACATGGAGTTCTGGGCTGGATAGACTCTAGGATTTTTAATAATAATAATAATGATGATGGCACTTGTTAAGCACTTACTATGTGCAAAGCACTGTTCTAAGCACTGGGGAGGATATAAGGTGATCAGATGGTCCCCTGTGGGGCTCACAGTCTTCATCCTCATTTTACAGATGAGGGAACTGAGGCACAGAGAAATGAAGTGACTTGCCCAAAGTCACACAGCTGACAATTGGCAGAGCTGGGATTTGAACCCATAACTTCTGACTCCCAAGCCTGGGCTCTTTCCATTGAGCTACTAGGGGTTTGTCTCACTATCTGATGTCCTATTGTAGATGATGCAAATGATTTCACTTACAAGACATCAATACCCTTATTGGGCCGCACTTCCCTTGTTTATTACTCTATTTATTTATTTTACATGTAAATATCTATTCTATTCATTTTATTTGGTTAATATGTTTGGTTTTGTTCTCTGTCTCCCCCTTCTAGACTGTGAGCCCATTGTTGGGTAGGGACCGTCTCTATATGTTGCCAACTTGTACTTCCCAAGCGCTTAGTACAGTGCTCTGCACACAGTAAGTGCTCAATAAATACGATTGATTGATTGATTGATCATTCGCTCATGGTTTTCCCTAAAGCTGAGGATTTCTTCTACTAACAATAACAATAATAATTGTGGTATTTTTAAGCGCTTACCATGTGCCATGCACTGTACTAAGCACTGGGGTGGATACAAGCATCCAGGTTGTACACAGTCCCTATCCCATGTGGGGTTCAGAGTCGCAATCCCCATTTTACAGATGAGGTAACTGGGGCCCAGAGAAGTGAAGTGACTTGTCCAAGGTCACCCAGCAGACAAGTGGCAGAGCCAGTATTGGGCTTCCGGGCCTGTGCTATAGTCACTACTCCCCAAGACAGGTAACGACCAAGCTCAGGTTCTTCCCGCACCAGAACCCTGGGTCAGGAGGAAAAAAGATCCTGGTCCCAAGCGGTCGGGACACTGGAGAGGAAATTGGAAATCCTTTCCAGTCACATTTTTTAAATGGAATTCATTAAGCACTTAGTATGTGCCAGACACTGTACTAAGCACTGGGGTAGATACAAGCTAATCAGGTTGGACAACAATCCCTGTCTCACACAGGGCTCGCCATCTTAATCCCCGTTTTACAGATGAGGTACCCGAGGCACAGAGAAGTGAAGTGATTTGCCCAAGGTCACACGGCAGACAAGTGTCTGCCATCATTAGACAAATGCCATCATTAGAGAAGCAGCGTGGCTCAGTGGAAAGAGCCCGGGCTTTGGAGTCAGAGGTCACGGGTTCAAATCCTGGCTCTGCCAATTGCCAGCTGTGTGACTTTGGGCCAGTCACTTGACTTCTCTGGGCCTCAGTGACCTCATCTGTAAAACGGGGATTAAGACTGTGGGCCCCCAGTGGGACAGCCTGATCACCTTGTAACCTCCCCAGCGCTTAGAACAGTGCTTTGCACACAGTAAGCGCTTAATAAATGCTATTATTATTATTATTATAAGTGGCAGAGCCGGAATTAGAACCCAGGTCCTTCTCATTCCCAGGCCTGGGCTCTATCCACAAGGCCCTGCTGTTTGGTGTGTGGGGCCGATGGGGATTTTAAGATGCACCGGGATAGGGGAGGATTCTCGTTGCCATTGTCTGAGGGCTTGTTGGGGACGATAAACTTTCCTTGTTTAGAGGCTACCGAAATGTTGGTTGACTGGCTCATCGGGGTGGAACTAGAGCCAGGATGGGCAGGTTAGACCAGGGCCCAAAGGAAGGAGCAGCGTGGCTCAGTGGAAAAAGCCCGGGCTTTGGAGTCAGAGGTCATGGGTTCTAATCCTGACTTCGCTGCTTGTCAGCTGTGTGACCTTGGGCAAGTCACTTGACTTCTCCGTGCCTCAGTTCCCTCATCTGGAAAATGGGGATTAAGACTGTGAGCTCCACATGGAACAACCTGATCATCTTGTAACCCCCCCAGTGCTTAGAACAGTGCTTTGCACATAGTAAGCGCTTAATAAATGCCATCATTATTATTTGCACATAGTAAGTGCTTAACAAATGCCATCATTATTATTATTATTATTAGGGACAGAGAGGAGGGAGGCCTACAAAAGAGCATTACTCTATTTATTTATTTATTTATTTTAATTGTACATATCTATTCTATTTATTTTATTTTGTTAGTATGTTTGGTTTTGTTCTCTGTCTCCCTCTTTTAGACTGTGAACCCACTGTTGGGTAGGGACTGTCTCTATATGTTGCCAACTTGTACCTCCCAAGCGCTTAGTACAGTGCTCTGCATACAGTAAGCGCTCAATAAATACGATTGATTGATTGATTGATTGAAAAGAGCAAAGCTGGTTCCTGCTGCCTGGGAAGAGTAAGGGTAGGTGAGGCCATCCAAAGAAAGATCCTGCCAATTTTTTTTATGATATTTGTTCAGCACTTACTATATGCTAAGCACTGTGCTAAGTGCTGGGGTAACTACAAGCTCATCACGTGGGACACAGTCCGTGTCCCACATGCGGCTCACAGCCTTAGTCCCCATTTTACAAATGAGGGAACTGAGGCACAGAGAATAATAGTGATGGCATTTACTAAGCATTTGCTCAAGTTAAGGGCTTGCCCAAGGTCACACAATAGGCAAGTGGCAGAGCTGGGCTTCAATCAATCAATCAATCAATCGTATTTATTGAGCACTTACTGTGTGCAGAGCACTGTACTAAGCGCTTAGGAAGTACAAGTTGGCAACATATAGAGACGGTCACTACCCAACAGTGGGCTCACAGTTCAGAGTCCCAGGTCCATGCTCTACCCACTAGGCCATGCTGACAGTAAGCTCGTTGTGGACAGGACACGTGTCCATTATATTGTTCTATTGTACTCCCTTCCAAGCGCTTAGTACAGTGCTCTGCACACAGTAAACGCTCAGTAAGTATGATTGACTTCTGTTATATTGTTCTATTACACTCTCCCAAGCTCTTAGTACAGTGCTCTGCACACAGTAAGTGCTCAGTAAGTATGATTGACTTCTGTTATATTGTTCTATTACACTCTCCCAGGCTCTTAGTACGGTGCTCTGCACGCAGTAAGCACTCAATAAGTATGATTAATTTCTGTTATATTAATAAATTCATTCATTCATTCAATCAATCGTATTTATTGAGCGTTTACTGCGTGCAGAGCACTGTACTAACAGCTTGGGAAGTACAAGTCGGAAACCTATAGAGACGGTCCCTACCCAACAACAGGCTCACAGTCTAGAAGAGCGAGACAGACAACAAAACATAATAATAATAATAATAATAGCATTTGTTAAGCGCTTACTATGTGCCAAGCACTGTTCTAAGCACTGGGGGGATGCAAGGTGATTAAGTTGTCCCACGTGGGGCTCACAGTCTTCATCCCCATTTGACAGATGAGGGAACTGAGGCACAGAGAAGTTAAGTGGCTTGCCCAAGGTCACACAGCTGACAAGTGGCTGAGCCGGAATTCGAACCCACAACTTCTGACTCCCAAGCCCAGGCTCTTTCCACTGAGCCACGCAAAACATTGTTCTTTTACACTCTACCAAGCTCTTAGTACGGTGCTGTGCACACAGTAAACACTCATGATTGAATTCTGTCACATTGTTCTATTACACTCTCCCAAGCGCTTAGTATAGTGCTCTGCACACAGTAAGCGCTCAGTAAATATGATTGACTGACTGTTTCACACTTCACTCCCCCAGGCTCCCGGTCTCTGTATCCTTCACTGCAGGATTCCCAGAGGGGAATGTTTCATAAGCAGCGTGGCTCAGTGGAAAGAGCACGGGCTTTGGAGTCAGAGGTCATGGGTTCAAATCCCGACTGCCACATGTCTGCTGTGTGACCTTGGGCAAGTCACTTCACTTCTCTGAGCCTCAGTGACCTCATCTGTAAAATGGGGATTAAGACTGTGATCCCCATGTGGGACAATCTGATTACCTTGTATCTCCCTAGCGCTTAGAACAGGGCTTTGCACATAGTAAGCGCTTAACAAATGCCATCATTATTATTATTATTATTATAAGCTCCCTCCTCGTGCCTTTGAACTCCACGTGGTAGCCCCGACCAGCTGTTTCTGATCAGAGGGAGACGCAGGCCTCGCATCAGGAACAATCTGCTCCGGATAAATTAAATGGTGGTGGGCACTGGAAGGGCTGAACCACCCTGCGTTTTCTTCCTCCCACTCTGATCCTTTGCCAGCCATCCTGCTGTGTCGTCTGGGTTCCAGAAATAGCCGGACTGGGATGGAATTTGCACCCAGGTTTCTTGGGAGAGCTGCGGGAAAGAGTGGGAGGCGATGCCATAAATACCCCTTTATGGATCAAGGGCTGTCCTAAATCACGGCCCGGCTCAGGAACGCACGCTCGCTCAGCAGTACGCCCCAAATAATCCCCCGAGTGTCGTCTTTTATTGGCGCTCCACTGAGAGGTCTGGAAAGTGATCGCTGAGTGTGGTAAGCACAGGGTTATGAGACATAAGTTCCTTTATTTCTAATGAGAACAGGTTGGCGGGCTCCCAATCCTAGGGTATAATAATAATAATAATAATAATAATAATAATAATAATAATAATAATAATAATAATAATCATAGTGGTTTTTGTTAAGTGCCTACTATGTGCCAAGCACAGTTTTAAGCACTGGGGGAGATATAAGGTTATCAGGTTGTCCCAAGTGGGGCTCACAAGTCTTAATCCCCATTTTACAGATGCAGTAACTGAGGCACAGAGAAGTTAAGTGACTTGTCCAATGTCACACAGCCAAGTGGCGGAGCCGGGAGTAGAACCTGTGACCTCTGTCTCCCAAGCCCGGGCTCTTTCCACGTTGCTTCTCAAGAGTGTGATAAGAGTGCGAGCCCCTTGTGGGACAGGGACTGTGTCCAATCTGATTAATCTGTATCTACCCCAGGGCTTAGAACAGTGTTTGGCACCTTGCAAGTGCTTAACAAGTACCATGATTATTAAGATTGGACTGGGGGCCTTCTGGGTTTAGAAAGCTGAACGGGGACTCGGAGTAGAGATGCTTACTTTCCACTTTGAACACAGGGGAAAAAATTAGGGAGGGATTTTTAGGCTGGGGGTGAAGACTGGGTGGCTTCCAAGAGTCCCCTTTTTGTGCCTTTTCAACCCCAACTAGAGACACTCAAGTCTTTTCCTTCATTGCTTATGGTGTGCAAAGCACTCTACTATAATAGTGTTAATAATAATGGCATTTGTTCGTTAAGAACTTACTATGTGCCAGGAAATGTATTCAGCACTGGGGTGGATAGAAGCAAATCAGGTGGGACACAGTCCTTTTGTGGGGCTCACAGGCTCAATCCCCATTTTCCAGATGAGGTAACCGAGGCCCAGGGACGTGAAGTGACTTGCCCAAGGTCACACAACAGACAAGTGGCAGAGCCGGGATAGAAGCTACGACCTTCTCACTCCCAGGCCCATGCTCTATCCACTGCGCCGCACTGTGCATTTCGGAAACCTGGGAGGAGAAAGTCGGGGAGTCCAGCTCACACAGCTGTGTGGGCGGTGGCCCCCATCATCCTCGGGTGGGTGTGCGTGGGCTGTGCGGTGGGGGCAAACCAGAAAAGGAGACGACAATGTCACTGCCCTCAAGGAGCTTAGTCCATTGTGGAAGAATGTCAGACATATACTGCAGAAGTAGAGTGGCAACAGGGAGGAAAACATTGGCCAGACTAGAACAGCAAAAGCAAAGAATGAATAAATAAGTGGAATAAATCCGTATTCCCATTGAGTGTTAGAGGCGACTGGAAGCTCCCTGTGGGTAAACACCCATCTACCAACTCTGTTGTATTAAACTCTCTCCTAGACTCCCTCCAATCTGGCTTCTGTCCCCTATACTCCACCAAAACTGCCCTCTCAAAGATCATCAATGACTTCCTTCTTGCCAAATCCAATTTCTCTTACTGTATCCTAATCCTCCTCGACTTCTCAGCTGCCTTCGACACTGTGGACCACCCCCGTCTCAACATGCTATCCAATTTCGGCTTCACAGACTCCGTCCCCTCCTGGTTCTCCTCTCATCTCTCTGGCCATTCATTCTCAGTCTCCTTTGCTGGCTCCTCCTCCGCCTCCCATCCCCTTACTGTAGGGGTTCCCCAAGGGTCAATTCTTGGTCCCCTTCTGTTCTCTATCTACACTCACTCCCTCGGTGAACTCATTCGCTCCCGTGGCTTCAACTATCATCTCTATGCTGATGACATCCAAATTTATATCTCCACCGCTGTTTTCTCTCCCTTCCTCCAGGCTCACATCTCCTCCTGCCTTCAGAACATCTTCATCTGGATGTCCGCCCACCATCTGAAACTCAACATGTCCAAGACTGAACTCCTTACCTTCCCTCCCAAACCCTGTCTTCTCCCTGACTTTCCTGTCACTGTAGATGGCACTACCATCCTTCCCGTCTCACAAGCCCGCAAACTTGGTGTCATCCTCGACTCCGCTCTCTCGTTTACCCCTCACATCCAATCCATCACCAAAACCTGCCGGTCTCATCTCCACAACATCTCCAAGATCCGCCCTTTCCTCTCCATCCAAACCACTACCTTGGTGATTCAGTCTCTCATCCTATCCCGACTGGATTACTGAATCAGCCTCCTTTCTCCTCTCCATCCTCCTGTCTCTCCCCACTTCAGTCTACTCTGCTGCCCAGATTATCTTTGTACAGAAATGCTTTGGGAATGTCACTCACCTCCTCAGAAGTCTCCAGTGTTTGACTATAAACCTTTGCTTGAGCAAAAACTCCTCAATCTTGGCTTCAAAGCTCTCCATCCCCTTGCCCCCTCCTACCTCACCTCTCTTCTCTCCTTCTCCAGCCCATCCCACACCCTCCACTCCTCTACCACTAACCTTCTCACTGTGCCTCGTTCTCGCCTGTCCCGCTGTCAACCCCTGGTCCTCATCCTACCTCTGGCCTGGAATGCCCTCCCTCCTCACATCCGCCAAACTAGCTCTCTTCCCCTCTTCAAAGCCCTACTGAGAGCTCACCTCCTCCAGGAGTCCTTCCCAGACTAAGCCGCCCTTATCCTCTCCTCCTCCTCCTCCCCTCCCTCTCTCCCTCTGCTCTACCTCCTTCCCCTCCCTGCAGCACTTGTGTATATTTGTACATATTTATTACTCTATTTTATGAATGATGTGTATATAGCTATAATTATATTTATTTTTATGCTATTGACACCTGTCTACTTGTTCTATTTTGCTATCTGTCTCCCCCTTCTAGACTGTGAGCCAGGTGTTGGGTAGGGACTGTCTCTATATGTTGCTGAATTGTACTTTCCAAGCACTTAGTACAGTGCTCTGCACACAGTAAGTACTTGATGAATTCAACTGATTGAGTTCCAAGCACTTAGTCCCGTGCTCTGCACATGGTAAGCACTCAAACAATACCATTGATAGATTAGGGGAGACCAATGGCAAGGCAAAAGAGCCCATGTTCTGTGCCTGGGATCAACCATAGCATTTATAAATGATTTTTTTAATGGTATCTGATAAGCAATCAATCGATCAATGGCATTTATTGAGCACTGTACTTGGGCGAGTACAATAGAACAGTAGAACTGACATGTTTCCTGCCCACGATGAGCTTATGGTCTAGAGGGGGAGATAGGCATTAATATAAATCAATAACATGATATGGACATAAGTTATGTGGGGTCAGAAGTGCTCTGCACACAGTAAGCGCTCAATAAATACGATTGAAGAAGGAGAGGGATGAATAATAATAATGATGATGGTATTTGTTAAGTGCTTACTATGTGCCTAGCACTGTTCTAAGTGCTGGGGTAGATGCAAGGTAATCAGGTTGTCCCATGTGGAGTCCACAGTCTTAATCTTCATTTTACAGATGAGGTAACTGAGGTGCAGAGAAGTCAAGTGATTTGCCCAAAGTCACACAGCTGGTCAGTAGTGGAGGAGGAATTTGAACCCAAGACCTCTGACTCCCAAGCCCGGGCTCTTTCCACTAAGCCACGCTGCTTCCCTGAAGCAGCCTGAATGAATGAATAAAGGGAGTAAGTCAGGGCAACATAGAAGGGCAGAAGAGAATGGACGAAAATCACTTATTATGTGCCAGGTATGGCACTAAGCACTTGGAAAGATAAGCATCCATCAGGTTGGACACAGTCTCTGTCCCACATGGGGCTCACAGCCCTAATCCCATTTTACAGATGAGGAACTGAGGTGCAAAGAATGAAACGTCTTGTCCAAGGTCACACAGCAGACAAGTGGCAGAGCCGGAATTAGAACCCAGGTCCTTCTGATTCCCAGGCCCATGCTCTAACCACTAGACTACACCGTTTCTTGTGAAATGGTCCGGACTCTTCATAAGCAAACGAGTCCGGGGTTACGCCTAGGAAAAAGGGGAGTGTTTCCATTCGGAACCAAAGCCAAGTAGGATCAAGAAGGGTCAATAAAGCTTTATCAAGCTCTAGTCTCTTTCCTCTGAGAACCAAATCAGCCTATAGAGGATTTTTCTTTCCGTCATCATTTTTATTCCTGTGATTATAATTATGTTTTTAGTTTATAAATGTTTTCATCCTTTGGGGAAACAGCTTAATCTGCGAGGCGATTTATGAGAAACACATGAACCGGCTCCTAAATGGATCGCCTGAATCAGAAGCATTTTTCTAGTTATCCCAGATAATTGCGTCTCCTTGAGGGGCAGCTTGAGGGGCAGATGGGAATGGATAAAAATCTTTCTGATCTTGAAGGGGACGGCTTCTGTTTAACTCTTCCCTCCCCAGCGCAGAGCAGCGCGGCCACAGCAGAATCTGGTTTCCGATCCTGGCATTCTGCCCAGGGTCACAAAGAGAAAGGAATCCAGAGAGAAATCTGGGACACAACTGGTTAGGAAGTGGGAGTCAAAAGCACATGGGCATCATGGCCTGGGAAAAGATGCTTACGAGATTTTCTAACCTTCTTTTGATCATCACCCTTATTATTATTTCTAAAATTCCTCTAGGGCTGTCAGGGTGTGAGGCTCTGTAGACTGTAATCCCCCTGCTAGATGTAAGCTCACTGTGGGACGAGTACGTCAGTTTATTGTTGTACTGTACTCTCTCAAGCGCTTATTATAGTGCCCTGCACACAGTAGGTGCTCGATAAATATGATTGACTGACTGGAGAGATACAAGGAAATTAATTCAGGCTGAGGCTCTGGGCCACAGGGGCATCACGATCTGAGGAGGAGAGGGCAGACACTACGTTGCCAACTTATACTTCCCAAGCGCTTAGTACAGTGCTCTGCATGCAGTAAGTGCTCAATAAATACGATTGAATGAATGAATGAATAAGAACAGGAAGAATTTAAAGGAAAACCACAAACTGTTACTAGGAAGAGAGAATTGGGATACACAGATAGTAGCTGTGGTACTTAAGTGCTTACTACGTGCCAAGCACTGTAACGTGGCTCAGTGGAAAGAACCAGGGCTTGGGAGTCAGAGGTTGTGGGTTCTAATCCTGGCTCTGCCACTTGTCTGTTGTGTGACCTTGGGCAAGTCACTTCACTTCTCTGGGCCTCAGTTCCCTCATCTGTAAAATGAGGATTAAAACTGTGAGCCTCACGTGGGACAACCTGATTTCCTTGTGTCTACCCCACTGCTCAGAACAGTGCTTGGTACATAGTAAGCGCTTAACAAATACCAACATTATGATTATTATTATTAAGCACTGGTGTAGATAAAAGATAAGCTAGAACCACATGGGGCTCACAGTCTAAGTAGGAAAGAGAAGAGGTATTGAATCCCCATCTTCCAGTTGAGGGAACTGAGGCACAGAAGCAGTGTGGCTTAGTGGAAAGAGCACAGGCTTGGGAGTCAGAGGTCATGGGTTCTAATCCCGGCTCCACACTTATCAGCTGTGTGACTTTAGGCAAGTCACTTAACTTTTCTGTGCCTCAGTTCCCTCATCTGTAAAATGGGGATTCAAACTGTGAACCTCACATGGGACAACCTGATGACCTTGTATCTATCCCAGTGCTTTGCACATAGTAAGCGCTTAACAAATGCCATCATTATTACAGAAAAGTTAAGGTCACAAAGGAGACAAGTGGTAGAGCTCCGGTTAGAACACAGGTCCCCGACTCCCAGGGCCGAAGATCTTTTTACTAAGCCAAGCTCCTTCCCTGTAAATCACCATAATCTTCCTATAGGACTACAGGTCATTAGAGGTGGATTCTGTTCACCCTGTGCCCCCTATAAGAATGGAAATTAACTCCTGTGTTGTCCGGCGGGAGAAGGACAGCTTCACTTAACTTCTCTGGGATGGCTTCACTTAACTTCTCTGGGCCTCAGTTACCGCAACTCCTAAATGGAGTTAAGATTGGGTGCCCCATGTGGGAGAGGGATTGTGTCCAACCTGACTAGCTTGTATCTCCCCCAGTGCTTAGAACAGCACTTGACACATAGTAAGTGCTTAAGGAATACCACCATCATTATTATCACTATTATTCACTGTTGTTGTTGCTGTTATGCTACTGAATCATGTCTGATCCATAGCAATGCCACGGACGCATCCCTCCCAAAATGCCCCACTTCTGATCTGCAATCACTCTGGTTGTGTATTTGTAGAGTTTTCTTGGTAAAAATACCGAAGTGGTTTACCATTGCCGCCTTCTATGCAGTCAACTTGAGTCTCCACCCTTGACTCTCTCCCATTCCGCTGCTGCCCAGCACCGGGGAGTTTTGACTTGTAGCAGATCGCCTTCCACTCGCAAGGCACTACCCAAGCTAGGAATGGAATGGGTAGGACTCTGCTTGACTTTTCCTCCTGTAGTATAGACTGTTAGAGTACTGAAACCTCTCCAGGTGCGGCCCTGAGAGGGATTATTGTTTACTACTGCTGGGCAGATTCTGGGTAACCTGACAGCAAGACGCTCACTTGGAAACTTTCTGCTTAAGTAATAATAATAATGATGGTATTTGTTAAGTGCTGACTTTGTGCCAGGCACAAACATTGGATACTTCTAGGGAATTTCAGGATCAGGAGTCACTTATCATTTAGCAAGCACTTTCCCTGGCCACGTGCAATACTAAGCATTGGGGAGAGAGAGAGCTAGGGACACTGATTCTGACAGGGGAGGGAATGGACGCACAAGGAAATGAATAATCATCACAATGCTCAACTGCTTTTCATTCAGCAGGGACTGCCTCCTAGCATAAGCATTGAAGGGTGAACAGAGGACACTTGCCCTTTTTTCTTTCCTTTCTTTTTCATTTGTGATGATATCTGTTAAGTGCTCACTCTGCACTAGGCAGTGTAATAATAATAATGGTATTTGTTAAACGCTTACTGTGTGCAAAGCACTGTTCTAAGTGCCAGGGGGAAACAAGGTGATCAGGTTGTCCCAAGTGGGGCTCACAGTCAACATCCCCATTTTACAGATGAGGTAGCTGAGGCTCCGAGAAGTTAAGTGACTTGCCCAAGGTCACACAGCAGACATGTGGTGGAGCTGGGATTCGAACGCATGACCTCTGACTCCAAAGCCTGTGCTCTTTCCATTAGAGCCACACTGCTTCTCTAGCCACGCTGCTTCTCTACTAATCAATCAATCAATCAATCAATCGTATTTATTGAGCGTTTACTATGTGCAGAGCACTGTACTAAGCGCTTGGGAAGTACAAATTGGCATCACATAGAGACAGTCCCTACCCAACAGTGGGCTCACAGTCTAAAAGCTACTACTACTACTAGAGTGTACTAAGCTCTGGAGTGAATACAAGGTAGGATTCAGTCCTTGTCCCACATGGGGCTCACAGTCTTCATCCCCCTTTAATGGATGAAATAACTGAGGGACATATGTTGCCAACTTGTACTTCCCAAGCGCTTAATACAGTGTTCTGCACACAGTAAGCGCTCAATAAATACAATTGAATGAATGAATGAAGTTAAATAATTTGTCCAAGGTCTCACAGAAGAGAAATGGCAGAGTCGGGGTTAGAATCCAGTGCTTCACACTCCCAGGCCCATGTTCTATCAACTAATAATAATAATATAATGATGTTGATGATGGTACTTGTTAAGTGCTTAGTATGTGCCAAGAACTGTTCTAAGTGCTGGGGTAGATACAAAGTAATCAGGTAGTCCCACGTGGGGCTCGCGGTCTTAATCCCCATTTTACAGATGAGGTAACTGAGGCACAGAGAAGTGAAGTGACTTACCCAAGGTCACACAGCAGACAAGTGACAGAGGCAGGATTAGAACCCACATCCTCTGACTCCCAAGCCTGTGCTCTTTCCACTAAGCCATGTTGCTTCCTTACCTTGTCCCATTCCACTAGGGCAGGCTTCTGGGGTCCTTGATGAGTGGGCTCAGCTCTTCCTGCCCCTACCATCCTCCCTCTGACCATCATACCACCTTTCTTTATCATTATTATGGTATTTGGTAAGCGCTTCCCATGCGTCAGGGACTGTACTACACTCTGGGTTAAATACAAAGTTGGACCCGTGCTCTTTCCAGCAGGCTACGCTGCTTCCATGGGGCTCGCAAGGACAGAGCAGGAGGGAGTCATCATCATCATCATCAATCATATTTATTGAGCGCTTACTATGTGCAGAGCACTGTACTAAGCGCTTGGGAAGTACAAATTGGCAACGTATAGAGACAGTCCCTACCCAAAAGTGGGCTCACAGTCTAAAAGGACGTGAAAGTCTTTGGCGGGTTGTGGAGCAGGAG
Organism: Tachyglossus aculeatus; assembly: GCF_015852505.1. NCBI lineage: Eukaryota > Metazoa > Chordata > Mammalia > Monotremata > Tachyglossidae > Tachyglossus > Tachyglossus aculeatus. Next base: position 95,961,289 of record NC_052067.1, read on the forward strand.
AAAGTGGGGGAAAGGCGTCCACGCGGAGCTGAACGGTTCCTGTTTTCCTGAAATCGTTGTTGCTATTGTTCCAGCCTCGGTGAGTGTGCTCGGTTTGGCCCGGGACCCTGGCTTCTCTCGGACAGGACAACATACACATCAGGCAGGACGCTCTGACCCTGACACTTGACTTTTTCCCTTTGTTCTCATTCTCTGTACTGGCCACATGGATGAGGCTTCCCCTTCCGGAACACTCTGTCGGCGCTCCACAAATTCCAGGGATCGATCGATCGATTCCCAGAGAGTCACTGACTGAACCATCCCAAACCAAGATCGCAGAGCACAGAAAACATCATCAGCGGAATTTGAGCGGCGGAGGGTGAACTCCTGGAGGGGAGGGTGGAATGATGTCATCTCTCAGCTTTATGAGTCAGGCACATTGGGAAGAAATTCCATGTGGATGATTTCATTTGTAAATAATCAATTGTGGTGTGAGATCATCAGTTAATAGGATTTATGGAGTGTGCTTGTCTGTGTGGACAGAACCGGGCAGCTTCTGGTCTTTGTTTTTCTCAAACTATGTTACCTTCTGTTCTCTCCTCATTTTTTTTTAAGTGCTTACTATGTGCCAGGCACTGTACTAAGCACTGGGGGAGATACGAGTTAGGTTGAACACAGTCCATGCCCCATATGGAGCTCACGGTCTTAATCCCTATTTCACAGATGAAGTTAACTGGGGCACCCAAAAGTCAAATGACTTTCCCAAAGTCATTCAATCAATCAATGGTATTTTTTGAGCGTCTACTGTGTGCAGAGCACTGTACTAAGCACTTGGAAGAGAACAACACAACAGAGTTGGTGGACACTTTCCCTGCCCACAGAGAGTTGGCGAATAGCGGAGCTGAGATTAAAACCTCCTGCCTTACCTCCTTCCCTTCCCCACAGCCCCTGTGTATATGTATATATGTTTGTACATATATATTACTCTATTTATTTATTTTACTTGTACGTATCTAGTCTATTTATTTTATTTTGTTAATATGTTTGGTTTTGTTCTCTATCTCCCCCTTCTAGACTGTGAGCCCACTGTTGAGTAGGGACCATCTCTATATGTTGCCAGCTTGTACTTCCAAAGCTCTTAGTACAGTGCTCTGCACACAGTAAGCGCTCAATAAATACGATTGATTGATTGATTGATTGATTAGAACCCAAGTTCTTCTGATTCCCAGGCCCATGGTCTATCCACTAGGCCCCACCGCTTCTCTTTTCCCACCTCCAAACCCTGGTTCCCATCCTTCTTCCAGCCTGGAAATCCCTTCCATGTCATATACCAATAATAATAATAATTACAACTTGTAAAGCGCCTACTATGTGCCAGGCACTGTACCTAGTGCAGCGTGGCTTAGTGGAAAGAGCCCGGGCTTGAGAGTCAGAGGACATGAGTTCTAATCCTGCCTTCGCCACTTATCTACTGTGAGACCATGGGCAAGTCACCACTTCTCTGTGCCTCAGTTACCTCATCTGTAAAATAGGGATTAAGACTGAGAGCCCCACATGGGACAACCTGATTACCCTGTAGTTACCCCAGCGCTTAAAACAGTGTTTGACACACAGTAAGCACTTAACAAATAGCATCATTATTATTATTATTAGTGCTGGGGTGGATGCAAGCAAATTGGGTTCATTCATTCATTCATTCAATCTTATTTATTGAGCGCTTACTGTGTGCAGAGCACTGTACTAAGCGCTTGGGAAGTACAAGTTCACTTCTCTGGGTCTCGGTTACCTTATCTGTGAAATGGGGATTGAAACTTACGAGCCCCACCATGAGACCCACCATGAAGGTTCCCTTCAAAACCCTACTGAGAGCTCACCTCCTCCAGGAGGCCTTCCCAGACTGAGCCCCCTCCTCCCCCTCCCCATCCCCCCCACCTTACCTCCTTCCCCTCCCCACAGCACCTGTATATATGTTTGTACAGATTTATTACTCTATTTCTTTTACTTGTACATATTTACTATTCTATTTATTTTATTTTGTTACTATGTTTTGTTTTGTTGACTGTCTCCCCCTTCTAGACTGTGAACCCGCTGTTGGGTAGGGACCGTCTCTATATGTTGCCCACTTGTACTTCCCAAGTACTTAGTACCATGCTCTGCACACAGTAAGCACTCAATAAATACGATTGAGTGAATGAATGAAAAAGTTGGCAACATATAGAGTCGGTCCCTACCCAACAGCGGGCTCACAGTCTAGAAGGGGGTTGAACACAGTCCCTGTCCCACGTGGGGCTCACAGTCTCAATCCCCATTTTACAGATGAGGTAACTGAGGCACAGGGAAGTGAAGTGACTAGCCCAGGGTCACACAGCAGACCAGCGGCGGAGCCGGGATTAGAAACCATGTCGTGAATAAGCTAACTTTTAATGTGGCTCTTTCCACTAAGCCATGCTGCTTCTACTTGCCCAAGGTTACCCAGCAGATAAGTGGCGGAGTGGGATTAGAACCCTGGACATCTTCCTCACAGGCCTGTGCTCTAACCATTAGGACACACTGCTTCTCAGTGAAGCCCAATCTCAAAAAATGCATTATAACAGTGATAGTGACCACTACTGCAGACAGACCACCCTGGAGGGCAGTGATCAGGAGAGCGATTGCTCTCCTTGTGCAAAGCCTTCGGAAGATCTCATGGCATAGTGGAAAGAGCACAGGCCTGAGAGTCAGAAGGTCATGGGTTCTAATCCCACCTTTCTTCTTGTCTGCTGTGTGATCAGGGATAAGTCACTTTACTTATCTCTGCCTCAGTTCCCTCATCTGTAAAATGGGGATTGAGAATGTGAGCCCAACATGGGACAGGGACCTGATTTACTTGTATCCACCCCAATGCTTAGTACAGTGCCTGGCACATAGGAAGAGCTCAACAAATACCAATATTATTATTATTATCATCTGGAGACCAAGAAAACAGTGCTCTTCTACCAGAGTAACATTGCACATCTTGTTGAGAAAGTAAGAATAGAATAGTTTCTCCTCTCCTCTGGCTCTGGATTGTCTCTTTTCATTGCTGAATTGTACTTTCCAAGCACTTAGTACCGTGCTCTGCACACAGTAAGCACTCAATAAATGCGATTGAACGAATGAATGAATGAATGAATGAATGAATGGCTTTCCCAGGAGCCGAGAGTCTGCAAAGGCTGATGGGTGGCAGAATGGGAATTTGTTCACCCACATGGGTAAGCTCATCCCTCTAAATGGTAAACTCCTTGTGGGCAGGGAATGTGTCTACCAACTCAGTTCTGTTGTACTCTGCCAAGCACTTATTACAGTGCTCTAAGCCTAATAAGTGCTCAATAAATGCCATTGATTGATTAACCGATTGATTGTACCTTCCCAATAAATGAAGACCATGCATTGACACGAGGCCGCAAGGTAGAAGTTCGCAGGCTCCTGATCAATTTCCAGGTTATCACCTGGGGCTGAGGTCAGGGACAAATCCATCTCCCCTAACCCCATTCCCAGACAAGCTCATCACTGAGAAACGGGGAGATACTGGGGAAAAGCAGTGTGGTCTAATGGCTAGACCACAAACCTGGGAGTCAGAACGACCAGGTTTCTAAACCCAGCTCCCCCACTTATCTGCTGTGTGACCTTGGGCCAGTCACTTAACTTCTCTGCATCTCCGTTTCCTCATCTGTTCAATGAGGATTAAGACCATGAGCCTCATGTGGGATAGGGACTGTGTCCAACCTCATTATTTTGTATCTACCTCAGTGCTTAGATCAGTGACGGGCACAAAGCAAGCACTTAACAAACACCATTCAACTTGTACTTCCCAAGCGCTTAGTACAGTGCTCTGCACACAGTAAGTGCTCAATAAATACGATTGAATGAATGAATGAATTAAAAAAAGGACCTTACAGTCTAGAGGGATGTTTACCCATTTGTGTGAGCAAATAACCTAATAATGACAATCAGAGAAGCAGTGTGGCCTAGTGGATAAAGCACAGGCCCAGAAGTCAGAAGGACCTGGGTTCTAGTCCTGGCTCCACCCCTTACCTGCTGGGTGACCTAAGGCAAGTCACCCAACTTCTCTGGGCCTCAGTTACCTCATCTGTAAAATGGGGATTAAGACTGTAAGCCCCATGTAGAAACTTGATTGGCTTGTATCCACCCCAGTGCTTAGTACAGTGCCTGGCACATAGTAAGCACTTAATAAATACCATAAAAATTATATAGAGAATGTAAAAAAAATGTCACGGAGTGCCCCTGTGGCTAGCAGTCAAGATTTTGGAGGGACTGGCCAAGAAGATATCCCTATCACCAAAACACCCCCTGGGAGTTCCTCATCAGCCTTCACAATGTCTCTCTAACCTTTCAGCTGGGATCCTGCCTCCATTTCATGCAAAACGTTCTCATTCTTCATATGACCGTTTTGTGTGGGCCCAGTTACTAGTCAGAGAGAGAGCCAAAGGAGTCTTCTATTTTTACTTATTAATTGAAAACTTCTTGAAAAGATTCAGACCCTCCTTTGATGAGTTAATTTACAGTGGTTTTTGGTTTTTCTTTTTCATTTTTTTTCTGGCTTTTCTGCTCCTACGCTCAAGACTAAGTCCACTGGCTGCCTTTCCACATCGAAAACAATTCTCTCCTTCACGGTCTACATGGTTCTGGTTTCTTTGTTAAGTTTGTTTTAGGGCCAGCCATTGTTTGTTAAGTAGTCTGTCTGCTCTGACATTATTTCTTGCAAATAATCATATTGCATGTGTTTTCTCATGTGCTTGTGTTTGTGTTCTTATTTCGGTATTGTCTGTCTCGTTCCTCTCACCACTTTTTTTAAAGGCAGCCCATTATAAAAATATTTGTGACCATGTATGGAGAGCTGAAATCGAGCTACTGAAAATAGGGGGACAGACGAAAAATTTTAAGGATGCAGGATAACGCCGCATTAGGCAATGTGTTGTCACAGCTGGAAATTGGGAGACCTCTGAAACAGACCTCTCAGCGTCGCACACTGAGATTCAGAAGGGAGAGCTCTTTGCCCGAAGATGCTTCGAAAGGAACATGAGACCGGGAGGTAAAAGTGAAAAGAGCGTCTGACACCGCAGAGAGCAAATATGGTAGCACAATAAGGGATAATAATAATAGTAATAAATACTATTGGTATTTGTTGAGCACTTACAATGGATCAACTGGGGTAGATTCAAGTTAATCAGGTTGAACAGAGCCCCTATCCCACAGAATACTTCCAAGCCTAAGTACAACGGAGAATAGGTATTGAATCCCCATTTTACTGTTGAGGAAATGGAGGCACAAAGTAGTTAAGCGACTTACTCAAGGTCACACAGCAGACAACAGCAATAATTATTATTGTGCTATTTGTTAAGCGCTTACTAAGTGCCAAGCACCATAATAAGCCCTGGAATAGTTACAAGTGGTGGAGCCGGGATGAGAACCCATGCTCCTCTGATTCCCAAGCCCAGATCCTTTCCACTAGGCCATACTGCAGCTGCTCAAAAGTCAGATGTGATGGTCTTAATAACAATAATAATAATGGCATTTATTAAGCACTTACTATGTGCAAAGAACTGTTCTAAGGGCTGGGGAGGTTACAAGGTGATCAGGGTGTCCCACGGGGGGCTCACAGTCTTAATTCCCATTGTACAGATGAGGTGACTGAGGCCCAGAGAAGTTAAGTTACTTGCCCAAAGTCACACAGCTGAAAATTGGCGGAGCCGGGATTTGAACCCATTACCTTCATTCATTCATTCAATCGTATTTATTGAGCACTTACTGTGTGCAGAGCACTGTACTAAGCGCTTGGGAAGTACAAGTTGGCAACATATAGAGAGGGTCCCTACCCAGCAATGGGCTCACAGTCTACATCTGGTTCTCGCAGCTGGAGACTGAGAGTCCTAGACCCCCCCTTGACCCTAATTCTGCGACGCCCCCACACCTGACCCCCAAGAGGGCAATAACTCCAATGCGGAGCCACAGGAACTGGGCCGCGGGTGCTACTGATTCCTCACGGCAATGGAGGTGACCCAGGCATCCGGGATGATTGCAGGGCGGGGATGGGAACGGGAGAGGATGCGGAGGCAGGCCAGGGATTAGCGGGACGGGGCGCGGAACTTCCTGAATCCGGAGAGCCAGTGTTTCCCCTTCTTGTGCTTAACCGGAATAACTGGTTCTGGTCCCCGACATTGCGAGGACTGCCTCTGAGCGGGACCCAGGCATCCCATTCCCAGGCCTGACCCTCCCAAACAATAATAACAATACTTTTGGTATTCATTAAGTGCTTACTCTATGCCAAGCACCGCTCCAAGCGCTGAGGGAGTTACAAGGTGATCAGGTTGTCCCACATGGGGCTGACGGTCCCAATCCCCATTTTTCCGGGTGAGGCCACTGAGGCCCTCTGACTCCAAAGCTCTTTGCCATTGAGCCACGCTGCTTCTCCTAGTTTTCAGAACTAGGCTCTGGTTTGATGAGCACCTTCTCGGGGAAGACCCCCTAGATTTCAGCCCCACTCAGGTGCTGAGAATCATGCCAAACATGGCCACTAAGTTCTGCCCTCTGGACATAATGGTCTTTTGGATGGATTCTCCCACAGTAGGGCCGCCTACGGCATGCATACAGTATCACTCAGGTGACATATCTCTAAATCAAAATCCTAGTAGGGGTAGGGAGGGTTCCCTTTTAGCAGCCTGTCAATCACAGGCTAAAGCCGAGAGAACATTGACTTGCTGCAGGCTCTGTCCCGAGAGAGCGGGCACAATTGGGGCATTCTTTAGGATCTAGTGCTCTTCTTTCTCCCCTTCCATCTCTTCACTTATGCCAAAGTGGATCTCCACACGAACGACCCACGCGAGAAGCGTGAATAGAAGTACAAATGCACCTGAAGTTTATTGGCGTGTGTCTTACTTGGCTAGGGGCTTAGCAGTTTTGGAGGAATCAGGAGCCCTCATGTGCCTGGCGAAACTTCTCTTCTCGGAATGGCTCTTTGCAGTCTCCGTTATTTGGTTTCTCCAGGGTTGCATTTTTGACCCGTGGGCCTAGGAGGAGGAGGAGGGATGGATGTTGGCTCCATATGGACTATTCTGTGCCTTGTTATCAGAAGCTTTCCATCAAAGTGCGAGCTTGCCATTCCTCAGCCCTTCCTTCCAGTCCAGTTTCACTTTCTTAGGGACTGATGAACCCTCTCATTAGAAAGCAGCGTAGACTAGTGGAAAGAGCATAGGCCTGAGAGTCGGAGGACGTGGGTTCTAATCCCGGCTCTGCCACTTGTCTGCTGGGTGACCTTGGGCAAATCCCAGAACATCTCTGGGCCTCAGTTACCTCATCTGTAAAATGGGGATGAAGATTGTGAGCCTGATGTGGGACGGGAGACTCTGTCCAATCTGATTTGCTTGTATTCCCCTGCACCAGTGCTTAGTACAGTGCTTAATGCATAGTATGCACTTAACAAATTCCACAGGAATTCTTGCCAGTGATGGCCATTTTCCAGTTGGATCCCTCAGAGGTCTCTTCTCTTCTGTTTTTCTGCTACGTGGCAGATGCAAAACCCTAAATGCCTCAGAATCCCTGCAGAGCCCTGGAGAATCAGTCAGGAAGCACCGCAGCTGTGCTCTTGGCAATGTGGTCACCCGGGGAAACCTCCTTCTCTTCAACTCCTGGAAAAAACATTTCGCTTATCCATGGTGTGATCTCTGATTTTAGATGATTGACTCTCTCATTCTCCCTCTCCTCAAGATCAGGAAGTGTGTTTCTACTTCTGAATGCTCCCCAAGTGCCCAGCACAGTGTTTGATACTTACTAGATGCCCGTACTTTGCTCAGTACCCAGTAGGGTCCCTTTACTGTGCTCTGCACACTGTAGACATCTCTTATAGTGTTCTGCATTCATTCATTCATTCAATTGTATTTATTGAGCACTTACTGGGTGCAGACCACTGTACTAAGTGCTTGGGAAGTACAAATTGGTAACATATAGATATGGTCCCTACCCAACAACGGGCTCACAGTCTAGAATGGGGAGACAGACAACAAAGCAAAACATGTGGACAGGTGTCAAGCCATCAGAATAAACAGAAGTAAAGCTAAATGCACATCATTAACAAAATGAATAGAATAACAATGGATACTGAATACAGGGATAAAAAGGGATAAAATAATAATAATGATGGCATTTGTTAAGTGCTTACTATGTGCAAAGCACTGTTCTAAGCTCTGGGGGGATACAAGGTGATCAGGTTGTCCCACGGGGGGCTCACAGTCTTAATCCCCATTTTACAGATGAGGGAACTGAGGCTCAGAGAAGTGAAGTGACTTGCCCAAAGTCACACGGCTGACAAGTGGCGGAGCCGGGTTTAGAACCCGTGACCTCTGACTCCCAAGCCCGGGCTCTTTCCACTGAGTCACGCTGTTTCCCTAAAAGAGAAGCAACGTGGCCTCATGGAAAGAACACGGTCCTGAGAGTCAGAGAATTTGGGTTTTAATCCCAGTTGTCTGCTGTATGACCTTGGATGAGTCATCTAACTTCTCTGTGCCTCAATGTCTTTGTAAAATGGGGACCAATCCTCCACCCTCTGGGCCCCATATGGGAGCTCATATGGGACAGGGACTGTATCCAACCTGATTATTGTGTATCTATTCTGAAGTTTAGTACAGTGCCTGGCGTAGAGTAAGCACTAAACAAATATAAAAATTCATTTACATTGTCCTGCATATGGTAAAGCTCACAGTAAGTGAGTATAGTGGATAGAGAACAGGCTTGGGAATCAGAAGGTCATGGGTTCTAATTAAACCTCTGCCACTTGCCTGCTGTGTGAGCTTGGGCAAGTCACTCCACTTCTCTGGGCCTCAGTTCCTTCATCTGTAAAATGGGGATTGAGATTGTGAGCCCTAAGTGAGACAGGGACCTTGTTCAACCCAATATGCCTGTGTCCTCCCCAGCGCTTAGTACGGTGCCTGGCACACAGTAACTGCTTTAACAAATACCTTAATTATTATTATTATGGCCATAAAATAAATAAATGTGAAGATGATAAAGTCAAGCTATTCTTGGGTCAGATTGATGACTCTTCAGACTCAGGTTGTGTTTCCTGCATTGGCACCTGGGCCTGGGAAGGTGGGAGGAACCATTTAGGTAAGGCTCCTAAATGTCCTGTCAGTTTAGGTTTGGTAAGCGGAAGAATAATAATAATGATGGTATTTGTTTAGCGCTTACTATGTGCCGAGCGTTGTTCTAAGCACTGGGGTATTCATTCATTCAATCATATTTATTGAGTGCTTACTGTGTGCAGAGCACTGTACTAAGCGCTTGGAAAGTACAAGTTGGTAACAGACAGTCCCTACCCAATAGAGGGCTCACAGTCTAGAAGGGAGAGACAGACAACAAAATAACACATGTTAACAAAATAAAATAAATAGAATAGTAAATATGTACAAGTAAAATAAATAGAGTAATAAATCTGTACAAACATATATACAGGTGCGGTGGGGAGGAGAAGGAGGTAAGGCGGGGAGGATGAGGGGGAGGGGGAGAAAAAAACTCACTGCCGACCTCACATACAAAGAACTCACGGCAAACGATCCCTGAGTACAAATCAGGAGTTTCCCTAATGTGTTTAAGCTACTGTTCATTCATTCAATCATTCAATCATATTTATTGAGCGCTCTCTGTGTGCAGAGCACTGTACTAAGTGCTTGGGAAGTACAAGTTGGTAACATATAGTGACCGTCCCTAACCAACAGTGGGCTCACATTAAGCTGCCATTTACCTTGGTGCTTCTTCAACCACCTTTTGATTTTTTCTTTGAATTGAGCACTCTCTTTCATGAGGCCACAAAGCATTGCCATGTTGTCCCTCGGGAGGCTCACAATCTTAATCCCCATTTTACAGATGAGGTAACTGAGGCCCAGAGAAGTGAAGTGACTTGCCCCAAGTCACACAGCTGACAAGTGGCAGAGTTGGAATTGGAACCCATGACCTCTGACTCCATTCCAGACTGATGCTGACCACTTCTACTGAGCAGGAACAGAATGTTGCTTTCGCACTTTTAGCGTTGCTTAGAGAGGCAGCACGGCATAGTGGATAGAGCACAAACCTGGGAGTCAATAGGTCATGGGTTCTAATCCTGGCTCTACCACTTGTCTGCTATGTGACCTTGGGCAAGTCACTTCACTTCTCTGGGCCTCAGTTCCCTCATCTGTAAAATGGGGATTAAGACTGTGAGCCTCACGTGGGACTACCTTGTATCTACCCCAGTGCTTAGAACAGTGCTTGGCACATAGTAAGCGCTTAACAAATACCCCAATTATTATTATTATTATTATTATTATTATTATTATTATTATTATTATTATTATTGTCATTTTCCATCCCGTGAGGTCCAGTTGTTTCCTCCCAAATGTTGGTCTCGTTGTTGGGGTTTGGCCTGACATTTCTAGCAATAAATGAATCAGCCTATCAGTTTTCAGGCATTTCCCCCTGCAGATGGGCTTGTCTGAGTGGCCAAGGGATGGCTTTCAATGCAAGTCCCACCTCTCCACATGACTTCTCTCTCCTTTCCCTCCTGCTTATCTCTCTTTCTCTGACTCTCTGCACCTCTTTTTGTCTTTCTCTGTCTCTCTGTGTCTCTGCATCTTTCTCTCTCTGACTATCCCTGCCTTTCTGTCTCTGTCTCTGTGTGTTTCTCTCTCTGCTTTTCTCTGTCTTTCTGCCTTTCTCTGTCTCTGTTTCTCTCTGCCTTTGTCCCTGTCTCTTTGTCTTTCAGTCTTTCACTGTCTCTCTGCCTTCCTCTCTCTCTTTCTCTCTGTCTCTCTTACTCTCTCTCTCTCTCTCTTGTTAAAGAAATGGGATCTTATTGAAGCTCTCTCCTCATTGAAGCAGAGGACTGGTCTGATTGGTGTATTCCAGGCCTGGCCCTCTGACACCTGCTTCTTGGGATTCTGCCCTGCCTGGTAAAGCTTCATTCTCTGTCCTCTTTGGTCCCTTCCTGGTCAGAATGCTTCCCTCTAGACTGTAAGTTCCTTGTGGGCAGGGAATTCTACCAATTCTTTTATACTGTACTCTCCCAAGAGCTCAGTACGGTGCTCTGCACATAGTAAGTGCTCAATAAATACCACTGATGATTGATTATATTAATATGTGCCTCGCTTTCTAGTTTATAAACTCTTTGAGGGCAGGGAAGGTGTCTAACAACTCTGTTGCGTTGTTCTCTCCCAAGCATTGATTACAGTGCTCTGCACACAGTAAGTGCTCACTAAATACCACTGATTTATTGATTGGGCTATTGGGATGTCTCGCCCCTTCACCCTGACTGGGGAAGATAGGGATGGGAAGGGTGATGTTGTAGTCTCTAGAGCTACAAGGAAAGATGAGACTAATTTTTCCTTCCAATCAGGTGTGAGAAAGGAGAAAGCCAGAATGGGAGAGTAAGCAGGGAGAAAGAGGAAAAGGTGATAAGGGAAAAGACAGAGGGAAAAAAGACATGGCAGGCCATGATTGATGGATCAGATCTGAAGTGGAAAATACTGTTAGGTCCCAGAGCGGTTTTGGACAGGTCCATGGATAAGTAGATCATGCTGGGTTCCTGTAGGGAAATTCAAGCTTGGAGAGGGCAGAGTTGGGTGTGTGGGATGGTAGTCCGCTTGAGGGTGACCAGCACATAGTTGCTCCAAGCATCCTGGTGCCTCTGTCAGAGGCAAAATCCTAGGCTGGATGAACCAGGGTCAGCTCAACAAGGTATAGTGGATAGACCATGGACCTGAGAGCCAGAAGGACCTGGGTTCTAATCCTTACTCCACCACTTGAATCCCCTTCTAGACTGTGAGCCGTAGTTAGGTAGGGACTATATGTTGCCAACTTGTACTTCCCAAGTGCTTAGGACAGTGCTCTGCACACAGTAAGCGCTCAATAAATACTATTGAATGAATGAATGAATGATGAATGCTGGGTGACTTTGGGCAAATCAATCAATCAATCAATTAATCAATCGTATTTATTGAGCACTTACTGTGTGCAGAGCACTGTACTAAGTGCTTGGGAAGTACAAGTTGGCCACATATAGAGACAGTCCCTACCCAACAGTGGGCCCACAGTCTAGAAGGGGGAGATGGAGAACAAAACCAAACATGCTAACAAAATAAAATAAATAGAATAGATATGTACAAGTAAAATAAATAAATAAATAAATAGAGTAATAAATATGTACAAACATATATACATATATACAGGTGCTGTGGGGAAGGGAAGGAGGTAAGATGGAGGGGATGAAGAGGGGGACGAGGAGGAGAGGAAGGAAGGGGCTCAGTCTGGGAAGGCCTCCTGGAGGAGGTGAGCTCTCAATAGGGCCTTGAAGGGAGGAAGAGAGCTAGCTTGGCGGAGGGGCAGAGGGAGGGCATTCCAGGCCTGGGGGATGACGTGGGCTAGGGGTCGATGGCGGGACAGGCGAGAACGAGGCACGGTGAGGAGATTAGCGGCAGAGGAGCGGAGGGTGCAGGCTGGGCTGTAAGAGGGGGCGAGGTGATGGACAGCCTTGAAGCCCGGGGTGAGGAGTTTCTGCCTGATGCGCAGATTGATTGGTAGCCACTGGAGATTTTTGAGGAGGGGAGTAACAAGCCCAGAGCATTTCTGGACAAACACAATCTGGGCAGCAGCATGAAGTAGGGATTGAAGTGGGGAGAGACACGAGGATGGGAGATCAGAGAGAAGGCTGATGCAGTAGTCCAGACGGGATAGGATGAGAGCTTGAACGAGCAGGGTAGCGGTTTGGATGGAGAAGAAAGGGCGAATCTTGGCAATGTTGCGGAGCTGAGACGAGCAGGTTTTGGTGATGGCTTGGATGTGAGGGGTGAATGAGAGAGCGGAGTCAAGGATGACACCAAGGTTGCAGGCTTGTGAGAAGGGAAGGATGGTAGTGCCGTTAACAGAGATGGGAAAGTCAGGGAGAGGGCAGGGTTTGGGAGGGAAGACAAGGAGTTCAGTCTTGGACATGTTGAGTTTTAGGTGGTGGGCAGACAACCAAGTGGAGATGTCCTGAAGGCAGGAGGAGATGCCAGCCTGGAGAGAGGGGGAGAGAGCAGGGGCAGAGATGTAGATCTGGGTGTCATCAGCGTAGAGGTGATAGTTGAAGCCGTGGGAGCGAATGAGTGTAGATCACACCAAGGGAGTGCGTGTAGATCGAGAACAGAAGGGGACCAAGCACTGAACCTTGGAGAACCCCCACAGTAAGGGGATGGGAGGGGGAGGAGGAGCCTGCAAAAGAGACTTTGGGCCTCAGTTACCTCTGGGCCTCAGTTACCTCATTTGTAAAATGGGAATTAAGACTGTGAGCCCCACGTGGAAAAGGGACTCTGCCAAACAAGATATCCTTGTATCTCCCCCCATGCTTAGAACAGTGCTTGGCACATAGTAAGTGCTAACAAATACCATCATTATTATAATTATTATTATTATTTAGCTTAGAAATGGCTTTGTTTCTTATTCTATCCATTAGCATAAAAGACAATTAGGTAACAGTTTCTTTCTCTTCAAAATTCAACATTCTACAGAAATCTCTATTACTTTAGGTTGGGTGTTCCCGTTGCCAGCAAGGACTGTGTTTATCCCAGCGCTAATAGTGGCATTTATTAAGCGCTTACCACGTGCAAAGCACTGTTCTAAGCACTGAGCACTGTTTTAAGCACTTAGCATGTAGTAGACTTTTTATGAATGCCATTGCTAAATAAATCCCTGACAATAAATGAATCATTTATTTACAAATAAATAGGTGAGAGAGGGGCCTCGGAAATGCCAGCCAACATCTTCAGCATTCCAGTAAACCAATGAAGGTTTCCAGTCAATCAGTAGGTGAGTCGTATTTATTGAGCACTTACTGTGTGCAGAGCACTGTCCTGAGTGCTTGGGAGACTATAATAGAACAATATAACAATATAACAGAGTTAGTAGATATGTTCCCTGCCCACAATGACCTTAAAGTTCAAAGGGGGAAGCAGACATTTAAATAAATGAATTATGGATATCTACAGAAGTGCTGTGGGCTGAGGGAGGGGTGAATAAAGAAGCAAATCCAAGTTCCAGGGTGACACAGAAGGGAGTGGGAGAAGAGGAGATGAGGGGGCTTAGTCAGGAAGGCCTCTTGGAAGAGATGTGCCTTCAGTGAGGTTTTGAAGGTAGGGAGAGTGATTGTCTATCAGATATGAAGAGGGAGGGCAACCCAGGCAAGAGGCAGGTCATGGGTGAGATATCAGAAGTGAGGTAGATGAGACTGAGGTACAGTGAGTAAATTCCCAGGAACTGCTGCTTTGCCAGGGAAGGTCTTGCATCTTGGAAAGTGTCCCACTTCCCTTTTTGGACGTGCAAGTGGGATAACTCTTGAGGAGGTGTTAAAAACCTACTCTCAACAAGGGCATTGAGTATGTAGCACACACACTGTTAAAGTAAAAACTTCTAATACCAGTACAACCTAGGCAGCAGTGGGCATGTGGGACATGGGTGGGAGGGGAGGAAGGAAAAGAACAGAGGTGGTGGAAGGATTTTTTTAAATAATATTTGCTAAGCACCTACTAAGTGCCAAGCACTGCACCAAGCGTTGGGGTAGATCTACATGTTTTGTTTTGTTGTCTGCCTCCCCCTCCTCGACTGTGAGCCAGTTGTTGGGTAGGGACCGTCTCTATATGTTGCAGACTTGTACTTCCCAAGCGCTTAGTCCAGTGCTCTGCACACAGTAAGCACTCAATAAATACAATTGAATGAATGAATGAATATAAGCTAATCATCATCATCAATCATATTTATTGAGTGCTTACTATGTGCAGAGCACTGTACTAAGTGCTTGGGAAGTACAAATTGGCAACATATAGAGACAGTCCCTACCCAACAGTGGGCTCACAGTCTAAAAGGGGGAGACAGAGAACTAAACCAAACATACTAACAAAATAAAATAAATAGAATAGGTATGTACAAGTAAAATAAATAAATAAATAAATAGAGTAATAAATATGTACAAACATATATACATATATACTATACAGGTGCTGTGGGGAAGGGAAGGAGGTAAGATGGGGGGGATGGAGAGGGGGACGAGGGGGAGAGGAAGGAAGGGGCTGAGTCTGGGAAGGCCTCCTGGAGGAGGTGAGCTCTCAGTAGGGCCTTGAAGGGAGGAAGAAAGCTAGCTTGGCGGATGGGCAATGGGAGGGCATTCCAGGCCCGGGGGATGACATGGGCCAGGGGTCGATGGCGGGACAGGTGAGAGTGAGGTACGGTGAGGAGATTAGCGGCGGAGGAGCGGAGGGTGCGGGCTGGGCTGGAGAAGGAGAGAAGGGGGGTGAGGTAGGAGAGGGCGAGGTGATGGAGAGCCTTAAAGCCCAGGGTGAGGAGTTTCTGCCTGATGCGCAGATTGATTGCTAGCCACTGGAGATTTTTGAGGAGGGGAGTAATATGCCCAGAGCGTTTCTGGACAAAGATAATACAGGAAGCAGCATGAAGTATGGATTGAAGTGGAGAGAGACATGAGGATGGGAGATCAGAGAGAAGGCTGATGCAGTAGTCCAGACGGGATAGGATGAGAGCTTGAATGAGCAGGGTAGCAGTTTGGATGGAGAGGAAAGGAAGGATCTTGGCAATGTTGCGGAGCTGAGACCGGCAGGTTTTGGTGACGGCTTGGATGTGAGGGGTGAATGAGAGAGTGGAGTCAAGGATGACACCAAGGTTGCGGGCTTGTGAGACGGGAAGGATGGTAGTGCCATCAACAGAGATGGGAAAGTCAGGGAGAGGGCAAGGTTTGGGAGGGAAGACAAGGAGTTCAGTCTTCGACATGTTGAGCTTTAGGTGGCGGGCAGACATCCAGATGGAGATGTCCCGAAGGCAGGAGGAGATGCGAGCCTGGAGAGAGGGGGAGAGAGCAGGGGCAGAGATGTAGATCTGGGTGTCATCAGCGTAGAGATGAGAGTTGAAGCCGTGGGAGCGAATGAGGTCACCAAGGGAGTGCGTGTAGATTGAGAACAGAAGGGGACCAAGCACTGAACCTTGGGGAACTCCCACAGTAAGAGGATGGGAGGGGGAGGAGGAGCCTGCGAAAGAGACTGAGAATGAACGACCGGAGAGGTAAGAGGAGAACCAGGAGAGGACGGAGTCTGTGAAGCCAAGGTCAGATAGCTTGTTGAGCAGAAGGGGGTGGTCCACAGTGTCGACGGCAGCTGAGAGGTTGAGGAGGATTAGGACAGAGTATGAGCCATTGGATTTGGCAAGCAGGAGGTCATTGGTGACCTTTGAGAGGGCAGTTTCCATGGAATGTAGGGGACGGAAGCCAGTCTGGAGGGGGTCGAGGAGAGAGTTGTTGTTGATCAATCAGGCTGGACGCAGTCCCTGTCCCACATGGGACTCACAGTCTCAATCCCCATTTTTCAGTTGAGGTTACTGAGGCACAGAGAAGTGAAGCAACTTGCCATGGTCACAGCGCGGACGAGTGGCAGAGCCGGGATTAGAACCCAGGCCCTTCTGACTTCCAAGCCCATGCTCCATCCACTAGGCCACACTACTTCTCCTTAGTACAGTCCTTTGCCCACAGTAAGTGTTTGCCAAATATCCCACTCCTCCCCGTGCCTCAGTGGAACACAACTACTGAATCCCGGGGTGGTCCTGATTTGGGCCTGTAGGCTTACCCGCAGAAGCCTCCTTCTTCCTAACTTCCCGACTGAAAAACACACTCTACCCTTCAGCCCCGTGTCTTCAACCCGGGCCTCCGACTGAAGCTTCCAAAGTATTTGCTGTGGTAACAGGAACAGAATGTCCTACCTCTTTATGATTCAATAAATATTCTCTGAATGTGGGGAGATGCAGGCACACAATACCCCAGTCTGTGCTAAACCTCAAAACCACTTTTCGTACTGTCACAGCACTAGTCATGTCTCCCGGCCCCCTCTCATTAGCATAGAATACTCATTTTCTCCTAGGGATTCTGGAAAACATTTCTGTAGGATCCATTTGGTGCCTCATTCAGCTAGGCAGTGGTTCCGTCAGCCTCGGAGGAAAATCGGACCGGGATCCTCGCATCCCCCAGCCTCACCAAAGAACTAATGATAGAGTTTTGGAGGTGGGGGTAATGGGAGAGGGATGTTTTGGTTTACTCAGAAGGATGTATGTTTCTCCCTGGGAAGCAACATAGTGTAGCCGATAAAGCCTGGGCCTCGGAGCCTGCTGTATGACTTTGGGTGAGTCATTTCTCTTCTCTGTGCCTCAGTTTCTTCATCTATAAAATGAAGACTGAGACTGTGAGCCCCTCATGGAACGGGGACTGTGTATATTATGTATATTACATTGTACATTGTGCATCTTGATGTCTGTCTCCCCGTCTAGACTGCAAGCTCATTGTGGGCTGGAAGCTTGTCTATCAACTCTGTTATATTGTCTTCTCCCAAGCTCTTAGCACAGTGCTCTGCACACGGTAAGTGCTCAATAAATACAATTGATTCGTTTATGATAATAATAATAATAATGACATTTATTAAGCGCTTACTATGTGCAAAGCACTGTTCTAAGCGCTGGGGAGGTTACAAGGTGATCAGGTTGCCCCACTGGGGACTCATTGTCTTAATCCTCATTTCACAGATGAAGGAACTGAGGCACAGAGAAGTTAAGTGACTTGCCCAAAGTCACACAGCTGACAAGTGGCGGAGCCGGGATTTGAACCATGACCTCTGGCTCCAAAGCCCGGGCTCTTTCCAGTGAGCTACGCTGATTGATTGATTGATTGATTGATGATCTAGGCACAGCCAGCTCCCTGGGAATCTACCGGTGGCTTAGACGGCTTGTTGTGGGCAGGGAATGAGTCCGTAATATTGTTATATTGTACTCTCCCAAGCGCTTAGTGCAATGCTCTGCACACAGTAAGAGCTCAGTAAATGCAATTGACTGATTGATTAGGCAGTCCTTGCACCCATTAGGAAGCTTGTCAAATTCTTTGAAATTATATTCATTCTACTTCTTTGATCCTCGCTCCTCCTCCTGTTTCCTCTGTTTGTAATAGTTTGGTGCGTCTGTCTTCCCAAATAATAGATTGTAAACTCCTTTTCAATCATTGGTATTTATTGAGCACTCACTAGTGCTTTTGGACAGAAAATGTGTGTTATGCTTCTGTGGTCTATCCGGAGGGCTTAATACAGTATACCATGGATTAATTGATTACTGAACAGAACCCAATAAAAGGTCTTGTTAAACCCCATCCTGGTTTATGGGCTCTCCAGCCCAGGACTCTGTCCTGATCGGTGATCCCAAGATGCTTGGAAAAATCAGGTGCTGTTTGGACTCTTCACCAACCCAAACCTTACTCTCTCCCTCCCTAACTTTCTCTGGACTTGAGAAGCAGCGTGGCCTGGTGGATAGAGCACCGGCCTGAGAGTAGGAAGGACTTGGGTTCTGCCACTTGTCTGCCGTGTGATCTTGGGCAAGTCACTTCACTTCTCTGTGCCTAAATTACCTCATCTGTAAAATGGGGATTAAAACTGTGAGCCCCGCATGGACATGGCTTTTGTCCAATCTGATTAGTTTGTATCTACCCCAGCACTCAGAACAGTTCCTGGCACATAGTAAGTGTTTAATAAATACTATAAAAAAAGTGATCCTTTGAGGAGCCACCATGATTGAATCTCAACTCTTTTGGAGTCCAAAGAATATTCACTGTGGTCTCCTGAGGTGGGGGCTCCAATGCTAGATAGAGCACAGGCCTGGGAATCAGCAAGTTGAGGTTTCTAACCCTAGCTCTGCCGTTTGTCTGCTGTGTGACCTTGGAAAAGTCACTTCACTTCTCTGGGCCTCATTTACCTCACCTGTAAAATGGGGATTGACGCTGTGAGCCCCACGTGGGACAGAGACTGAGTCCCATCCAATTTGCTTGTAACCACCCCAGCACTTAGTACAGTGCCTGACACATAGTAAGTGCTTAAAAATGTCACAATTATCATTATTATTATTATTATTATTATTATTATTATAACCTGGGGGGACATTGTCAGGGTCTGGGTTGGGGGGGGACATAAATCCCAGCTCACTCTCCAAGTTAATAATACTAATTGTACCTGTCTCAGTTACCTCATCTGTAGAATGGGGATTGAGATTGGGAGCCTTATGTGGGACAGGGACTGTGTCCAACCCGATTATCTGCTTTCTACCCCAGCTTTTAGTACAGGTAGTAAGCACTTAACAAACACCATCATCATCATCATCATCATCATCAGGCACTGTACTATCATCAAGTCACAAAATTAATTGGGTCACACGCAGGTCCTGTCTAAGAGGAAGGAAAAGCAGGTGTTTCATCCCCATTCTACATGTGAGGAAACTGAGGCAAAGAGAAGTTAAATGACTTGCCCAAAGTCAAATAACAGGTAGAACTGGGATTAGAATCCGGATCCCCTAACTCCCAGGCTCTTTCCATTAGGTCACACTGCTTCTCTGCGGGATACCACCCACAAGATTACCCTTCATCCCTACCCCCAGCCTGTCCAGCCTGTTTGCTCTGTAGAGAGCAGAGAAAACTGTCCCTGAGATCCAAGTCTATACTGCTTATTAATTTATTATTATGTTGGTAGTTGTTAAGCGCTTACTGTATGCCAAGAACTGTTCTAAGCACTGGGGCAGATACAAGGTAATCAGGTTGTCTCATGTGGGGCTCAAAATCTTCACCTCCATTTTACAGATGAGGTAAATGAGGCACAGAGAAGTTAAGTGACTTGCCCAAGGTCACACAGCTGACAATTGGCAGAGCCGGGATTAGAACCCACGACCTCTGACTCTCTCTGACTCCCAAGCCTGTGGTCTTTCCAATAAGCCACGCTGCTTCTCTCCTCTCTCGCTTCATACCACAGTTGCGTGTTCTGTTGTACACGCCATCTGACTCGGTTGATTCTTTCTTTCAGTGGTTCCTTGCCGACGTCTGTAGACCCTGAATACCAACTGAATTTGGAAAAAAAAAAAAATAAGCCCCAAAGAAAATATTTCCTAAACGATTTTGAAATCAAATTTATCCCCCAGTAATTTGATTTATAGGAAACACAGAAAGCGGAATCGGGGAATGTTTTTAAATAACTCCTAATTACTACCACGTGGAAATGCAGAAAATAAGCTAGGCACGGAATTAGGCAGTTGATTGTGTGGAAGAGGCATAGAGATCAAGCCCTCTCGCCCTCTACAAAAGCTAACCCGGTTGCTTCAGGGTACCTGAGTGCGTTCTGACTTCCTCGCAATTCGAGGTGATCGTTTCAATCAATCCATCAATGGTATTCATTCATTCATTCATTCAATCGTATTTATTGAGCACTTACTATGTGCAGAGCACTGTACTAAGCACTTGCGAAGTACAAGTTGGCAACATATAGAGACGGTCCCTACCCAACAGCGGGCTCACAGTCTAAAAGGGGGAGACAGACAACAAAACAAAACATATTAACAAAATAAAATAAATAGAATACATATGTACAAATAAAATAGAGTAATAAATACGTACAAACACATATACATATATATTGATTGAGTGCTTACTGTGCGCGAGCTCTGAACTAAGCACTTGGGAGAGAACAACACAACAGGGTTTGTAGGTACATTCCCTGCCCACAATGAGCTTCCAGTCTCCAGGGGGAGACAGGCATTAATATAAATAAATTATAAATATATGCATAAGTGCCGTGAGGCTGAGGGTGGGGTGAATGCCAAATGCCCAAAGGGTACAGATCCAAGTGCAAGATTTAATCACGATTGGTTGAAGGGGTTCACTGGTTTCCCCATGAAGAGGCCTCCTTCAGTCTACCAATCAATCATATTTATCAAGTGCTTACTGTGTGCAGAGCACTGTACCACTTGGAAGAGAGGACAACAGAACAGAGTTGGTAGAAATGTTCCCATCCCACAACGCGCTTACAGTCTAGAAGGAACAGTTATGTTCTACTGTTTCAGATCAATGCTCTATCTAGCCCAGGATCCACCACCAACAGAGAGAACAAGGACCCAAGAAAATAGCTGGTGAAGATGGGTGGCTCAGACGTTGCCAAGGCAACTCCCTACTGGATGGTGATGATTGGCAATGGTCACTTGAGCCATAAATAGATTTCTCACTTCATAATTTCTGGACCCCCTGCTCTCTTAATCACTCACGCCCTCCATGCCCCCACTGAAACATGACCTCACAGGGTCTCAGGGTGGAGGGCATCCATCATTCTGGATCAGAAACCATCTTGATTTTCGTTAATATTACTGTTGATAATAATAACCAAATGTGTTCTCCCTCCGCGAACTTCCAGGGACGCTTTGACTAAAAAAAATGAGGTAAGCAATGTCAAAAGTGCTTTGAAAAACAAAATATTCAAATTCCAGGTATTTTTTCCTAACAATAATTTCTGCCTATCATAGTGTACCTCTAGGCCTCAACTCAACCTGGCTCTTTGGCTGAACTCTAAGAGGTTTTAAACATTAATTCAGAGTCGGTAGTTCAGGGTCACTTGGGTCAGACACGTTGGGCCAGTAGCCTTTCAATAATCATGTTTCCGTGGAGTTAGGCTCTGAGCGTTGGCCAAGTTCTTGGGCCTCTGGCCAGAGGTTTTATTTTTCTTAGTTTGTTTTTTAATTGTATTGTTAAGCGCTCACTATATTCCAGGCACTGTAGTAAGCACTGGAGTAGCTGCAAGCTAATCAGGTTGGACACAGTCAATGTCCCACAAGGGGCTCACAGTCTTAATCCCCACTTCACAGATGATGGACCTGAGGCACAGAGAACTTAAGTGACATCATCATCATCAATCGTATTTATTGAGCGCTTTCTATGTGCAGAACACTGTACTAAGTGCTTGGGAAGTACAAATTGGCAACCTATAGAGACAGTTCCTACCCAACAGTGGGCTCACAGTCTAAAAGAAGTGACATGCCCAAGGTTACCCAGCAGGCAAGTGGTGAAGTCAGGATGAAACCTTCTGACTTCCAGGCGTGTGCTCTACCATTCATTCGTTCAGTCAATCGTATTTATTGAGCGCTGTGTGCAAAGCACTGTACTAAGCACTTGGGAGAGTACAATACAACAAATAGACACATTCCCTGCCCACAGTGAGCTCACAGTCTAGAGGGGAGGCAGACATTAATATCCAAAAATAAATAATGACCGATATGGACATAAGTGCTGTGGGGATGTGGGGGGAAGATGAATGAAGGGAGCAAGTCAGGGTGACACAGAAGGGAGTGGGAGAAGAGGAGAGGAGGGCTTAGTCAGGGAAGGCTCCTTGGAGGAGATGTGCCTTCAATAAGGCCTTGAAATGGGGGAGGGCAATTATCTGTCTGATATGAGGAGGAAGGGTGTTCAAGGCCAGTTCCTATCCACTAGGCCATGCTGCTTCTCTGTTTGGGGGAATAATGCCATGGTGGGGAATAATACCATAGTGGGGAATGGTGGGGAATAATGCCAAAGCTGCCAGTAGTTAAGTTGGTAGCCACTTGATCAGGTTCATATTCTGGATCCGGGTGATTCAAGCAGTGTGGCTCAGTGGAAAGAGCACGGGCTTGGGAGTCAGAGGTCATGGGTTCAAATCCCAGCTCCACCACTTGCCAGCTGTGTCACTTAACTTCTCTGTGCCTCAGTTACCTCATCTGTAAAATGGGGATTAAGATTGTGAGTCCCACATGGGACAACTTGATCACCTTGTATCCTCCCCAGTGCTTAGAACAGTGCTTTGCACATAGTAAATGCTCAACAAATACCAAAATTATTTATTATTATTATTATGATGATTCAAGGAAAGGCCCTCAGATTATTCATTCATTCATTCATTCATTCAATTGTATTTATTGAACGCTTACTGTGTGCAGAGCACTGTATTAACTGCTTGGGAAGTGCTAGTTGGCAACATTTAGAGAGGGTCCCTACCCAACAGTGGGCTCCCAGTCTAGAAGGGTGAGACAGAGAACAAAACAAAACATATTAACAAAATAAAATAAATAGAATAAATATGGACAAATAAAATAAATAAATAGAGTAATAAATGCATACAAACATATATACGTATATACAGGTGCTGTGGGGAGGGGAAGGAGGTAAGGCGGGGGGATGGGGAGGAGGGGGAGAGGAAGGAGGGGGCTCAGTCTGGGAAGGCCTAATAAATAAAACCTCATTCATTCAGTTGTATTTATTGAGCGCTTACTGTGTGCAGAGCACTGTAGTAAGCATGGGAAAGTACAATAAAACGATAAACAATGACATTCCCTGCCCATATTGAGCTGAAGCAGCATGGTTTAGTGGATAGAACATGGGCTTGGGAGTCAGAAGGAACTGGGTTCTAACGCTGGCTCTGCCATTTTTCTACTTGGGAAAGTTACTTCACTTTTCTGGGCCTCAGTTACCTCATCTGTAAAATGGGGATTAAGACTGTGAGCCCCATATGGCACAGGGACCGTGTCCGCCCTGACTAGCTTGTATCTGCTTCAGCATTTAGTACAGTGCCTGGCATATAATAGGCACTTAACAAATACCATTAAAAAAAGGGGAAAAAATGGAGAACTCTTCACTGGAGTATGCTGTCTTAGGCATTCCAATGCCACCACTCCGAAGAGATCTAAAGCACGTCGGGAAATTTGGCTCATAAAGAAAGGATCAAGAACCGCATTCATTGTAGGCTTCTGGTAGTCTCCACCACTTGTCTGCTATGTGACCTTGGGCAAATCACTTCTCTTCTCTGGTCCTCAGTTACCACATCTGTAAAAGATGGGAATTAAGAGTGTGAGCTCCAGGTGGGACAGGGACTGTATCTCCAACCTGATTAGCTTGTATCTAACCCAGCCCTTAGAATAGTGCTTGACACACAGTAAGTGCTTAACAAGTACTATTATTATTATTATTATTATTATTATTATTATTATTATTATCATCATCATTATTAAAGGCTCTTTTAGGGCAAGACAGAAGAAGTATGCTCCCAAGCTCCCATTTCAGAGCTTTGCACTCAGTAAGTAACAAATAAGACACTCAGCATATAGCAAACACTCAATAAGCGCTATTGGTTGATTGATTGATTCCTAGTTTCATTCCAACATGCCTTTCCAAGGCAAGGGCCAAGGTGTGATATCTCCTCATAAGCACTTAGTACAATGCTCTGCACACAATAAGCGCTCAATAAATACGATTGAATGAATACCACTCACCACTTACCGATGCTCACTCTGAAAACACGTGTGGCAGGAGTCTCAATTGAGCGATGGTATTTTTTACCATCTACTGTATGTAGACGACTGCACTGTACTAAGTGCCTGGGAGAGTACAACAGTCAGTCAGTCAATCATATTTATTGAGCGCTCATTGTATGCAGACCACAGTAAGCACTTTGGAGAGTACGATATAACAATTTAAAAGACACAGAGTTGGTAGACATAATCCCTGCCCTTGAGGAGCTTCTGAGATTTCTGAGGAATGGAATAGGGTCAAGTGGCCCAAGAGAACGACGTTTCCTAACTGATGGAATTTGCCCATCTAACTTTCCCTCTCCCAACCCTTTGTCTATTAAACAAAGCTACTTTTAGCAAGGATCTCTCTGCCTGCTGAATGTCTAAAGGCAATTGGCATCCCTCTCTTTCCGTCTATTTTTAATTATTGCGGTCGGGTTTTTTTTCCATTTTTTTCTTAAAGACCTTTTGGGATGAAAGTTTCCCTGCTTCTTCTTAGCCCAGAGGTTAAAAACATTTTGGTAAAATTCCACTGGTGATTTTTAAGGTATCAGAGCATGACTAGAATGGAAAATGGTGCCTTTAGACATCAAGGGGATTTAGGATGGGAGGGAGGCTTTATTTTCCACTCGGGTAAATCAAATCCAGTTTATTTCTAATAGAATCTAGGTCCTTGCTGAACGAAAGAGAACAGTGCTTTGAACATAGTAAGCACTTAACAAATACCATCATTATTAAAAGACCTTTGCCTTGGCTTGAGAAAGACAGTAGTGCTGGAAGTTGATGTCGAATGTGGGTTTCATTGCATGTTGTTTTCGATGCTCTGTTGAAGAAGCCAATAAGACGGTTGGTGGTTGAACGTGTCCAAAAGCTCCCATGAGAATTCCAAACAGGAATCACCAAGGAAGAGTGTTCTTTGTTTATTCATTTTTAATGGTATTTGTTAAACACTTACGAGGAGCCAGGCACTGTACTAAGCACTGGGGTCAGGTTGAACACAACCCCTGTCCCACATGGGAGTTCACAGTCTAAGTCGAGAAGCAGCATGGCTTAGTGGCTAGCGCATGGGCTTGGGAGTCAGAAGGACATGGGTTCTAATCCCAGCTTTGCCGCGTGTCTGCTGTGTGACCTTGGGTAAGTCATTTCTCTTCTCTGTGCCCCATCTGTAAAATGGGGATTGAGACTGTGAACCCCACATGGGACAGGGACTGTGTCCAACTTGATTTGCTTGTATCCTTACCAGAGCCAGTGCTTAGTACAGTGCCTGGCACATAGTGAGCATTTAACAAGCACCATTGTCATTATTATTGTTGTTATTAAGTAGGAGAGAGTACAATTTAATCCCTATTTTACAGATGAGGAAACTGGGGCATGAAGAAGTTATGTGACTTGTCCAAAGTCACACAGCAGGCATTAGAACTCAGGTCTTCTCTTATCCCAGGCCCAGGCTCTTTCCTCTAGGCCACACGGTTTCCCATTTGGGAAAATTTAGTTGGCAGATGGGAAAATTTGGTGAACCTTTCTGGTAGTTGACCAGATCCTGACTGCTCTCCTTTCCACCCCAGACGGTCCTTTTAAAGAAGACATAACCCAGACCCCGCTGGCAGGGGTCAGGGGAACAGTCACAATCTGCTGCAGACTTTGATTAAATTGCCAAGGACTCAGGCTCTAGATTGATGGAAAATGATTTCTTCTGTCACTTTTTTTTGCTCCTCCAGATGGAACCTGTCAGCTCTATTTTTTCTAGAAGAATGTCTGAAAATCTGTAGGATTTTGAAGTTCCCCATATGGTGTGCTGCACAAAATGAGAATTCAGTACAGTGCTGTAAATCTAGTAGGCATTCAGTACAGTGCCTGTGTATAGTAAGCACCCAGAATAGTGGTCAGCACACAGTAAATGCCCAATGCAGTGCTCTGCCTTCTAGACTGTGAGCCCACTGTTGGGTAGGGACCGTCTCTATACGTTGCCAACTTGTACTTCCCAAGTGCTTAGTACAGTGCTCTGCACACAGTAAGTGCTCAATAAATACGATTGAATGAATGAATACACACGTAGATGTTCAGCTAAGTGCTCTGCAGATAGCAGGAACCCAGTGCACTGCCCTAGAAAAGCAGTATAGCATAGTGGATAGAGCCCAGGCTTGG
Organism: Tachyglossus aculeatus; assembly: GCF_015852505.1. NCBI lineage: Eukaryota > Metazoa > Chordata > Mammalia > Monotremata > Tachyglossidae > Tachyglossus > Tachyglossus aculeatus. Next base: position 95,987,599 of record NC_052067.1, read on the forward strand.
GAGTCTTCTGAACCTGACTCCGCCACTTGTTTGCTGTGGGACCTATGGCAAGTCACTCCCTTCTCTGGGCCTCAGTTACCTCATTTTGAAATACTAATAATAATAATGATGGCATTTATTAAGCACTTACTATGTGCAAAGCACTGTTTTAAGCAGTGGGGAGGTTACAAGGTGATCAGGTTGTCCCTCGGGGGGGCTCACAGTCTTAATCCCCATTTTAGAGGTGAGGTAACTGAGGCCCAGAGAAGTGAAGTGACTTGCCCAAAGTCACATAGCTAACAATGGGTGGAGCCGGGATTTGAACCCATGACTTCTGACTCCAAAGCCCGGGCTCTTTCCACTGAGCCGCGCTGCTTCTCTAAAGAAGGAGCACTTTGTAAAGTGGGGATTGAAATTGCGAACCCCACGTGGGACAGGGACTGTGATCAAACTGATTTGCTTGTATCCATCCCAGCTCTTAGTACAGTGCCTGACACATAGTAAGCTCTTAACAGATACCATAATGACAATTATTATTATTATAATTCAGCGTTCTGAACGTGAGAATGATGACATCTATGTATGCATCATGGCCTAGTGGAAATTGCATAGGACTAAAAGTTAAAACACCTGGATTCTAGGCCCTGCTTCTAGTCTGGACCCTGCCACTTCCCTGCTCTGTGAGTTTGGGTAAACTCTCTTTGCCTCAGTTTCCTCCTCTGTAAAATGGGAATTCATTCATTCAATCGTATTTATTGAGCTCTTACTGTGTGCAGAGCACTGTACTTGGTGCTTGGGAAGTACAAGTTGGCAACATATAGAGACGGTCCCTACCCAACAGCGGGCTCACAGTCTAGAAGATGAAACACGTATTCTTCCTCCCTCCTAGACTGTCAGCCTGATAGTGAACAGGGACTGTGTCCAATCTGATTATTTATTATTCATTCAATTTAATCATATTTACTGAGCACTCGCTGAATGCAAAGCACTGTATTAAGCGCTGAGGACAGTACAATATATCAATACACAGACACATTCCCTGCCCACAATGAGTTTCTCTTACCCAGGGCTAAGTACAGAACTTGGCACATAGTAAGTACTTAATAAATGCCATCACTGTCTACCCCAAAATGGGTCTTCTACCAGTGACCAGTATTATTCATCAGTCAATCCGTAGTATTGATTAGATTATTAAAATGTGGCCTTCCCGGACTGAGCCCCCTCCTTCCTCTCCCTCTCGTCCCCCTCCCCAACCCCCCGCCTTCCCTCCTTTCCCTCCCCACAGCACCTGTATATATGTATGAGTTTGTATGAATTTATGACTCTATTTTATTTGTGCATATTTATTCTATTTATTTTATTTTGTTAATATATTTTGTTTTGTTCTCTGTCTCCCCTTTCTAGACTGTGAGCCCACTGTTGGGTAGGGACTGTCTCTATATGTTGCCAACTTGTACCTCCCAAGCACTTAGTACAGTGCTCTGCACACAGTAAGCGCTCAATAAATATGATTGAATGAAAGTACTGTACTATGTGAGAAACATCATGGCCCAGTAGAAAAAGCATGGGCTTTGGAGTTAGAGGACCTGAGTTCTTATTCCTGGCTCTGCCACTTGCTTGTTGCCTGACCTTCGGCAAAGTCACTTAGCTTCTCTGGGCCTCAGTTTCCTCCTCTATACAGTGGTGATTCAATATCTGTTCTTCCTCTTCCTCAGACTGTGAGCCCCATGTGGGACAGAGACTGTGTCTAACCCTTTGTTAGCTCAGTGCTTGGTGCAAATGATAATAACAATAATAATAGTACAAGCAATGTGGCTTAGTGAGAAGAGCCCGGGCTTGAGAGTCAGAGGGTGTGGGTTCTAATCCTGGCTCCGCCACTTGTCAGCTGTGTGACTTTGGGCAAGTCGCTTCACTTTTCTGTGCTTCAATTACCTCATCTGTAAAATGGGGATTAAGATTAAGATTGAGCCCCAAGTGGGACAACCTGATTACCTCGAAACTACCCCAATGCTTAGAATAGTGACTGACACATAGTAAGCGCTTAACGATACCATTATTATTAATAATAATATTTCTAAAGTCCTTAACATGTGTCAAACAGAGTACTAAGCGCTAGGGTAGATACAAGATAATCAGGTCCTGCGTGGGGCTCACAGTCTAAGTAGGAGGTCTAACAGGTATTGAATCCCCATTTTGCGGATAAAGGAACTGAGTCACAGAGAAGGGAAGTGACTTAGCCAAGGTCACACAGGAGGTAAATGGCAAATGTGGGATTAGAAATCAGGTCCTTTGACTCCTGGGCCCTTGCTCTTTCAATCAGACCCCACTGTTTCTCGACATCGCAATAATTATTATTGTTATTATTGCTATTATTATGATGATTACAATACAGAGAGCTCTGGAGAATCAGTAACGCAAACTTTGGCCCACAAGAGTCTCACGTTCTAAAGTGGGGGAGAACACAGACACACAGGGAAAGAGAAAGAAAATCCTCCGCCAAAATAAGAAAATCTAAATGAACGGGAACTCCGGCAGTGAAAGGCAGAGTCCTTGGCCTCCTTAGCAACTCACTGCAGCTGTTCTGGTCTCTTTGCTTCTGTCTTCTGCAACTTTGGCTGTACTTGAAACATGGTCCAAGGTTTCTTTGACCCTATGTGCTGTGCGGGACAGACGGCCAGTCCTGCAGTTTCATGTCAGAGGAAGGAGGAGATGGCCAGCAGTCCCTGGAGTCCCAGAATCAGGAGAATAATCATAACTGTGGTACTTGTTAAGCGCTTACTGGGTGCCAGGCACTGTACTAAGCGCTGGGGTGGATACAAGCAAATTGGGTTGGACACAGTCCCTGTCCCATGTGGGGCTCACAGTCTCAATCCCCATTTTATAAATGAGGAAACTAACCAACTTGCGCTTCCCAAGCGCTTAGTACAGTGCTCTGCACACAGTAAGCGCTCAATAAATACAATTGATTGATTGATTGATTGATTGATTGACTGAAGGGACTTGCCCAAGGTACCCCAGCAGCAAAGTGGAAGAGCTGGGATTAGAAATGGACAATGACTCTGCCCTGTTTCTAAGCTCTACTGAAGGACGCACCTCCTCCAAGAGGCCTTCCCAGACTAAGCCCTACTTTTTCCCTTCTCCCACTCCCTAAATAATAATAATAATAATAATAATAATAATAATAATGGCATTTATTAAACACTTACTAAATACTTAGCACACTGTTCTAAGTGCTGGGGAGGTTACAAGGCTATCAGGTTGTCCCACGGGGGGCTCACAGTCTCCATCCCCATTTTCCAGATGAGGTAACTGAGGCACAGAGAAGTGAAGTGACTTGCCCAAAGTCACACAGCTGATAATTGGCGAAGCTGGGATTTGAACTCGTGACCTCTGACTCTAAAGCCTGGGCTCTTTCCACTGAGCCACGCTGTGCTCCCTTTCCTCTTCCCCCCACCCACCGACCCACAGAACATATGTATAGATCTGTGACTTTATTTATTTATATCGATGTCTGTTTATTTGTATTGATGTCTGTCTCCCCCTTGCCCCGACCCCCAGAATGTGAGCCTGTTGTGGACAGGGATTGTCTGTCTTTATTGCCGTATTGTGCTTTCCAAGTGCCTAGTACAGTGCTCTGCGCACAATACTCTCTGCACACAATAAGCGCTCAATAAATGCAATTGAATGAATGAATGAATGAATGAATGAATGAATGAATGAATGAAGAAGCAGCATGGTCTAGTAGAGCACAGGCCTTCAAGTCAGAAGGTCATGGGTTTGAATCTTGGTTTTGCTACTTGCCTGCTGTGTGACTTTGGACAAGTCACAGAAGCAGCATGGCCCAGTGGAAAGAGCCCGGGCTTGGGAGCCAGAGGTCATGGGTTCTAATCCCAGCTCTGCCACTTGACAGCTGTGTGACTTTGGGCAAGTCACTTCACTTCTCTGGGCCTCAGTTACCTCATCTGTCAAATGGGGATTGAGACTGTGAGCCCCACGTGTGACAACCTGATTACCTTGTACACCCCCCAGCACTTAGAACAGTGCTTCACACATAGTAGTGCTTAACAAATGCCATCATTATTATTATTATCTGTAAAATGGGAATTAAGACTGGGAGCAAATCACACAATCCCTGTCCCACATGATTTGCTGGTATCCACGCAAGTGCTTAGTACAGTGCCTGGCACACAGTAAGTGCTAAACAAATACTAGAATTATTATTACTATGGAGGATCGAGGCCACGTGGATCAGCTCTTTGACCTGCCCTTTCCTGCTCCTGCCCCTGTTTCTGCTCCAGGGATGGGAGAGCTTGTCTGAACAAGAGAGGAGCAGGGAACAAGATAACTCACACACTTACAACTGCAGATGCCCTGAAGGATAGGACCTGAAGGACCTCGGATCAGTCACTTAACTTCTCTCTGCCTCGGTTCCCTCATGTACAAAATGGGGACTCAATAACTTAGACTGTAAGCCCCATATGGGACCTGATTATCTTGTACCTACCCCAGTGCTTAGTACAGTGTTTGGCACATAATAAGCACATAACAAACACCACTATTAAGTAGAAAAGAGTGGAACCAGATAGGGTCACTCCTCCAGAGTTCCCCAACGTATCTCTTCAAGCCTGATACATTTTCCATGTAATATTTGGTCTTTGCCTGCTATCTCTCTGCACAAAATTTCTCCTCCCCTCGCCACCTTTTAGTGTCAGGGCAGAATATCAATTTCAATATGGCAGAAACCACCACGGAAAAGTGAAGTGACTTGCCCAACATCACACAGCAGTCAAGTGGAGGAGCCAGGATTAGAACTCGGGTCTTCTGACTTCAAGATCCTGGCTCTTCTGCTAGGCCCCACTGGTATCGATGGCTAAGCTCAGGGGAACAGAGAGAAGCCAAGGGTCCAGGTGGCGATGTGACAGCAGGCCATCTTTGAAGAGAAAGCCCTTTGCGGGGGTCCATGGTCCATCTTGGTCCTTTCTGTTTATTTTCTTTTCTCTTTCTGCTAAGGCACAAAGCAAGCTGTTTGGCATTAAAGAATGTAAGAAAAAAAATGATCCTGTATCATCAGATGAGGGAAAAACAGTGGGCGGCGGAATGCGGTGATGGGATGATTCTGTGGCATATTTGTTCTGGAACCCGTTCATTCCTGTGGTGCCACTGCTGCTGCTGACTGGTTGGTTACACTCAAACACACCTAAGGAAACTTTGGGGAGGGGAGGAAGGAGGAGGGGGACATGACGGAGAGTAGGGGGAGGGAAGGAGGGAAGCTGGAGGGAGAGGAATGGAAAGCAAGGGGGAGAGGAGAGGAAAATTGGAGGGAGAGAAGAGGAAAGCAAGGGGAGGAGGAGGGGAAAATGTGAGGGAGAGGAAAACGCAAGGAAAAGGAAAATGGGAGGGGGAGGAGAAGAAAATAGGAGGGAAAGGAAAGTATCAGGGAGAGAAGAATAGAAGGGAGAGAGAAGAACAAGAGAGAGAGAGAAGAAAACGAGAGGAAGAGGAGAGAAAAATGTGAAGGACAGGATGGAAATTGGGAGCGTAAAGCAGTGTTGCCAGGTAGAATGGGGTAGGCTGCAGAGACAGAATGATGGTCGAGTAATTCAGAGTAAAAATGGGAAGCTCCCAAATGAAACGGCTTTCTAAGTCTTTCTGCCCAGAATCTGAGAGTTGTCACGGTCTCCCTTTCACCCACGCTGGGGACCATGAATTCCTGGAGAGAAGGAGGAAGATTGTGCAACCGTAGAGTTGCATGGAGAGAGTGGAGGCTGCGGGCTGGTGGAGGCCAGGAGTCGGTGTTGAAAGGGGGCAGAGGGGGTGGAGGTCAGAGGCGGTGGAGGCCAGGGGAATCCAGGGGCGACGAGGGTGGGGAACGGGAAGCTGTTGAGGCTGGGGGGATGGTGAGGCCGCGGGATGGAGGAGGCCGGAAGGCAGGTGGGGCAGAAGGCTGGTGGTGGCATCCACCCACTGCCCGGTGCCAGGATGGGCAGGCTCAGCTGGATGGCCTCACTCCAAGGCCAGGGTGGGGGTCAAGGGCCAAGGACAACTGACTTCAAGGCTCTCTCCTAGCTGTCTCCCTCTTATCGACCTTCTCTCTCCTCTGCCGCTAACCTCCTCACTGTACCTCGTTCTCACCTGTCCCACCGTCGACCCCCGACTTACGTCCTCATTCGTTCATTCATTCATATTTATTGAGCACTTACTGTGTGCAGAGCACTGTACTAACCGCTTGGGAAGTACAAGTCGGCAACATATAGAGACGGTCCCTACCCAACAACGGGCTCAAAGTCTAGAAGGGGGAGACAGACAACAAAACAGAACATATTAACAATATAAAATAAATAGAATAGTAAATATGTACAAGTAAAATAGAGTAATAAATCTGTACAAGCATATATACAGGCGCTGTGGGGAAGGGAAGGAGGTAGGGTGGGGGCAGATGGAGGGGGGAGAGGAAGGAGGGGGCTCAGTTTGGGAAGGCCTCCTGGAGGAGGTGAGCTCTCAGTAGGGCCTTGAAGGGAGGAAGAGAGCTAGCTTGGCGGATGTGGGGAGGGAGGGCGTTCCAGGCCAGGGGGAGGACGGGGGCCGGGGGTCGACGGCGGGACAGGCGAGAACGAGGCCCAGTGAGGAGGTTAGCAGCAGAGGAGAGGAGGGTGCGGTCTGGGCTGTAGAAGGAGAGAAGGGAGGTGAGGTAGAAGGGGGCAAGGTGAAGGACAGCCTTGAAGCCGAGAGTGAGGAGTGTTTGCCTGATGCATAAGTTGACTGGTAGCCACTGGAGATCCGGGCAGCGGCGTGAAGTATAGACTGAAGTGGGGAGAGACAGGAGGATGGGAGATCAGAGAGGAGGCTGATGCAGAAATCCAGTCGGGATAGGATGAGAGATTGAACGAGCAGGGTAGTGGTTTGGATGGAGAGGAAAGGGCGGATCTTGGCGATGTTGTGGAGGTGAGACTGGCAGGTTTTGGTGATGGATTGGATGTCCTCCCCCTGGCCTGGAATGCCCTCCCTCTGCACATCCGCCAAGCTAGCTCTCTTCCTCCCTTCAAAGCCCTACTGAGAGCTCACCTCCTCCAGGAGGCCTTCCCACACTGAGCCCCCCTTTTTCCTCTCCTCCTCCCCATCCCGCCCCCGCCCGACCTCCTTCCCCTCCCCACAACACCTGTATATATGTTTGTACAGATTTATTTATTTTACTTGTACATATTTACTATTCTATTTATTTTGTTAATGATGGGCATCTAGCTTTACTTCTATTTGTTCTGATGACTTGACACCTGTCCACATGTTTTGTTTTGTTGTCTGTCTCCCCCTTCTAGACTGTGAGCCCGTTGTTGGGTAGGGACCGTCTCTATATGTTGCCAACTTGTACTTCCCAAGCGCTTAGTACAGTGCTCTGCACACAGTAAGCACTCAATAAATATGATTGAATGAATGAATGAATGAATATGACACCTCAGTTTGCCCTTTGCATATCTCCCTTTCCCTTGCTCATGATTAGCCTATCTGACCCATTGCTCATTTTTCTCTGGTGTGGATGCCCTACCATCCCACCTCAGATTCACTACCGAAAGCTCATTGTGGGCAGGGAATGTGTCTGTTTATTGTTATAGTGTACTCTTCCAAGTGCTTAGTGCAGTGCTCAGCATAGAATAAGTTCCCAACAAATATGATTGACTGACTGACTAAAAACCATCCCTCCCCTGCTTTAAGGCCTCCCTAAAAAGACATCTTCTCCTTGAAGCCTCCCCCGATTAATCAGCTTGGCTTAGTGGAAAGAGCCCAGGCCTGCGAGTCAGAGGTCATGGGTTCAAATTCCAGCTCCACTGCTTGTTAGCTGTGTGACTTTGGGCAAGTCAACGTCTCTGGGCCTCAGTTCCCTCACCTGTTAAATGGGGATGATGACTGTGAGCCCCACGTGGGACAATCTGATTACCTTGTATCTATCCCAGTGTTGAGAACAGTGCTTGTCACATAGTAAGCGCTTAACAAATGCCAACATTATTATTAACATTATTATTCTTATTAAAATTAATCCTCCCACATTCTCAATCCTACTATCCACTCCACCACCCTAATTCTCTTGTACTTATTTTCTATTTTGTATCTGTTTACTTACACCCTTGTCTATATTATTTACATCTAATCCCTCATTTTTAAAAAGAGTATATTTATCGTTACACCTACTCTCCCTGTACCATTTGATTCTAAACAACTTCAGAGCAGTATACCAAACATCAAGACCCATACACAGATACTAATCGGACAGATTGTGCATTTTGTAAGTGTTAGCTTGCACATAGACAAGAAAATATCTTTTAGGCCTCAAAAAGTGTATCCATCTGACTTCCAAGGCAATATATTTGGAATCAGTTAAGAGGTTGTAGAATTCTAATATTAGAAATCCGAAGGGTTTCAATCAACTGTGTGACTTTGGGCAAATCACGTAACTTCTCTGGGCTTCAGTTACCTCATCTGCAAAATGGGGATTAAGACTGTGAACCCCACGTGGGACAACCTGATCACTTTGTAAACTCCCCAGCGCTTAGAACAGTGCTTTGTACGTAGTAAGCACTTAATAGATGCCATCATCATCATTTCAATCTTTCAGATTTTATTCACCATCTTTTACTACCTTCAGCACCTTTCTTTTAGACCCTGGAACTGTGTTCATTAGCCCAACTGGTATAATGTTTACTGTCTACATTTGACAGTCGACCCTGAATTCATTAGACTGTGGGAACTATTTAGGAAGGAAACCAGAAACAGAAAATAAATTGTAAGGGTGCCCAGCATCTAAAGGGATTTTTACTCTTTCAATCTTTTCTGAGAATTCCTTTGTGTTTGAGAAAAGGGAAGAAAAAAGAAAATGTTCTCGAGCTGGGTTTTATTCAGTCTTGCTTCATTTACTCGGCTAGCTGGGAACGAGAACCATTTCACTATGGCTGTCACATCCAACGCTGTCATTTCCAAATGTTTTTTGGATGGGGTCATGAGATGGGAAATACATTGTTTTCTGTTTTCCCTGTCTAAAATGTCTCTGAGGTTTGGCAGGATCAAAGTACTTTTTGGTTCTGGATCCTATCTCAATTGGAGAATCGAATGGAAACTTCGCTGCATCTTTGCTAGATGCGTTTCCAAAGTGATGAGATTCAATCTCTGACCCTGGAGGAGAGAGCTTCCATGTTTCCCCTACATTTGGGCCTCCCTAGGAATACAGTCATTCCCTCATTCTAGGGATTTTGCAAGTTCATGACCCTGGGAGAAAGGAGAAGATATCCCCAGCCCCACAACACTTATGGAAATATCCTAACACTCTACTTTTTCCCCTATCTGTAATTTTCATGGCCTAGTGACTAGATCATGGGAGAGGGAGTCAGGAGGTCGTGAGTTCTAATCCCAGCTCTGCCACTTGTCTGCTGTGTGGCCTTAGGCAAGTCACTTCACTTCTCTGTGCTTCAGTTACCTCATCTGTAAAATGGGGATTAAGACTGTGAGCCCCATGTGGGACAGGGACTGTATCCAACCCGATTTGCTAGTTTCCATCCCAGCTCTTAGTACAGTGACTTGCACATAGCAAGTGCTAAAGAAATACCACAATTATTATTATTATTATTTATTTTAATGCTGTCTCCCTCTTTTTCATTTTTTTTATTGGTATCTGTTAAGCGTTTACCATGTGCCAAACACTGAACTAAGTGCTAGGATAGATTCAAGCTAATAGGGCTGGACACAGTCCTCAGCTTGGCCAAGTGGAAAGAGCATGGGCCTGAGACTCAAAGGTTTTGGGTTCTAATCCAGGCTCTGCCACGTGTCTGCTGTGTGATCTTGGACAAGTCACTTCACTTCTCTGTGCCTCAGTTACCTCATCTTTAAAATGGGGATTAAGGCTGTGAGCCCCATGTGGAACAGGGACTGTCTCCAACCTGATAACCTTGTATCTATTCCAGTACTAGAACAGTATTTGACACATAAGAAGTGCTTAACAAATACTACAATTATTACTACCGTTATGTCGCACCTGGGGCCCCCAGTCTTAATCCCCATTTTACAGATGAGGTAACTGAGGCGCAGAGAAGTGAAGTGACTTGGCAAGGTCACAAAGCAGGTAGGTGGTGAAGCCAGGATTAGCACCTAGGTCCTGTGACACTCAGACCGGTGCTCTATCCACTAGGCCGCTCTTGCTTTCGCTGTAGACCTCATGCTCCCTGTGGGCAGGAATCAGGTCTAACAATTTTATTACATTGTACCTTTCTGAGTACTTAGTACAATTCTCTGTATACAGTAAACTGATCGATTGATTGATTCTGGGGAGAGTTCTTCCCTTCTCCAGAACCACTGTTGTTGTAATGATGGTACAAGAACAGGGCAACAGAGGCAACCGACAGACTCCCTGCTGTCCAGAAGCTGATTTTGTGGGCCTTATATTCCGCATATCCCGTGGGGATAATGGAGACAACCAATTTCATAAAAATTGGAGGAGATACCTTGACTGTGGTTGGTCGGTGATAACTGGGAAACTCTGATTTTTATATCGATAAACACATTGCTGTGTTGAATAGTGAATCAATCAATCGTATTTATTGAGCGCTTACTGTGTGCAGAGCACTGTACTAAGCCCTTGGGAAGTACAAGTTGGCAACATATAGAGACAGTCCCTACCCAACAGTGGGCTCACAGTCTAAAAGTGCATTTCCAAATCATCATCATCATCATCAATCGTATTTATTGAGCGCTTACTGTGTGCAGAGCACTGTACTAAGCCCTTGGGAAGTACAAGTTGGCAACGTATAGAGACAGTCCCTACCCAACAGTGGGCTCACAGTCTAAAAGTGCATTTCCAAATCGTATCATGACGTAATTTATTCATTTATTCATTCATTCATTCAATCGTATTTATTGAGCACTTACTGTGTGCAGAGCACTATACTAAGCGCTTGGGAAGTACAAGTTAGCAACATATAGAGACGGTCCCTAACCAACAACGGGCTCACAGTCTAGAAGGGGGAGACAGACAACAAAACAAAACATGTGGACAGGTGTCAAGTCGTCAGAACAAACAGAAGTAAAGCTAGAAACACATCATTAACAAAGTAAATGGAATAGTAAATACGTACAAGTAAAATAAATAGAGCAATAAATCTGTACAAACATATATACAGATGCTGTGGGGAGGGGAAGGAGGTGGGGCAGGGGGGATGGAGAAGGGGAAAGGAAAAGGGGGTCTCAGTCTGGGAAGGCCTCCTGAAGGAGGTGAGCTCTCAGTAGGGCTTTGAAGGGAGGAAGAGAGCTAGCTTGGCGGATGAGCGGAGGGAGGGCATTCCAGGCCGGGGGGAGGACGTGGGCCGGCGGTTGACAGTGGGACAGGCGAGAAGGAAATACAGTGAGGAGGTTAGCGGCAGAGAAGCGGAGGGTGCGGGCTGGGCTGGAGAAGGAGAGAAGGAAGGTGAGGTAGGAGGGGCCTATCAGCTGGGATTCTGTAACTTCTGGTCCACATTTCTCCTTTTGAAAGCTGACTGACATACGTTATAAAGTGTAATTTCTATTAAAGCTTTCCTCAACTGCCACTGCTATGGTTTTTAGTAATAATAATAATGATGGCATTTATCAAGCTTTATATATAGCTTTAATTCTTATATAGCTTTAATTCTGTTTCTTCTGATGATTTTGACACCTGTCTACATGTTTTGTTTTGTTGTCTGTCTCCCCCTTCTAGACTGTGAGCCCATTATTGGGTAGAGACCGTCTCTATATTTTGCCGGCTTGTACTTCCCAAGTGCTTAGTACAGTGCTCTGCACACAGTAAGTGCTCAATAAATACCATTGAATGAATGAATGAGTTAAGCGCTTATTATGTACAAAGCACTGTTCTAAGCACTGGGGAGGTTACAAGGTCATCAGGTTGTTCCATGTGGCGCTCAAAGCCTTAATCCCCATTTTACAGATGAGGTAACTGAGGCACAGAGAACTTAAGTGACTTGCCCGCAGTCACACAGCTGACAAGTGGCAGAGCCGAGATTTGAACCCATGACCTCTGACTCCAAAGCCCGTGCTCTTTCTACTGAGCCACGCTGCTTCCCATTATTAGTAATGATATTAGTAATAATTACTAAGTAATAATTACTAACAATTTCCATTATTAGTAATGATATAATAAAATGGGAGGTGGTTTAGGAGCCAAGAGAGGATTAGTAAGGATGAGGAGGATCTAATACCTTTTAGGCAGCCAGTGCTTAGGGTATTATATTGTACAATGAATTAATCTAACAGTTTTTGTATTTCCTTACACAGCGTGAAGATTAGGTTTACGTTACGCCCTTTTTACTTGCACCATTCAATTCGTCACCAAATCCCGTTGGTCCCACCTTCACAACATCGCTAAAATCCGCCCTTTCCGCTCCATCCAGACTGCTACCACGCTAATACAGTCACTCACCCTATCCCGCCTAGATTACTGCATCAGCCTCCTTGTTGATCTCCCAACCTCCCGCCTCTCCTCACTCCAGTTCATACTTCAGTCCACTGCCCAGATCATCTGTCCACAGAAACATTCAGGAGATATCACCCACCTTCTCAAAAATCTCCAGCAGTTGTCTATCTACCTCCATATCAAACAAAAACTCCTTACTATTGTCTTTAAAGCAGTTCTCCACCACCTTGCCTCCTTCTATCTCACCTCACTTTTCTCCTTCTATAACCCACTCTGTACACTCCACTCCTCTGGTGCTAACCTTTTCACTGGGCCTCCATCTCACCTGTCTCACCACCGATCCCTGGCCCAAGTCCTACCTCTGGCCTGGAACACCCTCCCTCCTCAAATCCACCAGACAATGACTCTCCTCTCCTTCAAAGCCTTACTGAAGGCCCATCTCCTCCAAGAGGCCTTCCCAAACTAAGCCCCACTTTTCCTCATCCCCCACTCTCTTCTGCTTCACCCTGACTTGCTCCCTTTTCTCCCCCCCGCCCCGCCCCAGTATATATCTGTAACTTTATTTACTTGCACTGATGTCTGTTTATTTGTACCGACGACTGTCCCCCCACCCCCAGACTATGAGCTTGTTGGGGGCCGGGAATGCGTCACTGTTCACTGTTGTATTGTACTTTCCCAAGCACTTAGTACAGTGCTCGGCACACAGTAAGCGCTTCATAAATACGATTGAATGAATGGTCATATTTTGTGCTCCTGTTTCGTGGCCCTCCACGTCCTCTCTATTCCTGTTTGTTCATCTGAAAATGGCATACTGAAATCATCATCATCAATCGTATTTATTGAGCGCTTACTATGTGCAGAGCACTGTACTATGGGTGCTGATTCATTCATTCATTCATTCAATCATATTTATTGAGCGCTTACTGTGTGCAGAGCACCATACTAAGCGCCTGGGAAGTACAAGTTGGCAACATATAGAGACGATCCCTACCCAGCAACGGGCTCACAGTCTAGAAGAGGGAGACAGACAACAAAACAAAACATGTGGACGGGTGTCAAGTCGTCAGAACAAGTAGAATTAAAGGTAAGTGCACATCATTAACAAAATAAATAGAATAGTAAATATGTTCAAGTAAAAGAAATAGAGTCATAAATCGGTACAAATATATATACAGGTGCTGTGGGGAGGGGAAGGAGGTAGGGCGGGGGGATGGGGAGGAGGAGAGGGAAAAGGGGGCTCAGTCTGGGAAGGTCTCTTGGAGGAGGTGAGCTCAGTAGGGCTTTGAAGAGAGGGAGAGAGCTAGCTTGGCGGATGTGCGGAGGGAGGGCATTCCAGGCCAGGGGGAGGACGTGGGCTGGGGGTCGATGGCGGGACAGGTGTGGACGAGGTACAGTGAGGAGGTTAGTGGCAGAGGAGCGGAGGGTGCAGGCTGGGCTGGAGAAGGAGAGAAGAGAGAAGTGAAAAATAGCTAGGTATTTGTGACAATGGGAGTTGACGGTATAATAGTTTTATCCGCCAGTAAAATAGTTGCCCTCCAGGACACCGGACTAAACTTTGTCCCAAAGAACACTGAACTCCTTGTCAACCCTGTCATATTGTACTCACAGTCAGCACTCAAAAAACATGATCGATTGACCCATTGATGGATTAATTTAGCCCACCCTATGCTCTGCCACGGTTGGCTGTCTGGGTTTGGAGAAGTGTCTGAAAGTTGTTTCAAAAGCTCGTTCCTCACCCCAGTGACAGTATTTATGGGATGAGCGACTCCGACTCGAGTCGTCGACACTTGAGAATGCTGAATGACTTGACTATGTTCAGTTCGGTTTGGCAGGTTCTGAATTAGGTTTTGAGGAAGCAGAAATCTCATCGGGGCTTTAGCGGCCCAGACGGGCCAAGAATTTTTTAGCCGCTCACTCCCTACCTTGAGGGGTCGATTTATGGAGCATTCTCCCTATTGTTCTACCAAAAGAGGGAGGGGGCAGTGGGGAATTTTCTTAGCTTTGCTTTAAACAGCACATTACACATTAGTCAGCACTTACGATGATGACGACGTTGGTATTTATTAAGTTTTTGACTGTGGAATCCAGTTGACCATCTTGCAAAGTCTTACTGAAGGCACGTCTCCTGGAAGGTCTCCTCCCCTTTCTTCTTCTCCAACTCCCTTCTGCGTCACCTTGACTTGCTCCTTTTTTTATTTTCCCCCTCCCAGTCCCTCGGCACTTATGTACATATCTGTTATTATTTGTATTAATGTCTGTCTCCCCCCGCTGTAGACTGTAAGTTCATTGTGGGCAGGGAATGTATCTGTTTACTATTGCATTGTACTCTCCCAAGCGCTTAGTACAGTGCTGTGTGCACAGTAAGTGTTCAGGGAATAGGACTGAAAGAATGAATGCATGGAAACAGATTTTCAGCTGGATGGCTGTCATCTGGAAAGCTCAGCATTCTGGCTTCCTAGACCATGAGCAAGCAATCAATCAATCCAAGGTATTTATTGAGTGCTTACTGTGTGCAGAGCACTGTATTAGGTGATGATGATGATGATGATGATGACATTTGTTAAGCGCTTACTATGCGCAAAGCACTGTTCTAAGTGCTGGGAGAGTTACAAGGTGATCAGGTTGTCCTATGTGGGACTCACAGTCTTAATCCCCATTTTATGGATGAGGTCACTGAGACTCAGAGAAGTTAAGTGACTTGCCCGAGGTCACAGAGCAGCCATGTGGTGGAGGCGAGATTAGAACCCATGACCTCTGATTCCCAAGCCCATGCTCTTTCCACTGAGCCATGCTGCTTGGGAGAGTAATAATAATAATAATAATAATAATAATGGCATTTATTAAGTGCTTACTATGTGCAAAGCACTGTTCTAAGCACTGGGGAGGTTACAAGGTGATCAGGTTGTCCCATGGGGGGCTCACAGTCTTAATCCCCATTTTATGGATGAGGTCACTGAGACTCAGAGAAGTTAAGTGACTTGCCCAAGGTCACACAGCAGACATGTGGCGGAGTCGAGATTAGAACCCATGACCTCTGGCTCCCAAGCCCATGCTCTTTCCACTGAGCCATGCTGCTTGGGAGAGTAATAATAATAATAATAATAATAATAATGGCATTTATTAAGCGCTTACTATGTGCAAAGCACTGTTCTAAACGCTGGGGAGGTTACAAGGTGATCAGGTTGTCCCATGGGGGGCTCACAGTCTTAATCCCCATTTTACGGATGAGGTCGTGTCTCTCTCCACTTCAATCCATACTTCATGCTGCTGCCCGGATTATCTTTGTCCAGAAACGCTCTGGACATATTACTCCCCTCCTCAAAAACCTCCAATGGCTACCGATCAATCTGCGCATCAAGCAGAAACTCCTCACCCTGGGCTTCAAGGCTCTCCATCACCTCGCCCCCTCCTACCTCACCTCCCTTCTCTCCTTCTACTGCCCAGCCCGCACCCTCCGCTCCTCCACCACTAATCTCCTCACTGTACCTCGCTCTCGCCTGTCCCGCCATCGACCCCCGGCCCACGTCATCCCCCGGGCCTGGAATGCCCTCCCTCTGCCCATCCGCCAAGCTAGCTCTCTTCCTCCCTTCAAGGCCCTGCTGAGAGCTCACCTCCTCCAGGAGGCCTTCCCAGACTGAGCCCCTTCTTTCCTCTCCCCCTCGTCCCCCTCTCCATCCCCCCGTCTTACCTCCTTCCCTTCCCCACAGCACCTGTATATATGTATATATGGTTGTACATATTTATTACTCTATATATCTATTTATTTATTTATTTTACTTGTACATTTCTATCCTACTTATTTTATTTTGTTGGTATGTTTGGTTCTGTTCTCTGTCTCCCCCTTTTAGACTGTGAGCCCACTGTTGGGTAGGGACTGTCTCTATGTGATGCCAATTTGTACTTCCCAAGCGCTTAGTACAGTGCTCTGCACATAGTAAGCGCTCAATAAATACGATTGATTGATTGATTGATTGATTAAGTGACTTGCCCAAGGTCACACAGCAGACATGTGGCAGAGTGGAGATTGGAACCCATGACCTCTGACTCCCAAACCTACGACCTTTCCACTGAGCCATGCTGCTTGGGAGAGTAATAATAATAATAATGATGATGGCATTTATTAAGCGCTTACTATGTGCAAAGCACTGTTCTAAGCACTGGGGAGGTTACAAGGTGATCAGGTTGTCCCACTGGGGGCTCACAGTCTTAATCCCCATTTTACGGATGAGGTGACTGAGACTCAGAGAAGTTAAGTGACTTGCCCAAGGTCACACAGCAGACATGTGGCGGAGTCGAGATTAGAACCCATGACCTCTGACTCCCAAGCCCATGCTCTTTCCACTGAGCCATGCTGCTTGGGAGAGTAATAATAACAATAATAATAATGATGGCATTTCTTAAGTGCTTACTATGTGCAAAGCACTGTTCTAAGGTTACAAGGTGATCAGTTTGTCCCATGGGGGGCTCACAGTCTTAATCCCCATTTTACCGATGAGGTAACTGAGGCCCAGAGAAGTTAAGTGATTTGCCCAAGGTCACACAGCAGACGTGTGGCGGAGTCGAGATTAGAACCCATGACCTCTGACTCCCAAGCCCATGCTCTTTCCACTGAGCCATGCTGCTTGGGAGAGTAATAATAATAATAATAATAATGGCATTTATTAAGCGCTTACTATGTGCAAAGCACTGTTCTAAGGTTACAAGGTGATCAGGTTGTCCCATGGGGGGCTCACAGTCTTAATGCCCATTTTACCGATGAGGTCACTGAGACTCAGAGAAGTTAAGTGACTTGCCCAAGGTCACACAGCAGACGTGTGGCGGAGTCGAGATTAGAACCCATGACCTCTGACTCCCAAACCCATGATCCTTCCACTGAGCCACGCTGCTTCTCTGCTTGGGAGAGTACAAGATAACAGAGTTGGTAGACAAGTTTCCTGCCCGCAGTGAGCTTACCATCCAGAGCGGGATGTTTGGAGCGGAGGGAGAAGGTCTGTCCCGGGGTCCCGGACCCTGCCTCCTATCCAGGAGTCTGTGAACTTGTTGCGGGCAGGGAACGTGTCTGTTTGTTGTTGTACTGTACTCTCCCAAGTACTTAGGACAGTGCTCTGCACACGGTAAGCGCTTAATAAATACAACTGAATGAATGAATGAATGAATGTTAGTGAGGGAAGAAACACTTACAGAAGCAGTGTGGTCTAGCGGGCATACTCTGTCCTGAGGACACATCACATACCCATAAATCATAAATACCATAAACACCCATAAATCACGTACCCATAAATACCCATAAAGCCTGTAAAGTCAGAAGGGTCTGGGTTCTAATCCCCCATCCACTGCTTGTCCGCTAAACACTTGTCTACAATACACAGCTCAGTGTCATGGATAGAGCAGAGGCCCCGGAGTCCTAGGACCAGGGTTCCAATCCTAGCTCCACCACTTGTCTGCTGTGTGACCTTGGGCAATTCACTTCACTTCTCTGTGCCTCAGTGACCTCATCTGTAAAATTGGGATTGAGGCTGTGAGCTCCATGTGGGACAGGGACTGGATCCCACCTGATTTACTTGTACCCACCCCAGTGCTTAGTATTCATTCATTCCCCACAGCACCTGTATATATGTATATGTGTTTGTATGTATTTATTACTGTATTTATTTATTTATTTTACTTGTACATATTTATTCTACTTATTTTAATTTGTTAATATGTTTTGTTTTGTTGTCTGTCTCCCCCTTCTAGACTGTGAGCCCACTGTTGGGTAGGGACTGTCTCTATATGTTGCCAACTTGTACTTCCCAAGCACTTAGTGCAGTGCTCTGCACACAGTAAGCACTCAATAAATACGATTGAATGAATGAATAGTACAGTACCTGGCACTAAGTAAGGGCTTAACAAATACCATAATTATTATTATTTAAATATCTGTAATTTACTTATTTATATTAAGGTCTGTCTGCCTCTCTAGACTGTAAGCACATTGTGGGCAGAGAATGGGTCTGTTATATTGTGCTCTCCCAAGAACTTACAACAGTGCTCTGCACACAGTAAACACTCAATAAATACAATTGACTGATTGACTAATAACTGCTTGGGAGAGTATAATATAACAAAGCTGGCAGACACGTTCCCTTGCCTATAATTAGCTTACAGTTTAGAAGGGGAGGCAGGCATTAAAATAATTTATGAGTATGTGATTAAGTGCTGTGTGGAGTGGGGTGAATATCAAGTGGCCCTCCTCCCCCTCTCCATCCCCCCCGCCTTACCTCCTTCCCTTCCCCACAGCACCTGTATATATGTATATATGTTTGTACGGATTTATTACTGTATTTATTTATTTATTTAACTTTTACATATCTATTCTATTTATTTTATTTTGTTAATATGTTTTGTTTTGTTCTCTGTCTCCCCCTTCTAGACTGTGAGCCCACTGTTAGGTAGGGACCATCTCTATATGTTGCCAACTTGTACTTCCCAAGCACTTAGTACAGTGCTCTGCACACAGTAAGCGCTCAATAAATACGATTGATGATGATGATGATGATGATTTTATTTTGTTAATATGCTTTGTTTTGTTCTCTGTCTCCCCCTTCTAGACTGTGAGCCCACTGTTAGGTAGGGACCATCTCTATATGTTGCCAACTTGTACTTCCCAAGCACTTAGTACAGTGCTCTGCACACAGTAAGTGCTCAATAAATACGATAGATTGATTGATTGATTGAAGTGGCCAAAGGATTTAGCTCCAAATGCACAGGCGATGCAGCAGGGAAAAAGAACTGGGGAAAAGAGGGCTTAATCCATTCAATCATACTTATAATAATAATGGTATTTTTTAAGCGCTTACTATGTGCAGAGCACTGTTCTAAGCGCTGGGGGGGTTTACAAGGTGATCAAGTTGTCCCACGTGGGGCTCACAGTCTTAGTCCCCATTTTACAGATGAGGCAACTGAGGCTCAGAGAAGTTAAGCGACTTGCCCAGGGTCACACAGCAGACATGTGGTGGAGTTGGGATTGGAACCCAGGACCTCTGACTCCAAAGCCCGTGCTCTTTCCACTGAGCCATGCTGCCCCTCCTAATGGAGGAGCAAAACTTATGGAGCATTTACTCTGTGCAGAGTACTGTATTAAGCACTTAGGAGAGTATATTATAAGAAAAAGCCGACACATTCTCTGCCCACAAGGAGCTTACAGTCTAGAGGTTCGGGGAAGGCCTCTCTGGGAGATATGACCTCAAGGACGTTAGCCTTGAGGGGTGTATGGATTGGAGAGGGAAGAATTCCCTTCTCCGGCCATCTCGAGCATGTCTACACTCTGCCCAGACTAGGCCAATCTGCAGGACCCTAAGTAATCGGCCGTCAGGATTCCTAGCATTCTCCCAAGGCCATTCTCCTCCTCAGTCAGGCTACACCATTTAATTATTTTAATCTCGTCGGCTGTGTGACTTTGGGCATGTCGCTTCACTTCTCTGTGCCTCAGTTCCCTCGTCTGTAAAATGGGGATCGAGATTACGAGCCCCGTGAGGGACAGGGACTGCGTCCCACCCGATTTGCTTGCATAATAATGATGGTATTTGTTAAGCACTTACTATGTGCCAAGCGCTGTTCTAAGCACTGGGGTAGATACAAGCTAATCAGCTAATCACAGTGGGCTCAAAATCTTATCCCCATTTTGTGCAGATGACATAACTGAGGCCCACAGAAGAGAAGTGACTTGCCCAGGGTTACATGGCAGACTAGCAGTGGAGCCTACAGGAAGCCTACAATGAATGCAGTTCTTGATCCTTTCTTAATGTGGGGTAGGGACTGTCTCTATATGTTGCCAACTTGTACTTCCCAAGTGCTTACTACAGTGCTCTGCACACAGTAAGCCCTCAATAAATATGATTGATTGATTGATTGACATTGACCCCCAACCCACGTCATCCCCCGGGCCTGGAATGCCCTCCCTCTGCCCATCCGCCAAGCTAGCTCTCTTCCTCCCTTCAAGGCCCTACTGAGAGCTCATCTCCTCCAGGAGGCCTTCCCAGACTGAGCCCCTTCCTTCCTCTCCCCCTCGTCCCCCTCTCCATCCCCCCATCTTACCTCCTTCCCTTCCCCACAGCACCTGTATATATGTATATATGTTTGTACATATTTATTACTCTATTTATTTATTTATTTATTTTATTTGTACATATCTATTCTATTTATTTTATTTTGTTAGTATGTTTGGTTTTGTTCTCTGTCTCCCCCATTTAGACTGTGAGCCCACTGTTGGGTAGGGACTGTCTCTATATGTTGCCAATTTGTACTTCCCAAGCGCTTAGTACAGTGCTCTGCACATAGTAAGTGCTCAATAAATACGATTGATGATGATGATTAATGTGCCAAATTTCCCGATGTGCTTTAGATCTCTTCGGAATGGTGAAACTGGAATGCCGAAAGGAGCATACTCCAGTGACAGTGCTCGATTTTTTTTCCTTTTATTATGGTATTCATTAAGCATCTACTATATGCCCCCCTCCTTCCTCTCCCTGTCTTCCCCCTCCCCAACCCCCCCACCTTACCTCTGTCCTCTCCCCACAGCACCTGTATATATGTGTATATCTTTGTACGTATTTATTACTTCATTTATTTTATTTGTTCATATTTATTCTATTTATTTTATTTTGTTAATATGTTTTGTTTTGTTGTCTGTCTCCCCCTTCTAGACTGTGAGCCCGCTGTTGGGTAGGGACCGTCTCTATATGTTGCCAACTTGTACTTCCCAAGCGCTTAGTACAGTGCTCTGCACACAGTAAGCGCTCAATAAATACGATTGAATGAATGAATGAATGAATATGCCAGGCATTTTACTAAGTGCTGAGGTAGATACAAGGTAATCAGCTTGTCTCACATGGGACACCCCGGCGCTTAGTACAGTGTCTGGCACATAGTAAGTGCTCAACCAATTTTATAATTTTTAATTATTAAGGGAAGCAGCATGGTCTGGGAATCAGTAGGACCTGGGTTCTAACACCAGCTTCACTGCTTGTCTGCTGTGTGACCTCAGGAAAATCGCTTCACTTCTCTGTGGTTCGGTTACCTCATCTGTCAAATGGGGATTGAGACTGTGAGCCCCACATGGGACAGGGGACTGTGTCCAACCCGATTTGCTTATATCCACCCCAGCGATTACTACAGTGCCTGGCACATAGTAAGCACTGAAGAAATACTATAATTGCTACTACTTTTTAAAAAATTTTCTGACACATACGTTTTCTGTTTGGCCACACCTCCTGTTGATTGTCAGCCAGCAGTTGGGATTATATGGGAGAGGAAGACTGCTTTTTCTCGCTGTGGAAATCACTGGATAATGACCAACTGTGTCTTCTCCTTCAACTGGAGGTTACCCAAGGGCCCAGGGCAGCATTCGACACCCATTAATTCATTTATTGGATGGTATTTATTGAGCAGTTATTGTGTGCAGAACACTGTACTAAGTGCTTGGGACAATATAACAACAAACAGACACTTCAAACAACAAATGGCAACCTTTGGGAAACCAAGACAGTTGGGAAAGGACAGCACCAAGGCAGCCAGGACAGTACTCTCTGCATAACAGGACTCCATTACAGTGCTCTGCATACACCCAATGCAGCCCTCACCAATCAATCAATCAATCAATCATATTTATTGAGCGCTTACTGTGTGCAGAGCACTGTACTAAGCGCTTGAGAAGTACAAGTTGGCAACATATAGAGACAGTCCCTACCCAGCAGTGGGCTCACAGCATTCACCACGGCTCAGTGGAAAGAGCCCGGGCTTTGGTGTCAGAGGTCATGGGTTCAAATCCCGGCTCCGCCAACTGTCAGCTGTGCGACAATGGGCAAGTCACTTCACTTCTCTGGGCCTCAGTTACCTCATCTGGAAAATGGGGATTCAAACTGTGAGCCCCCGTGGGACAACTTGATCACCTTGGAACCTCCCCAGCGCTTAGAACAATGCTTTGCACATAGTAAGCGCTTAACTAATACCATCACTATTATTATTATTATTCAGCACAGTTTTCTGCACATGGCTAGAGCCCATTACAATTCTCTGCATTCAACAAACACCCGATGCAGTGTTCTGCATGCAGTAATAATAACAATAATAATAATGGCATTTATTAAGCGCTTACTACATGCAAAGCACTGTTCTAAGCACTGGGGAAGTTACAAGGTGATCAGGTTGTCCCATGGGGGCCTCACAGTCTTAATCCACTTTTTACAGATGAGGTAACTGAGGCCCAGAGCCAGAATTTGAACCCATGACCTCTGACTCCAAAGCCCGTGCTCTTTCCACTGAGCCACGCTGCTTCTCAGTAGATAATCCGAAGACTACACATCTCAGGGCCCGATCATAGGGCTTAGCACTCAGCAAACATACAGTACAGTGCTCTGCATTGAGCAAACACCCAGTACAGCGTTCTGCACACAGCAGGGCCCTATTACAGTACTCTTCACTCAGCAAACACCCAGTGCAGTGCTCTGCACATAGCAGACACCCGGAAGGGCACTCTGCATGCAGTAAAAGTCCAGTACACAGCTCTACAAAAATAGACCCCTCTCCCCTAACCTTGTGTGAGCTCACTGTGGGCAGGGAATGTGTCCGTTCATCGTTATATTGTACTCTCCCAAGTGTACAGTGCTCTACAAATGGTGAGCACTCACTCAATCAATCAATCAATCATATTTATTGAGCACTTATTGTGTGCTGAGCACGGTACTAAGCACTTGGGAAGTACAAGTTGGCAACATATAGAGACAGTCCCTACCCAACAGTGGGCTCACAGTCTAGAAGACTCAATAATTATGACTAACCAACACTGTAAGAAAGGTGTTCATTCATTCAGTCGTATCTCCCTCCCTCTTCCAACCCTCCTATTGGTCCAAAAGAGCACACACCTTGGCCTGCCCCTATTTTTAAGACATTTTAACACATCTCAGAAACCCTAAAGAGAGTGACTGGACGGCTTTTCCAACTTGGCGAGCATCCTGCCAAACTCAGGACATCTGGTCACCTCAGGCTTGACCCTGAAAATCCCACATGGTCGACCATTTCCCGACAGGGCCTGGCCGGGGAGCAGAATGCCATTCTCGACCGGATACATACTGCGTTTTTCTAGCACTTACCCGCTTCCCGAAACCAACCCTCACACCGTGAAACCGCACAACTGGCTGTTCTCATCTCTAGATTTGGCCCGGGAAAGGAGGTCGATTACATTTTGGAGGAACCCAAAGCGTCCACCTGTTCTGCCTCCCGCCTCAAAATCCTGTGGGTTCTGCCTCCACCTCCCCCCCAGGTCTTCCCCACACCTCATCTCTCTGTCAAAACTGTGCCCTCACGCACGGCTGACGGCAGCAAATAACCCAACTCTTTCAGTGGATTTCGATGGAGATGGCTTTCTCGGTCAGACTTTTCTTGGGGGACTTTACCACAAAAATCTCTCCGAGCCAAATCTAAAACACATTTCCGTAGACCTTGCCAAGATGGACATTATTTTCTTATTTCTCCGTTATTTTCCTGCTGGGAAGAACCGCTTTCCAGGTCCCCGCCTTTTCACTCTTTCCTTTTTCACTTCCGAACACCTCGGTGCTGGGGTGAGAGGGAAAGAGGAGGGGGAGGGTAATTAATTTGGGAAGTTGGATTTGCTTCCTTTATTCACCCCTCCCTTAGCCCCAGAGCACACATGTATATATCCATAATTTATTTACTTTATTCATCTCTGTCTCCCCCTCTAGACTATAAGCTCATTGTGGACAGGAAATGTGTCTCCTATCTCTTTTGTGTTGTTATAGTCTACTCTCCCAAGTACTTAGGACAGTGCTCTGCACACAATAAATGCTGAATAAATATGATTAATTGGTTGATACTAGCAATAATGGCGGTATTAAGCACTTACTATGTGGCAAATTGGTTAGATATAAGATAATTAGGTTGGACATAATTCCAGTCCAAATGGAGCTCACAGTCTAAATAGGAGGGAGGACAGATATTTACAGATGAGGTAACTGAAGTACAGAAAAGTTAAGTGACTTACTCAAGGTCCTACAGCCGACAAGTTGTACAGCCAGGATTAGAACCCGGGTCTTTTGACTCCCAAGCCTGTGCTCCAACCACTAAGCCTCTCCCCTCACTGCTTATCCTCTCAAGACTTCACTCTCTACATCTGTGAAATGGGGATAATAAAGACCGTCTCTCCAAGAGGTGATTGAAGATGAAATAAGTTGAGGGCCATGAAGATGAGGCTTTAGAAAAATGAAAATGCACATTGAAAATACGATTATTATTATTGAAACTAAAGCTGATCTGCTCAGTGGGAGGAAATCAATACCCATTCAGAGCCTCTGTGCGTTTCACGTCAGCCTGGCAAAAATTACTTTCTCTCAAAAATGACTATTACTCAGGTTTCCCTTTTGGGAAATTCACAAGGGTGGTAACCCCCACCCTCCATGCTCTCACTACCCCTAACCCAGCCTTCCCCTGTCCGCTCTTTCCCCAAACCCTGAATTCCTCCCTATCCCCCTGCCTCCCATTCCCAACTCTCTCCTCTATTCTATTTGTTTTCTTAACTGATTTTTTAACTGCTCTAACGATACTCAGTCCCATCAAGGATCCCAGTACTGCCCTCTAAACTGTGAGCTCATTTTGGGTAGGGAATGTGTCTGTTTGTTCATTCATTCATTCGATTGTATTTATTGAGTGCTTACTGTGTGCAGAGCACTGTACTAAGCGCTTGGGAAGTCCAAGTTGGTAACATATAGAGACGGTCCCTACCCAACAATGGGCTCACAGTCTAGAGGGGGGAGACAGACAACAAAACAAAACACATTTGCTGTTGTAATTTATGATCCCAAGTGCTTAGTACAGTGCTCTGCACACAGTAAACACTAAATAAATAGAATCGAATGAATGGATGAATGAATGCTGCTGCTGCTTTGGCTCTTTCTGCAGGAATTAATCCCTTTTTTCAGAGGTGGGAAAGTTGTTGAGAGGAGAGGGGCAGGGAGTTGGAAGAGAATGGACAAGTTGGGCTTTCTGAGGGAACTTCTCCTTCAACCTTCAACCTGTCACCTCTTTCTTTTTTATTTTTCACTGCATTTGTTAAGCGCTTACTTTGTGTCAACCACTGTTCTAAGCACTGGGGTAGATACAAGTTAATCAGGCAGGATACGGTCCTTGTCCCACATGCCACTCAGCATCAAGTAGGATGGCGTTGAGGATAGACTGTGAGCCTGCTGTTGGGTAGGGACCGCCTCTATATGTTGCCAACTTGTACTTCCCAAGCACTTAGTACAGTGCTCTGCACACAGTAAGCGCTTAATAAATACGACTGAATGAATGAATGAATGAATGAATGAATGAATAGAACACTGGCCTGGGAATCAGAATCAGAAGGTCGTGGCTCTGCCACTTATTTGCTGTGTGACCTTGGGCAAGTCACCTCACTTCTCTGGACCTCAGTTTCCTCATCTGTAAAATGTGGATTAAGACTGGGAGCCCCATCTGGGACAGGGACTGTGTCCAACCCGACCTGCTCGTATCCACCCCAGAGCTTAGTACAGTGCTTGGCATGCAGTAAACACTTTATTTATTTTACTCGTACATATTTACTACTCTATTTATTTTGTTAATGATGTGCATATAGCTATAATTCTATTTATTCTGATGGTTTTGACACCTGTCTACATGTTTTGTTTTTGTCGTCTGTTTCCCCCTTCTAGACTGTGAGCCTGTTGTTGGGTAGGGACCATCTCTATATGTTGCTGACTTGTACTTCCCAAGCGCTTAGTACAGTTAGCTCTCAATAAATATGATTGAATGAATGAATGAAAGTGGTGGATGGGTTTAGAAACCCAGACCTCCAAACCTTCAGGCCTGTATTCTTCCCATTAAATCACACTGTTTCTCTAGTCTATGACGTTGATGATGATGCTGCTGACCCATTCATTCATTCAGTCACATTTATTGAACACTTACTGTGTGTAGAGCACTGTTTGTACATATTTATTACTCTATTTATTTATTTATTTTACTTGTACATATCTATTCTATTTATTTTATTTTGTTAGTAAGTTTGGTTTTGTTCTCTGTCTCCCCCTTTTAGACTGTGAGCCCACTGTTGGGTAGGGACTGTCTCTATATGTTGCCAACTTGTACTTCCCAAGTGCTCAGTACAGTGCTCTGCACACAGTAAGCGCTCAATAAATACGATTGATTGATTGATTGATTGGAAAGTACAATTTGGCAACAAATAGAGACAATCCCTACCCAGTGATGCTGGTGATGATTATGGATTTTGTTAAGCGCTTACTACATGCCAGGAACTGTACTTAATGCTGGAGTTGATACAAATTAATCAGGTTGGACACAGTCCCTGCCCTACATGGGGTTCATAGTGTAAGTGACGCTCTTCATCGGTGCAGGGAAAATCTCAGAAACGTACTGGGAAATCTCTTCCCCAGTATTCCCTTATTATCTCATCTGTGAAGTTGCAAAAAATCAGACTTCCAGATGTCTCCGACACTATCCCTTAACAGAATCACATCATACAATGTGTAAATTATGGGCTGTTGTAGTACTGGGCTACCCTTACAGTTCAATGGACCCTGTGGTAAGATCTTCCCGCTAGACAGGCGTGACTATAAATCCATGGATTTGTAGAATGCCGCTTTTTCAGATAACTTAAAGCACTTTCATTCAGCCTGAGGGGATCCCTGTGCTTCCTCCTGCCACTGTTCAAGTAGCCTACCTTTATTATTGTCACTATTATGGTACTTAAACACTACGTGTCAAGCGTCTTTCTAAGCACTGGGGTAGATACAACTAAATCAGATCAGACACAGTCCCTCTCCCATATGGGGCTCACAGTCTAAATAGGAGGAAGAACATTAGACAAATGAGGCTACTGAAGCAAAGAGAAGTTAAGTGACTTGCCCAAGGTCACTCAAAACAAGCACATGGCAGGGCTGGGATTAGAACCTGGTCCCTCTAATCCCCAGCCCATGCTCTTTCCACTAGGTCAAGTTGAACTGAGAAGCAAGAATTGAGAAGCAGTGTGGCCTAGTGGGTTCAGCAGAAGCAGAGTGGCTCGGTGGAAAGAGCACAGGCTTTGAAGTCAGAGGTCATGGGTTCAAATCCTGGCTCCGCCAATTGTCAGCTGTGTGACTTGGGGCAAGTCACTTAACTTCTCTGGGCCTCAGTTACCTCATCTGTAAAATGAGGATGAAGACTGTGAGCCCTATGTGGGACAACCTGATCACCTTGTAACCTCCCCAGCGCTTAGAACAGTGCTTTGCACACAGTAAGCGCTTAATAAATGCCATCATAATTATTAGAGAAGCAGTATATCTCAGTGGAAAGAGCCCAGGCTTTGGAGTCAGAGGTGATGGGTTCAAATTCTGCTTCGCCAATTGTCAGCTGTGTGACTTTGGGCAGGTCACTTAACTTCTCTGTGCCTCAGTTCTCTCATCTATAAAATGGAGATTAAGACTGTGAGCTCCCTGTGGGACAACCTGATCACCTTGTAATCTCCCTAGCACTTAGAACAGTGCTTTGCACATAGTAAGCGCTTTATAAATGCCATTATTTATTATTATTATTTTGGGCCCGGGAGTCAGAAGGATGTGAGTTCTGATTCTGGCTCTGCCACTTGTCTGCTGTGTGACCTTGAGCAAGTCACTTCACTTCTTTGTGCCTCAGTTACCTCATCTGTAAAGTGCGGAATAAGACTGTGGGCCCCATGTGGGCTAAGGGATGTGCACAACCTGATGCAGTTGTATACACCCCAGTGCTTAGTACAGTCTCTGGCACACAGAAAGTGCTTAAGAAATACCATAAAAAAGAAAAAAAAAGCATAAAGAAAAGGACAGTGTCCACCACAGGCATAACAACATAACTCATTCATTCATTCATTCATTCAATCGTATTTATTGAGTGCTAACTGTGTGCAGAGCACTGTACTAAGTGCTTGGGAAGTACAAATCGGCAAAATATAGAGATGATCCCTAAACAACAATGGGCTCACAGTCTAGAAGGGGGAGACAGACAACAAAACACAGGTGTCAAAACCATCAGAATATATAGAATAATAGCTACATGCACATCATTAATAAAATAAAGTAGTAAATATGTACAAGTAAAATAGAGTAATAAATCTGTACAAATATATACAAGTGCTGTGAGGAGGGGAAGGAGGTAGGGTGGCGGGGAGATGGGGAGGAGGAGAGAAAAAAGGGGGCTCAGTCTGGGAAGGCCTCCTGGAGGAGGTGAGCTCTCAGTAGGGCTTTGAAGGGAGAAAGAGAGTTAGCTTGGTGGATGTGTGGAGGGTGGGCATTCCAGGCCAGGGGGATGACATGGGCCGGGGGTCGACGGCGGGACAGGCGAGAACGAGGCCCAGTGAGGAGGTTAGCATCAGAGGAGCGGAGGGTGCGGACTGGGCTGGAGAAGGAGAGAAGGGA
The DNA here is from genome assembly GCF_015852505.1 of Tachyglossus aculeatus. NCBI lineage: Eukaryota > Metazoa > Chordata > Mammalia > Monotremata > Tachyglossidae > Tachyglossus > Tachyglossus aculeatus. The sequence goes on from NC_052067.1 coordinate 96,016,459, forward strand.
GGTGAGGTAGGAGGGGGTGAGATGATGGACAGCCTTGAAGCCAAGAGTAAGGAGTTTTTGCTTGATTCATAAGCTGACAGGAAACCACTGGAGATTTTTGAGGAGGGGAGTGACATGCCCTGAGTGTCTCTGTACAAAGATAATCCGGGCAGCAGAGTGAAGTGTAGACTGAAGCGGGGAGAGACAGGAGGATGTGAGATCAGAGAGGAGGCTCAATGACCAAAAGTCAGTCAAAGAAAACCCAGGGTAAGGAAATGCTGAGTTTCCAACAGAACATCCTTCCCCTTGACTCTCCTTTAGAATCCATGCAAGAATTGAGGTAGTTCTTCAGAAATCACAGGATGCCAGTGACTGAAAACACCCCAGAAGAAACCAGGCCATGACCCCAGAATGTTCCATAGAGGCAGGCCGATCCATGGATCGTCCACCAGTCTTAAGGAAAATGGATTCACCAGGAAAGGTGCTAACCTTGGCATCCAGTCAGAGTGGCATCTTAAACCCTCAATCCTTTTAGCACTCAGGTGCAAATCCATTAATTTCCTTTCTTATACTGTGAGCCAACCTGATAAACTTGTATCTACCCCAGTCGATCGTATTTATTGAGCGCTGCACTAAGCGCTTGGGAGAGTACAATATAACAGAATTTAGAACAGTGCTTGAGACAAAGTAACCCTTAATAAATTCCATAATAATAATTAGGGCAGGGAATGTGTCTGCTAATTCTGTTATTCTCCCAAGCACCTAATACGGTACAGTGCACGTAGTAAGCGCTCAATAAATACCGTTGATTGATAATAATGACAATAATGATCTCCTGGGATCCTTTCTTGCTAACAATTAATCAATAGCATTTAGTGATTTTAAATCCTTGGGACACTACAACAGAAGTGAAAAGCACTGTTTCTCAAGAAATTTACAATTTGAAGGGAGAGGAAGATGCAAAAATTCTTTACAGGGAGGGCAAAGAATGGAAACATGGATGAATAAGTACTTAATAATAGAGTTGCCACACTCGGGATGGCACCTGGAGAGTTTCCAGTACTTTAAAAGTCTTGACTATGGGAGGACGAGTCAAGCAGGGTCATATCCATTCCAACCCAGATTAAGCCTCCCTTTTTCTGCAATTTACTCTCTTTGCTATACCCACCCCTATCCCACAGCACTTGTGTATAAATAACAATAATGATGGCATTTGTTAAGCACTTACTAAGTGCAAAGCACTGTTCTAAGGGCTGGGGGGATACAAGGTGATCAGATTGTTCCACATGGGGCTCACAGTCTTAATCCACACTTTACAGATGAGGTAGCTGAGGCGCAGAGAAGTTAAGTGACTTGCCCAAAGTCACACAGCTGATGTCACACAGTCACACATGTGTACATATCTATAATTCTTTTTATTTGTATTAATGCCTGTTCACTTGCTTTGATGTGTATATATTATCTATAATTCTCTTTATTTGTGTTGATGCTACTGATGCCTGTTTACTTGTTTTGATGTCTGTCTTCCCCCTTCTAGACCATGAATCTGTTGTGGGCAGGGATTGTCTCTCTTTGTTGCTGAATTGTACTTTCCAAGCACTTAGTACAGTGCTCTGCACACAATCAATACAATAGAATGAATGAATTCCTAGCCTGGGCAGTGACTAGCGAGTGGAAGGCAATCTGCTACAAGTCGAAACTCACCCATGCTGGGCAGCAGCGGCACAGGAGAGAGTTGAGAGTGAAGATTCAAGTTTCCTGAACGGAAGAAGGAATTGGTAAACAACTTCCATATTTTAACCAAGAAAACTCTATGGATGCACCACCAGAGCTATGTCAAGTGAAGGGTTGGGCGTTTTGGGAGAGCTGTGTTCATGGAGTCGCTATGAGTCACTCATTCATTCATTCAATCATATTTATTGAGCGCTTACTGTGTGCAGAGCACTGTATTAAGTGCTTGGAAAGTACAATTCAGCAATAAAGAGAGACAATCCCTGCCCACACCGGGTTTACAGTCTCAACAACACAAGACGAGACAGTGGAGTTGGTAAAATTCTGTATCTATAAAGTGTTACGTTTGGCCGTAGGCACTTTAGTGCTGAGATGGTTGTTGGAGGGATGGGCCTATGGAGAAGGGAGAATGGAAACTCATGAAGAATCAAAAGCAACTAGGAAAAGCCTCCTGGAAGATGTGGGGTTTCACAAGGTTTTTGAAGATGGGGAGAGAGGTACAATCTGGAAGATTTGAAGGGAGAAAGAGTTCCAAATTGGCTGATGGGAATGAACCAGAGGGTCAGAAGCAAGAGAATCAGGGATAAGGCACAGCAAGAAGGCTGTCTTGGGAGGAATGAGAAGTCCGGAGTGGAGTAGGAGAAGAGAGTGAATAAATAGGAAGAAGAAAACTAAAGGGATATCCTGAAGCCAATGAAAGGTCAGAAATTTCTGCTTAATGATGGCATAAATGGTCTTCTTCATTTCTTCTTAATGAAGGCAGAATGAATCACTAGTATTTATGAACACCTATAAAGCACTTTACTAAGTGCTTGTGAAAGTACCACAGACGCGAGAAGTGTGGATTTCCGCCCACAACGCCTTACAGTGGAATAGCTTAAATCAATTGAATATTGATGGTTTAGGATCATTAGACAGTGCGCAGCTATGGGACCAAAATTCAGTGATCGGTCAACCATATCTATTGAGCACTTACTCTGTGCAGATCACTGTACTAAGATCTCGGGAGACCACAATATAACACTAAACAGACACATTCCCTACCCACTAGGAGCTTACAGTCTTGGCCTCCAGCTCTAGTTTGCTGAAGAAATTTTGACTTTGTTTTAACTACAGCATGGCTCAGTGGAAAGAGCATGGGCTTTGGAGTCAGAGGTCATGAGTTCAAATCCCAGCTCTGTCACTTGTCAGCTATGTGACTTTGGGCAAGTCACTTAAGCAGCATGACTCAGTGGAAAAAGCCTGGGCTTTGGAGTCAGAGTCATGGGTTCAAATCCCAACTCCGCCACTTATCAGCTGTGTGACTTTGGGCAAGTCACTTAACTTCTCTGGGCCTCAGTTCCCTCATCTGTAAAATAGGGATTAAGACTGTGAGCCCCACGTGGGACAACCTGATCACCTTGTAAACTCCCCAGCGCTTAGAACAGTGCTTTGCACATAGTAAGCGCTTAATAAATGCCATCATTATTATTATTATTATTCTCTGTGTCTCAGTTACCTAATCTGTAAAATGGGGATCAAAACTGTGAGCCATCCCGGGACAACCTGATCACCTTGTAACCTCCCCAGCACTTAGAACAGTGCTTTGCACATAGTAAGTGCTTAATAAATGCCATTATTATTATTGTTATTATTATTATTCTCTGTGTCTCAGTTACCTAATCTGTAAAATGGGGATCAAAACTGTGAGCCACCCCGGGACAACCTGATCACCTTGTAACCTCCCCAGTGCTTAGAACAGTGCTTTGCACATAGTAAGAGCTTAACAAATACCATCATTATCATTATTATTATTATTACACAGATGTAGGTGTGTATATGACCCCAGATTAACTACTTATCAGTCCACAACCTTGAGTTGAGGCTAAGCAAAAAGGACTTGGTAAAATCAGTTGGTTTAGTGAAAATAGTGCAGTTCTGGAGTCAGAACTTCTGGGCTCGAGTCACAGTGCTGTCACAGGTCTTCTGTGTGACACCTTTTCTGTGTTTCAGTTTTCTCCTGTCTGAAGTGGAAAAGACTCTATCTGCTTCTACCTCACAAGGCAACATGAGATCTCTGAGGTGAAATTACTCTGGAAAAATACAGTGTTCCCCATTTTTGAGATGCTGTTTACTGGGTAGATTCTCTGGACCGACAAAGGATGATGTTGGAATAAACTAGATTGTTCCGGGGCTTATCAGGAATTAACAGGAAGAAGAAGGGAAAATACATTCAAGAAAAAAGATGAGGGGGGCGGTGGCAGGAGGAGAAAGAGAACCCTCAGCCACTTTCCCAAAGATTCAGTTTGGGAAATACCAATTCTTTCCTGCTTTATCCAATCTGGCAGAAATCTTGGGTCTTTCCCCAACTTCCATCAAATAAGAAATCCAGAGGTTTTTGGATTTTTTGACTGAAAATCATTTCTTCTTGCCCCAATTCCTCCCCTTGCTGCCTCAAGCTCCTCAGAAATCATGGGTGTTTGCTTGAGCCGTTTTCATTGTGGCTAGGGCTTCAGAGGTTTTTGGGCGATTAAATCACAATATCATCTCCATCCCTGTCTGGAGTTGCCAGCATCCAAACTGCTGAGATTCCTGAGACAGGCTGATCTGCTTGGAGTCCCTTGGCAGTTTCCATTTCCTTTACAAAAAAAAAAAAAAAAAAAGAAGAAGAAGAAGAAAGAAAAATCCCCTTAGATGGACTGAAACTGAGTTTTTCTGACAGTTCTTGGTCACTTGACCATTATTTAACCAAATTCCATTATATTCTGCTGAAAAATGAATTAAAATCAAAGAAGAGCCAGGATATTCACTGGGTGGTTACTATTTGTACAGGAAAAGACAAATATAAAGCAACACCTATGATTCAGCAGGCTTTTCTTCTCTTGTAGGTGGATATGTGGCAACCATTTAAATGCCCTATTTTTCTGCCCTGTGAAACATCAAACATTAGGGCATTATCAATCAATCAATCATATTTACTGGGTGCTTACTGTGTAAGCAGAGCACTCTGTTAAGCAACCATGAGAAACAGTGTGCTTAGTGGAAAGAGCCCGGGCTTGGAAGTCAGAAGTCATAGGTTCTAGTCCCACCTCTGCCACTTGTCAGCTATGTGACCCTGGGCAAGTCACTTAAATTCTCTGTGCCTCAGTTACCTCAATCTGTAAAATGGGGCTGAAGACTGTGAGCCCCACATGGGACAACCTGATTACCTTGTGTCTACCTCTGCACTTAGAACTTTTCATTCAATCATGTTTATTGAGCGTTTACTGTGTGCAGAGCTCTGTACTAAGCACTTGGAAAATACAATTTGGCAACAGAGCCTCAGTGACCTCATCTGTAAAATGGGGATTAAGACTGTGAGCCCCCCGTGGGACAACCTCATCACCTTGTAAACTCCCCAGTGCTTAGAACAGTGCTTTGCACATAGTAAGCACTTAATAAAAATGCCATTATAAAAAAACAGAGACAAACTCTACCCAACAATGGGCTCACAGTCTAGAAGGGGGAGACAGAAAACAAAACAAAACAAGTAGACAGGTATCAATACTATCAAAATAGATAAATAGAATGATAGATATATACACATCATTAATAAAATAAATAGAGTAATAAATATGTACAAATATACACAAGTGCTGTGGGGCAGGGATGGGGGTAGAGCAGAGGGATGGAGTCAGGTGAAGGGGAGGGGAGAAGGAGCAGAGGAAAAGGAGGGGCTCAGTCTGGGAAGGTCTCCTGGAGGAGGTGAGCTCTCAGTAGGGCTTTGAAGAAGGGAAGAGAGCTAGTCTGGTGGATGTGAGGTGGGAGGGCATTCCAAGCTAGGTAGGACGTGGGCCAGGGGTCAACGGCAGGACAGGCAAGAAGGAGGCCCAGTGAGAAGGTTAGAGGCTGCAGAGGAGCAGAGTGTGTGGGCTAGGCTGGAGAAGGAGAGAATGGAGGTGAGGTAAGAGGGGGCAAGGGGATGGAACAGTAAAATCAATTACTGTTCTAAGCTTTGAAGCCTATAGTGAGGAGCTTTTGCTTCATGCGAAAGTTGATAGGTAACTACTGGACATATTTGAGGAGAGGAGCGACATCCCCAGAGCGTTTCTGTAGAAAGATAATCTGGGCAGCAGAGAGAAGTATAGACTGAAGTAGGGAGAGACAGGAGGATGGGAGATCAGAAAGGAGGCTGCTGCAGTAATCCAGTCGGGTTAGGATGAGAGATTGTGCCAGCAAGGTTGCAGTTTGAAGGGAAAGGAAAGGGTGGATCTTGGAGATGTTGTGAAGGTGAGACCGGGAGGTTTTGGTGATGGATTGGATGTTTGGGATGAATGAGAGAGCGGAGTCTAGGGTGACACCAAGGGTGCGGGCTTGTGAGACGGGAAGGATGGTAGTACCTTCTACAGTGACGGGAAAGTCAGGGATAGGACAGGGTTTGGGAGGGAAGATAAGGAGCTCAGTCTCGAACATGTTGAGTTTTAGGTGGTGGGTGGACATCCGGTGGAGATGTTGAGGTAGGAGCAGATGTGAACCTGGAGGGAGGGAGAGAGAACAGAGGAGGAGATGTAGATTTGGGTGTCATCTGCAAAGAGATGATAGTTGAAGCCATGGGAGTGAATGAGTTCGCCAAGGGAGTAAGAATAGATGGAGAAAAGAAGGGGACCAAGAACTGACTCTTGAGGAACCCCTATGGTTAGGGGATGAAAGGGGGAGGAGGAGCCCGTGAAGGAGACTGAGAATGAGTGGCCAGAGACATGAGGAAAACCAGGAGAGGACAGATTCAGTGAAGCCAACGTTGGATAATGTGTTAAGGAGAAGAGGGTGGTCCACAGTGTCAAAGGCAGCTGAGAGGTCGAGGAGGATTAGGATAGAGTAGGAGCCATTGGATTTGGCAAGAAGGAGGTCACTGGTGACCTTTGAGAGGGCAGTTTCAGTGGAGTGGAGGGGACAGAAGCCAGATTGGAGGGGTCCAGGAGGGAGTTGGAGTTGAGGAATTCAAGGCAGCGAGTGTAGATGACGCTCTAGAAGTTTGATTTGCTTGGCACATAGTAAGTGCTTAACAAATACCAACATTATTGTTATTATTATTATTATCATTAAGTGCTTGGGAGAGTCCAATATAACAACACTTAGAACCGTGTTTGACGCATAGTTAGCACTCAACAAGTACAATTAAGCAAGGAAACAAAACCTGAGTTTTAGTCCAACTCTGCCACTGACCTGCTGTGGGACCTAAGGCAAATGAATAACTCCCCCCTCCCCCATGCAGACTTTAAGCCCGGTATTGGCAGGGATTGTCACTCTTTATTGCTGAATTGTACTTTCCAAGCGTTTAGTACAGTGCTGTGCACACAGTAAGTGCTCAATAAATATAAATGAATGAATGAATGAATCACTCGCCCTCACTGGGCCCCAGTTTCTTTATCTGGATAATGGGGCTAATATTACCTACCTCATAGGAATCTTGTAAACATAAAAAAAGATCACTGATGTGAAAGGCCTTTGGAAAAATAGATAGGGCTGTACAAATACAACATGTTATGGATTTAGAACAATTTAATTTGCTGTGGCGAGAAACTGTGGAGAAGATAGTTATAAAAATAGCTATTAAAACAACTATTTTATGTACTAAAAGAGAAAGAAAGATTCCTTCTCAGGTTAAATAAGTTAGGATTCTTTTGCTCCTCATGTTTTGGAAATACAGTGAACACTATGAATCTTCATCATCATCATCATCTCAACCAGCAGTGTGTTCTCAGTGCTATTATTATTATTCATTCAATCATATTTATTGAGCGCTTACTGTGTCCAGAGCACTGTACTAAGCGCTTATGGTACTTGTTCATTCATTCATTCATTCAATCGTATTTATTGAGCGCTTACTGTGTGCAGAGCACTGTACTAAGCACTTGGGAAATACAAGTTGGCAACATATAGAGACAGTCCCTACTCAACAATGGCTCACAGTCTAGAAGGGGGAGACAGACAATGAAACAAAACATGTGGACAGGTGTCAAGTCGTCAGAACAAATAGAATTAAAGCTAAATGCACATCATTAACAAAATAAATAGAATAGTAAATATGTACAAGTAAAATAAATAGAGTAATAAATCCATACAAACATAAATACAGGTGCTGTGGGGAGGGGAAGGAGGTAGGGTGGGGGGGATGGGGAGGAGAGGAAAATGGGGGCTCAGTCTTGTTAAGCTCTTATTTTGTGCCAAGCACTGTTCTAAGCACTGAGCATTGTTCTAAGTGCTGAGCACCGTTCTAAGCACTGTTCTAAGCTAATTCCTCCAAGTACCATGTTCTATAAGTTGGACCCAAGTGCAGTCCAGCCACATCCATATAAATTAAAATGGGCTCTCAGACTCACGACTGTAGGGAAATAGGGATGAATATAAAATAAATTGGGTTGCGGGCTGGAAAAGTTGAGATGCAACAATGCAAACATGACCCATTCTGTGATCTTCTTCTTCAAGCTATTGATAAGTACAATTGCGTGAAAACTCACCTCCTCCAGGAGGCTTTCCCAGACCCCTCTGATCCTCTTCTTCCCATCGCCCTGACTCCCTCCCTCTGCTCTACTCCCCTTCCCACCCCACAGCACTTGTGTATATATGTACACATTTATTATTCTGTTTATTCTATTAAGTATATATCTATAATTCTATTTATTCGTATTGATGCTACTGATGCCTGTTTACTTCTTTTGATGTCCGTCTCCACCGTTCTAGACTGTGAGCCCATTGTTGGGCAGGGATTGTCTCTGTTGCTGAATTGTACTTTCCAAGAGCTTAGTACAGTGCTTTGCACACAGTAAGCGCTCAATAAATGTGATTGGATGAATAAATGTATGAATTGAGTGGATGGACACGATCCCTGCCCTCAAGGAGCTGATGGTCTAGTGGGGAAGACAGAAATTAAAATCAATTACAGATGGGGGAAGTGACAGAGAATAAGGACGTGTGTGTAAGTGTTTTTGGATTGAGGGTGAGGTGAGTAGCAAAATGCTAAAAAGGTACAGATCCACAGAACGACACAGAAAAGAGGACAAATAAGATGGGGAAATGAGGACTTAAGGAAGGCCTCCTGGGGGAGATGTGATTTTGGTGGTTTTTGAAGGTGGAGAGGGTGGAGGTCTGTCAGATGTGAAGGGGGAGGACACCAGAGAGAGGATAGGCTGGCAAGAGAGACAAAATCGAAGTACGTGGACTAGGTTGGGAAGCACTTGGGTGATTTTTGTGAGCTGGCGAAAGTACATAAATGGGAGTAGATTGTCTTTTTTCAAACGCCTTAGTCATTCCCAGTCGCCTACGTCTCATCTAGTAGATGCTGAAGGGTGGAAGGTTAGTCATTCCTGAACCGGTGATTGGGAAATGGTGTTGGCGATGCTGCTATATTCAGCCATCATTTCCCACCCCATGCCCCTTCCTCTCCAGGGCTCAGATGAAGACAGCTCTCAGAAAGTCAGGGTCAAACGTTTTCTTAACACTAATAATAACGATAACTGTGGTATTTGTTAAGCGATTACTATGTGCCAAACACTGTTCTTAGCGCTGGGGTAGATACAAGATAATCAGGTCAGACACAGTCCTTGTCCTACATGGAGCTCACAGTCTTAATCCCCATTTTACAAATGAGGTAACTGGGGCCCAGAGGAGTTAAGTGACTTACCTAAGATACGTGGCAGGGCCGGGATTAGAACCCACAACCTCTGGCTTCCAGTCCTGTGCCCTTTCCACTAGTGATGAGCTTCAGCCGAGGCTGAGCGGGATCTAAGCCCTTCGCCCGACGATCATCGCCATCATTCCCAGACGTGGGTCTGACACAAGGCCATCTCACATAGCCTTCGTGGAGAAGTCTTGTAGATTTCCTTCTAGGTCGAAAACTCTGGAGGGCAGGGGCATGTCTTTCGTTTCCACTGTGCTTTCCCGAGAGCTTATCACAGCACTCTTCACACTGAAGGTGCTCAGTGTATGCTACCGATGGATCAATCAACCAATCAATCATATTTATTCATTCATTCAATTGTATTTATTGAGCACTTACTGTGTGCACAGCACTGGACTAAGCGCTTGGAAAGTACAATTCAGCAACAGAAAGAGACAGTCCTTACACAACAACAGGCTCATGGTCTAGAAGATGGGCTAGTGCTTACTGTGTGCAGACCACTGTACTAAGCACTTGGGAGAACACACTATAACAGGGCTGGTAGACACGTTCCCTGCCCACAATGAGCTTATAGCCTAGAAGATGAGCCGACACTCACTGACTGAGAGAAAAAGCCCGACTTAGTGAGAGATAATGAATCTGGAAGCTACGAGGACCTGGGTTCTAATCCTGACTCCACCACTGATCTGCTGTGTGACCTTGGGCAAGTCACTTCTTTTTGCCTCAAATACCTCATCCATAAAACTGGAATTAAAACTGTGAGCCTCATGTAGGACAGAGACTGTGTCCATCTTGATTTGCTAATCATCATCCCAGCCCCCAGTACAGTGGCTGGCACACAGTAAGTGCTTAAAAAATGACACAATTATTACTATCATTATCTTCTACACCAGGAGAAGATGGATTTGGTTGCTCACACAGCAGTGTCGCCTGTTCCAAACACAGAGAAACCAACTCTGGCTATCATTTCAAGAGCTCTGCTCAGGATTTCCCAACAACAAATTCCACGGGGCCTTCTCAGCTGGAAAGGTCCCATACTGTTTTGCCTTCTTTTCTAACCCGAGTATAAACCTTGGAGTGGAGTCTTTCTCCGTGACCTCCTCAAACACGGAGGCGTATAGATGTTAGGGGCCGGCGATCACCCTGAGTTGCCAGGAATGTAAAAATATTGGTTTGCTTCACACACGATTGCTCTCCATAAATAGAGTCAGAGACCATTAGCTCAAATGAGGAAGGAGAGGCCAGCCTTCTCTCTGTGGCGGGAGCCCTGGGACGCTTCCTCTCTCCAGCCTCCTCTGGCTCCCGTTCCCCCAATGCCTCATGGAAGTAGAGGGGGCAATTTCAAGCTTAGTCAAGAAAAGGGATAGGGCCTGAGTTCTAATCCTGACTCCTCAATACTATTCTGTTAATTTTGTTAATGATGTGCATTTAGCTTTAATTCTATTTGTTCTGACGACTTGACACCTGTCCACATGTTTTGTTTCATTGTCTGTCTCCCCCTTCTAGACTGCGAGCCCGTTGTTGGGTAGGGACCGTCTCTAGATGTTGCCAACTTGGACTTCCCAAGCATTCATTCATTCAGTCAGTCATATTTATTGAGCACTTACTGTATGCAGAGCACTGTACTAAGTGCCTGGGAAGTACAAGTTGGCAACATATAGAGACGTTCCCTACCCAACAGTGGGCTCACAGTCTAGAAGGGGGAGACAGGCAACAAAACAAAACATATTAAAAAAATAAAATAAATAGAATAAATGTGTACAAGTAAAATAAATAGAGTAATAAATCTGTACAAACATATATACAGGTGCTGTGGGGGGGGAAGGAGGTAAGGCAGGGGGCGGGGGAGGAAGGGGAGAGAAAGGAGGGGGCTCAGTGTATTCTATTCTACTTATTTTATTTTGTTAATATGTTTTGTTTTGTTGTCTGTCTCCCCCTTCTAGACTGTGAGCCCGCTGCTGGGTAGGGACCTTCTCTATATGTTGCCAACCTGCACTTCCCAAGCGCTCAGTACAGTGTTCTGCACACAGTAAGAGCTCAATAAATACGACTGAATGAATGACGAATGGGAAGGCCTCCTGGAGGAGGTGAGCTCTCAGTAGGGCTTTGAAGGGAGATAGAGAGCTAGCTTGGCGGATGCTCAGGGGGTAGCGTATCTATTAATGATTACTATTATTTTGGATGCCCGCCAAAGTCAGGCCAACACCATTTATACCACCCTCCCGAGGGGCCCGGAAACCGATGTCGCACCGGCCCCGTTTCCTGTCGGGGGAGGACTGCTCTACCCCCTTCTCACGGCCACCCGAAGGCATCGACGGACCCCGGTGCCACTCTGGACCAGGGGTGGAAAGCTGAGGCTGCTCCATTGACTCGGAGCAGATAGAGCACGGGCCTGAGAGTCAGAAGGTCCTGGGTTCTAATCTCAGCTCTGCCACTTGTCCGCTGTACAACTCTGGACCAGTCACTTCACCTCCGTGGGCCTCAGTTACCTCATTTGGAAAATGGGGATTGAGACTGTGAGCCTCACATAGGTCAGGGACTGTGTCCAATCGGATTTTCTCGTACTCACCCCAGAGATGTGCCTGGCAAATAGTAAGCGTGTAATGATAATAACAATAATAATAATAATAATGGTATTTGTTAAGCGTTTACTATGTGTCAAGCACTGCTCTAAGCACTGGGGTAATAATAATAATAATGGCACTTGTTAAGTGCTTACTATGTGCCAAGCTCTGTTCTAAGCACTGGGGTAATAATAATAATAACAATAATAATAATAATAATAATAATAATAATAATAATGGCATTTGTTAAGCGCTATGTACAAAGCACTGTTCTAAGCGCTGGGGGGTGTGCAGGTGATCAGGTTGTCCCACATGGGGCTCACAGTCATAATCCCCATTTTACAGATGAGGTAACTGAGGCTCAGAGAAGTTAAGTGACTTGCCCAAGGTCACACAGCAGACATGTGGTGAAGCACTTAGTACAGTGCTCTGCACACAGTAAGTACTCAATAAATACGACTGAAGGAATGAACAATTGAATGAATGAATGAACTTTGTGACCTTGGGCAAGTCACTTCGTTTTGCCTCATATACCTCATCCGTAAAACGGGAATTAAAACTGTGAGCCTCATGTAGGACAGAGACTGTAACCATTTAGGCCTTCCTGTGGAGAAAAAGCTGAGATGGAGCAAGCCAAGTCCCTGCCCCAGAGACTTCTCTGCAGTACGTAGTGGAGAAGGGATGGGTTCGGGGAAGTGAAGAAGGCACTCTCAAAGGATGTCAGGGTTTCCATGGGAAGAGAGAAAGAGTGGGGTCCAACAATTAATCAGTTATTACTATTTGCTCTGTGGAGAACTCTATCCTGAGGCCTACACTGTGCAGAATGCCACTGAGAAGCAGAGAGACTTAGTGGATAGTGCACAGTCCTGGGAGTCAGAAAGACCTGGGTTCTAATCCCGCCTCTGCCACACGTCTGCTGTCTGACACTGGGCAAATCACTTCACTTCTCTGGGCCTCAGTTACCTCATCTGTAGAACGGAGATTAAGAGTGGGAGCCCCATGTGGGACGGAGACTGTGTCCAGCCTGATTAACTTCATTCATTCATTCATTCAATCGTATTTATTGAGCGCTTACTGTGTGCAGAGCACTGTTCTAAGCACTTGGGAAGTACAAATTGGCAACATATAGAGACGGTCCCTACCCAACAGCGGGCTCACAGTCTAGAAGGGGGAGACAGACAACAAAACAAAATGTATTAGCAAAATAAAATAAATAGAATAGTAAATATGTACAAGCAAAACAAATAGAGTAATAAATATGTACAAACATATATACAGGTGCTGTGGGGAGGAGAAGGAGGTAGGGCGGGGGATGGGGAGGGGGAGAGGAATGGAGGGGGCTCAGTCTGGGAAGGCCTCCTGGAGGAGGAGAGCTCTCAGTAGGGCTTTGAAGGGAGGAAGAGAACTAACTTGGTGGATGTGTGGAAGGAGGACGTTCCAGGCCAGGGGGATGATGTGGGCTGGGGATCGACGGTGGGACAGGCGAGAACAAGGCTCACTGAGGAGATTAGCAGCAGAGGAGTGGAGGGTGTGGGCTGGGCTGTAGAAGGAAAGAAGCTAGGTGAGGTAGGAGGGGGCGAGGTGATGGACAGCCTTGAAGACAAGAGTGAGGAGTTTTTGCCTGATGTGTAGGTTGATTGGTAGCCACTGGAGATTTTTGAGGAGGGGAGTAACATGCCCAGAGCATTTCCACACAAAGATGATCTGGGTGGGCAGCAGCGTCAAGTATGGATTGAAGTGGGGAGAGACAGGAGGATGGGAGATCAGAGAGGAGGCTGATGCAGTAATCCAGTAGGGATAGGATGAGAGATTGAACCAGTAGGGTAGCGGTTTGGATGGAGAGGAAAGGGTGGATCTTGGCGATGTTGCGGAGGTGAGACCAGCAGGTTTTGGTGACAGATTGGATGTGAGGGGTGAACGAGAGAGCAGAGTCGAGGATGACACCAAGGTTGCGGACTTGTGAGACAGGAAGGATGGTAGTACCGTCAACAGTGATGGGAAAGTCAGGGAGAGGGCAGGATTTGGGAGGGAAGATAAGCAGTTCAGCCTTGGACATATTGAGTTTTAGATGGAGATCAGACATCCAGATGGAGATGTCTTGAAGGCATCTCCATCTAGAACTTGTATCTACCCCAGTGCTTAGAATAGTGCTTGGCACTTAGTACATCCTTCAAGAGTATCATTATTATTGTCATTATCAGTAATTTGTTGAGCGCATACTTTTTTTAGTGGTATTTGTTAAATGCTCACTATGTGCTAGGTGCCCTACCAAGCACTGGGGTATATACAAGCTAATCAGACTGGACACAGTCCATGTCCCACATGGGGCTCACAGTCTTAATTCCCATTTTACAGACGAGGGAACTGAAGCCCAGAGAAGTTAAGCAAGCTGTCCCAGGTCACACAGCAGCCCAGTGGAAGAGCTGGGATTAGGATTACTTTGGGCAAAGGACTATCCTGAGCACAGGGGAATCGTTCAAGGATGATAGTGTAAAACCCCAGGTGATGGAGCAGCACACGATCCTTCCTTTTAGGAGAGCCCACAGCCGGCTTGTCAGAATATGCGAGAAACTGGTGGTATTGGGAGGTGACCCCACCCCATCTTCACTGGTGTTGGTAGTGCCACCAACCCTGGCCACACCAACCTCTTTTTCGCTGTGGTTTGATCCCTGGGTCCTGTCTTTCCCTTTGGCTTCCCAGGGGAGGGTGGAGAGGGACTTTTATAGCCAGTGCTGATCGAGAAGCTTTCAGTTGAGCTTTCTCCCACAGCTTTACTGCCTCTCGGTCCTCTGCCCCAGATAGGGAGCTGGTGGACACACTGTCCTGTCATTTGAGCCCGCTTTTGGGTAGGGACCGTCTCTATATGTTGCCAACTTGTACTTCCCAAGCGCTTAGTACAGTGCTCTGCACACAGTAAGCGCTCAATAAATACGATTGAATGAATGAATGAATTATTCAGACATGGCCCTCACCACCACAGAGGGAGAACTCACTATCTGCAAGGAATCGGAGGGAGAATTGAGAGCAAAAGTACCAAAAGTGCATTGTGTTAAACGGCGTGGAAACTGTGTGGCCTAGTGAATAAAGTACAGGCAGAGGACCTTCTCTGTGCCTCAGTTACCTCACCTGTAAAATGAGGATTAAGACTGTGAGCCCTATGGGAGACTGTGTCTAACCTGATTAGATTGTATCTACCTATGTGCTTAGTACAGAGCCTGGCACGTAGTGAGCCATTAACAAATATCATGCTAATTCTAATCATGCTTCTGACATGGGACTGCTGTGTGACCTTTGACGAGTCATTTAACTTCTCTGTGCCTCAGTTTCTCCACCTCCAAAATGGGGATATGATACCTGTTCTCCTTCCTACCTAGACTGTAAGCCTCATATTGGGCAGGGACTATATTCAGAATGGTGAACTTGTACCTACCATAGTGCTTAGAATAGTGCCTGGCATGTAGTAAGTGCTTAACAAATACCATAAAAAGCATTTAATACAGTGCTAAACATTTAGTACAATGTTCAAGTGCTTAGGACAACGCTGTGCACACAGCAAGTGCTCAATAAATACCATTGTTTTGTTAAGGAAACCATATCAACAACAACAAACACATGAGTGCTGAGCTGTCTGAAGGGAGAGCACAACTGAGAGGGGGGCTTAATCAGGGAAGTCCTTTTGGCAGAGTGATTTTTAGATGGGTGTGGAATCAATCAATCAATCAATCATATTTATTGAGCGCTTACTGTGTGCAGAGCACTGTACTAAGCGCTTGGGAAGTACAAGTTGGCAACATATAGAGACAGTCCCTACCCAACAGTGGGCTCACAGTCTAAAAGGAAGGGGGAGAGAGATACGAGAGAGAGATATATGGCTTGATGATAGTGAGAGGGGGAAAAATCTCAGCAGAGCAAGGGGAATGAATAACAGTGCCTGGTGCATGGTAATTGCTTAACAAATACCATAAAAATAAAATAATGGGTTGGAGATGAGACGCTCAGTTAGGAGTTTGCTGGGAAGGAGTGAGAGGGAAGATCACAGATAAGAAAGAGGAAGTCACCTGGTGGAGAGCCATTAAGCTGATGGGCAGGTGTTTCTGTTTATTGCAAAAGGCAACATGGTGAAGGCAGAGAAGGGGCTGGAGGTTGTGGAGAAGGAAAGTGATGGATGGACTCCAATCCTATTGGTAAATATTTAGTGCTTTTCTATTCCAAATGGTTTTTTTCTCTGAGGACATGGTTGGGCCTTTAGAATGTCACCACATGATGCAGCAGTGACACTGTGCCTTCAACATAGAGACAGTGAGTCGCTAGAAGGAATCCATTCCTGGCGGAGTGGAGTGTTGAACTTCCATTTCTTCAGGCTCAGGAACTCAGAATGCCGGAGATGTGTTGTCAATCAGGCAGGCTGGAGGGCAGACTGAGGCAGACTCCCTTCTGCGTCCTCCTCTACCTTATGAGTCACCTTTGTCCTTGGATTTGTACCCTTTATTCACCCCACCTTCATATGTATATATCCTTAATTCATTTATTTATTAATGTCCGTCTCCCCCTCTAGTCTGCGAGCTCACTGTGGGCAGGGAATGTATCTACCAACTCTTATACTGTGCTCTCTCAAGCGGTAGGCACAGTGCTCTGAACTGTAAATTCCATTAATTAGGTGACTAATTGATTTCCTGGCCCCCAGAGCTTTGGTCTAGACTTCACAGAACCTGGTCTTCCTGCTCCTCTTAAGCATCGGGCAGGAGGCCCTCCCTGTACAGAGTCAGGTAAATCAATCAATCATATTTATTGAGCACTTACCGTGTGCAGAGCACTGAACTAAGGGCTTGGAGAGTACAATATAATCTATACAATATATGCTGGACAATGGACGTCCCGCCAGAAAGCCCCTCTCCCTAAACTGCGGGGGCATGCTCAAACCCATTTCCACAAAGAGCACATTAATTCATTGGCAGTTGTATTTATTGAGAGCTTAGTGTGTGCAGAGCACTATACTAAACACTTGGGAGAGTATAGTATAACAATGTAACAGCCACATTCCCAAGCTACTTGTTAAATAATTAATATGTGCCAGGAAATAATACTAGATGCTGGAGTAGATATGAGATAATTAAGTCAGACTCTATCTCTGCCTGTCTCTCTCTTTTTTTAAAATTGAATTTAATAATAATAATAATGATGGTATTTGTTAAGCGCTTACTATGTGCCAAGCACTCTTCTAAGCTCTGGGGTAGAAACAAGGTCATCAGATTGTCCCAAGTGGGGCTCACAGTCTTCATCCCCATTTTAAAGATGAGGTCACTGAGGCACAGAGAAGTGCCAAAGGTCACACAGCAGATATGTGGCGGAGTCGGGATTAGAACCCACAACCTCTGACTCCCAAGTCTGTGCTCCTGCCACTAAGTCACGCTGCTTCTCACATGTTAAGCACTTACTAAGTGCTGGGCACTGTACTAAGCACTGGGATAGATACAAGCTATGGACACAGTCCCTGTCCCACATGGGGCACAGTCTTAATCCCCATTTTGCAGATGAGGTAACTAAGGCACAGAGAAGTTAAGTGACTCACTCAAGGTCACACAGCAGAAAAGTAGCAGAGCCAGAATTAGAACCTAGGCCCTCTGATTCCCTTCTGAAGTTCACATTGTAAGTACGAAGGAGAACAGGTATTGAATCCCCATTTTACAGATGAGGAAACTGAGACCCAGCGAAATAAAGTGACTTGCCTACGGTCACACAGCAGGCCAGCAGTCAAGGCAGGATTTGAATCCAGGTCCTCTGACTCTGAGGCCTGAGCTCTTTCCACCAGGCCCTTTCAGGATGTCCAGGTTCTTGGAGTTAATCTGGAAAATTTCTAGCAGAGGAAATGCAGGCATCACAATTCATTCATTCAGTTGTATTTATTGAGCGCTTACTGTGTGCAGAGCACTGTACTAAGTGCTTGCTCACAATTTCCCGAGAACTAAGCGCTCTCCTTTATGGAGCAAGATGAGGTGCTCACACTGGGCCACTGGATTTTTGCCTCCCTCTGGCTCTCCAGTAACTACCTATTCTTAGCCCCCCTAAGGACAATGCCACTGTTAGGACCCCCAAGCTCTCTTTCCCTTCTTCAGGGAAGCAGCGTGGCTCAGTGGAAAGAGCCCGGACTTGGGAGTCAGAGGTCATGGGTTCTAATCCCGGCTCGGCCGTTTGTCAGCTGTGTGACCTTGCGTAAGTCACTTCACTTCTCTGGGCCTCAGTTCCCTCATCTGTAAAATGGGGATGAAGACTGGGAGCCCTAACTGGGACAACCTGATCTACCCCAGCGCTTAGAACAGTGCCTGGCATCTAGTAGGCGCTTAACAAATACCAACATTATTATTTCCCAGCTCTTCTTATGCATTTTTCGCAAAAGGGCCTAGAATCCCTTCCCTCCACCATACTGTCCTTTGTTTCTCTCGAGCCGCAATATGAGTTTGAACATTTTTAAGGGCTGTGGGGCCTTCAGAGTCCCTGACATGGTGATCAAAAGCAAACGTGGTGTGCAGGAAGTCTATTTTTTAGCCCTTGGCCGTGTTTGATCTGGACAGGCCTTGTAGGTCTTTGTCTGTCTCTGACTCGGATTTTCCCTTTTCCTTCCTGAAATGGTGACTGGTTTCTGTCGTCTTGCCTGCCCGGCATGGCAACAGAGGGGTGGGGGCTGTATATACTTGAAACATTCATCACAAACAGTAACTTGGATGGTAGAGGTACGTTTTGTTTCCCTTTTCCACCCCTGGAGTTAGTGCGTATAGTGACCGTGTTTAAGTTGAAGCCTGAAGGGATTCACAGTTTTTCTGTTTAGTTTTTGTTTTTTTAATGGCATTTGTTAAGCACTTACCACCACTGGAGTTAATGAATACAGTAACCATGTTTCAGGCTGAAGGGATCCACAGTATTTTTGGTTTTTTTGTTTGTTTGTTTTTTATGGTATTTATTAAGCAATTACCACCACTGGAGCTAATGAATGCAAGGCTGAAGGAACAGGCATTTCTTCTGTATGTGTGTGTGGTATTTGTTAAGCACTTACTGTACGTCAAGCACTGTTCAAAGCATTGAGAAGAAGCATGGCCTAGTGGCAAGGACGTGGGCTTGGGAATCAGAGGTCACAGGTTCTAATCCTGACTCTGCCACCTGTCTGCTGTGTGACCTTGGGCAAGTCACTTCACTTCTCTGGGCCTCAGTTACCTCATCTGTTAAATGGTGATTAAGCCTGTGAGCCCCACCTGATTACCTTGTATCTTCCCCAGCGCTTGGTAATAATAATAATGATGATGGCATTTGTTAAGCACTTACTATGTGCCAATCACTGTTCATAGCACTGGTACCTAGTAAGTGCTTGACAAATACTGCCATTATTATTATTATTATGCAGGTTTATCAGACTGGACACAGTCCTTGTCCCAAATCATCATCATCATCAATCGTATTTATTGAGCGCTTACTGTGTGCAGAGCACTGTCCCAAATGGGGCTCACAGTCTAAGTAGGAGTGCGGTGTTCTGCACATAGTAAGCGCTTAGTAAATTTGATTGACTGACCAACTCCCAGGTCCCTCCCAACTCTGTTCTGAGCACTAATTCTTTCACTGCTCTGAGCTGACTAACCTACTGACCTTAGGTTAGTGAGTGTCTCATTTGCAGGAGGGATTGCTCTCCAAAAACCTTTGCCTTAAAGGGACACTCATTCATTCATTCATTCATTCATTCATTCAACCGTATTTATTGAGCACTTACTGTGTGCAGAGCACTGTACTAAGCGCTTGGGAAGTACAAGTTGGCAACATATAGAGACGGTCCCTACCGAACAGTGGGCTCACAGCGGCAATCATTCTCTGAAATACAGAAGTGAAAGCACCCAACTCCTTCCCCCCTCCGACGTCCTGGTCTTGCGAGTACCAGAAGCAGCGTGGAAAGAGGAAGGGACTGGGGGTCAGAGGCCCTGGGTTCTGATCCTGACCCTGCCAATTGCTTGCTGTGTGACCTGGGCAAATCATTTCACTTCTCTGTGCCTCAGCTATTTCAACCGTAAAATGGAGAGTTAATACGTGTTCTCCCTCCAACGTAAACTGCGAGCCCCATATGAGTGGCAGGGATTGTATCCAACCTTATTAACTTGCCCCTACCCCAGTGCTTAGAACAGTGTTGGACAC
Organism: Tachyglossus aculeatus; assembly: GCF_015852505.1. Classification (NCBI taxonomy): domain Eukaryota; kingdom Metazoa; phylum Chordata; class Mammalia; order Monotremata; family Tachyglossidae; genus Tachyglossus; species Tachyglossus aculeatus. The sequence continues at coordinate 96,036,538 of NC_052067.1, forward strand.
ATAGTAAGCGCTTAACAAATACCATAAAAAAGTGTCTCCGGGAAACTGGAAGCCAGAAGAGCATGGCCCTGCTGGGTGACCGTTGATAGCGCTTAACTTTCTGTGCCTTATTAATAATAATAATAATAATAATGATAGCATTTGTTAAGCGCTTACTATGTGCAAAGCACTGTTCTAAGTGCTGGGGAGGTTACAAGGTGATCAGGTTGTCCCACGTGGGGCTCACAGTCTTAATCCCCATTTTACAGATGAGGTAACTGAGGCCCAGAGAAGTTAAGTGACTTGCCCGAAGTCACACAGTTGACAAGTGGCGGAGCTGAGATTTGAACCCATGACCTCTGACTCCAAAGCCCATGCTCTTTCCACTGAGCCACGCTTACTACTATTATTATTATTAATAATACTAATAATAATGATGGTATTTGTTAAGCACTTACTATGTGCAAAGCACTGTTCTAAGCGCTGGGGAGGTTACAAGGTGATCAGTTTGTCCCACGGAGGGCTCACAGTTTTAATCCCCATTTTACAGATGAGGTAACGGAGGCCCAGAGAAGTTAAGTGACTTGCCCAAAGTCACACTGTTATCGTTATTAATATTATTACTATTATTATTGTCTCCGAATTAATGCCGGTGGGATTACGGCTTCATTATTGCTGTGGAAATCAGCATCGCATTTGGTCTCACGGACCGTGAGAAAGAGTCTAAGGCCGTCTTCTGAACCAGAAGCTGAACTCACTGGATTTTGTGTCTCATATCCTGCAGGTCCCAGACCTGGAGTTTAGGATTCCCGGGTCTTGTCTGTCCCCTGTTATCGGTTTCCAGAGAAGGAAAAGTTATATCACAGCTACCCCGTCGGCAATAAATAGATAATACAAGCACGGCGCTTTGAACTAGAAGTCAGAAGACGGAAACACCCTCAAGTAAGGCTTTTCCTCATTGGCAAAAGGCCCGAGTCGGGAATGAAGGGTGTGTCCGAGTCTGGGTGGTTGGAACATAAGGAATTATTTCTATTGAAATGTTTCCATGCAGAAATGTTCATTGACATGAGGCATGAACTTGGATTGTTTTCTTAGGTGTCACCTGCTTTTGATTCAAATGATTGCTTGAATGGAATATTTGATGGGTGTAGGGTGGCTTGATGTATTCATTCATTCATTCATTCATTCATTCATTCAATCGTATTTATTGAGTGCTTACTGTGTGCAGAGCATAGCGGATAAAGCTTTGACTTGGGATTCAGAAGGATGTGAGTTCTAATCCTGACTTTTCCATTTGTCTGCTGTGTGACCTTCACTTCTCTGGGCCACAGTTACCTCATTCAATTGTATTTATTGAGCGCTTATTGTGTGCAGAGCACTATACCTCATCTGTGAAGTGGGGATTAAGACTGTGAGCCCTATGTGGGACAGGACTGTGTCCAACCTGATCACCTTGTATCTACCACAGGGCTTAGAACAGTGATTGGCACATAGTAAGCACAACAATTGGCACTTAGTAAGCGCTTAACAAATATCATACTTATGATTAATTATTATTATTATTTTTCATAAAGAGTGGGGGGGTTTAGAACTGTTCTAAGAGCGAGGACTACTAGAGCCAAAGATAAACATCAAAATCCCAAAGGAATAGATCTGCTGAAACTTTCGTCATTAGTATCAATATCAGCCAATCAGCGGGATTTAATCAGCTCCAATTAAAGCAAACCCTCATTTCCTGCCCTCAATCAATCAATCATATTTATTGAGCGCTTACTGTGTGCAGAGCACTGTACTAAGTGCTTGGGAAGTACAAGTTGGCAACAGATAGAGACAGTCCCTACCCAACAGTGGGCTCACAGTCTAGAAGAATGAATTTACAGTGAATTTACAATCTATAATCCTGGAACAGAGTCAGAGGCCACAAAAAGACAGAGTGGCCTGGGAGTGAGAGGACCTGAGTTCTAATCCCAGCTGGGTCACATACCTGCTGTGTGACCTTGGGCAAGTCACGTAAGCTCATTGTAGGCAGGGAATGTCACATATTGACATAAACAATAAACATATTGTTGTACTTTCCCAAGCGTTTAGTCCTCCCCCTCTCCATCCCCCCTACCTTACCTCCTTCCCTTCCCCGCAGCACCTGTACAGTTCCCCAAGCACTTAGTACAGTGCTCTGCACACAGTAAGTGCTCAATAAATACGACTGAATGAATGAATCTTATATCTACCCCAGCACTCAGAACAGTGCTTGGCACTCATTAAGTGCTTCACAAATACCACAATAATTATTATTACTATTATTAAGTCCCCTCCTCATCCCCCTGCCTTACCTCCTTCCCTTCCCCACAGCACCTGTACATATGTATTTATGTTTGTATGGATTTATTACTCTATTTATTGATTTATTTTACTTGTACATATTTATTCTATTTATTTTATTTTGTTAATATGTTTTGTTTTCTTCTCTGTCTCCCCCTTCTAGACTGTGAGCCCACTGTTGGGTAGGGACCGTCTCTATATGTTGCCAACTTGTACTTCCCAAGCACTTAGTACAGTGCTCTGCACACAGTAAGCGCTCAATAAATACGATTGAATGAATGAATGCAGTGCTCTGCACACAGTAAGTGTTTAATAAATACGATTTAATTAACTGAATGAATGAATTTCTCTGTTCTCCAGTTTCCTTATCTGGAAAAATTTTACCTGTTCCTCCTCCTCCTTAGACTGTCAGCCCCATGGGGGATAGGGTTTGTATCCAACCTGATTATACTATATCAGTGCTATATATATATATTATACATATTAATATATTATATTATAAAGTATATAATTATGTAATAATGTATAATATTATATATTATTATATATTAATGCATTATATTATATTATATCAGTACCCCGGTGCTTAGCACAGTGTTTGACACCTAGTAAGCACTTAACAAATATCATCATTACTATTGATTAATCATTAGAGAAGCAGCATAGCTCAGTAGAAAGAGCACGGGCTGGGGAGCCAGAGGTCATGGGTTCTAATCCCAGCTCTACTAGTTGTCAGCTGTGTGACCTTGGGCAAGTCACTTAACTTCTCTGGGCCTCAGTTCCCTCATCTGTAAAATGGGGATGAAGACTGTGAGCCCCCCATGGGACAACCTGATCTCCTTGTAACCTCCCCAGCACTTAGAACAGGGCTTGACACATAGTAAGCACTTAACAAATACCATTATTATTATTATTAATGTATTAATATACATTATGCATTAGTAATAATAATAATAATAATAAGAAGAAGAAGAAATAGCTCCTTTATGGTCAGCTAAAATTAGGAATCTGTAAATGGATTGAATGGGAGACTTAAGTGATTGGAAAAATTGAGTTCTTACTAAATAGAGAGCACTCTCCCAAGTGCTTTGGAGAGTACAGTTCAATAAGAGGATCAAACCCTGCTACCTAAGAACTTATGGCTTAATGGGGGAGACTGATAGACGGAATTCTATAATTTTATTTGTTCTGACAGTATTGACACCTGTCTACATGTTTTGTTTTGTTGTTTGTCTCCCCCCTTCTAGACTTTGAGCCCGCTGTTGGGTAGGGACCGTCTCTATATGTTGCCGATTTGTACTTCTCAAGCGCTTAGTCCAGTGCTCTGCACACAATAAGCACTCAATAAATACGATTGAATGAATGAATGGATTAACAAATGCTAAAGCTGTTGAGAGTAAAAGTATGGAAGGATAAGTAAATAAATAAGAGTTCAGGCATACCTCATGTTATAGGAAGTCCACAATACCTACAATTCAGAGATACCCTTATCCCAGTCAATCAGTGGTATTTACTGAGCACTTACTGTATGCACAGCACTGTACTAAATGCTTGGGAGAGTACAGTAAAACAGAGTTGGCAGACATGTTCCCTGCCCACAAAGAGCTTACATTCACTCACTCATTCATTCATTCAATCACATTTATTGAGCGCTTACTGTGTGCAAAGTATTATACTAAGCACTTGGGTAGTACAAGTCGGCAACATATAGAGATGGTCCCTACACAACAACAGGCTCACATTCTAGAAGGGGGAGACAGACAACAAAACAAAACATGGAGACAGGTGTCAAAATCGTCAGAACAAATAGAATTGTAGCTATATGCACATCATTAGCAAAATAAATAGAATAGTAAATATGTACAAGTAAATTAGAGTAATAAATCTGTATAAATGTATACAAGTGTTGTGGGGAGGGGAAGGAGGTAGGGCCGGGGTGGGGGGGATGGGGAAGAGGAGAGGAAAAAGAGGGCTCAGTCTGGGGAGGCTACAGTCTAGAAGAGGAGACAGATGTTAAAATAGATTACAATATATATATATACATAAGTGGGGCTGAGGGAGGGGTGAATAAAAAGTGCAAATGCAACTGCAAGGGTGACACAAAAGGGAGAGGGAGAAAAGGAAATGAAGGCTTAATCAGGGAAGGCCTCTTGGAGGAGATGTGCCTTCAATAGGGCTTTGAAGTTGGGGAGACTGATCTTCTGTCATATATTCACTTATTCAGTGGTATTTATTGAGTGCTTACTGTGTGCAGAGTGCTGTACTAAGCACTTCGGAAGGGCAAGTAGGCAACATATAGAGACGGTCCCTACCCAACAACGGGCTCACAGTCTAGGAGGGGGAGACAGACAATAGAGAGAGGGCGAGCCAGCCCAGAGACAGGATGTGGGAGAGGGGTGGGCTGCGAGATGGACAAGACCAAGGCGCAGTGAGCAGGCTGACGTTAGAGAAGCAAAGTTTGTGTGTTAGGCTGGAATAAGAAATCAAGGAGGTAAGGTAGGAGTGGGCAAGGATTGAGTGCTTGAAAGCCAATGGCCAGGATTTTCTGTTTGATGTGGAGGAGGATGGGAAACCACCGGAGGTTCTTGAGGAGTGGGGAAGCATGGACTGTCCAACTTGTACTTCCCAAGTGCTTAGTACAGTGCTCTGCACACAGTAAGTGCTCAATAAATACGATTGATTGATTGAACATTCTTGTAGGAAAATGAACCGGGCAGCAGAGTGAAGTTTAGACTGGAGTGGGGAGAGAGAGTGGGGAGAGACAGGAGTCCGGGAGGATGATAAAATAATCAAGGTGGGTTAGGATGAGTGCTAGAATTAACATGGTTGCAATTTGGATGGAAAGGGAAGAGCAGATTTTATTCATTCATCCATTCATTCAATAGTATTTATTGAGCGCTTACTGTGTGCAGAGCATTGTACTAAGTGCTTGGGAAGTACAAGTCGGCAACATATAGAGATGGTCCCCACCCAACAGCAGGCTCACTGTTTAGGAGGGGGAGACAGACAACAAAACAACACATATTAACAAAATAAAATAAATAGAATAGTAAATATGTACAAGTAAAATAGAGTAATAAATCTGTACAAACATATATACTGGTGCTGTGGGGAGGGGAAGGAGGTAGGGTGGGGGGATGAGGAGGGGGACAGGAAGGAGGGGGCTCAGTCTGGGAAGGCCTCCTGGAGGAGGTGAGCTCTCAGTAGGGCTTTGAAGGGAGGAATTTTAGCAATGTTGGGAAGGTTGAACCAACGGGATTTATTGACAGAACGATTATGTGGGTGGAATGAGAGATATCTCATGTTATCTCATGAAAAAATCACCTCAGGTATATAATTTATACTGCTTGATGACTCACCCTAGGCAAAAACTCAACCACCCAGTTGCTGTAACTGAGTTTTAGAGATAAGTAAATCCATAGTAGGTACTTAATAAATACTAATATTGCTAGCACCTGCTCCTGAGCTAAGAGAAAGCAGTCAACAATAAACGGATCTTGGAAGAAGTTCCTATAGTTCCAATCATATTTTCAAGGCATAGAAGAGAACCAAAGAAGCTGCTAAATAATGGGAGGGAACTGGATTTAGAAATGGATGATGCAAATGCCTACAAATGTCTCTCATTCAGAGAATTCGTTGCCTAAAGAGGGCCTCATCACATTTTGACAAGTCAATGTATCATTGAAACATGCCAAAACGGGTGAAGGTATGATCTCTCCACCACCAGCTAAGGTTTGGGGCTTAAGAATCCTAAAGAAGGCAATGGATGTACAAAACAAATTCAGTCAATCGATGGCATTTATTGAGCATTTTCTGTGTGAGCAGAGCAATGTCCCGAGCACTCAGAAGAATACAGTACAACAGAATTGATAGACACATTTCCTGACCACAGTGAACTTACATTCTACAGGGTGGAGCTTACAGTTAGAGGGAAATAATTAAAGACTCTAATGGAGATAGGAGTTCAAAGATCACAGAGGTGTTTCAAAGGAGACGGCCTTCTCTAAGGCACTTTATGAAGACAAGAAAAGACTGTTCTTCCCCCTAAATTAGACACATTTTTCACAAAAGTTGAAAAACCACAATCAGCAAAATGAGATATATTTTCTGCAGGACCCTGCGGAAATTCATGATCATGCTATAAATAAATTAGCCCATTGCTGTGATGTTAAGGCTTTAAATTATGTTAACAGAGTTTAAGCAGCAGTTTAGTGATATTTAATGCAATGGTTTAAAAGATTTCATTCATTCAATCGTATTTATTGAGGACCTAGTGTGTGCAGAGCACTGTACTAAGCGCTTGGGAGAGTACAATACAACAATAAGTAGACACAGTCCCTGCCCACAACGAGCTTATGGTCTAGACACAGGGGAGACAGACATTAATATAAATAAATTACAGATAGGGTACCATCCTTCCCGTCTCACAAGCCCGCAACCTTGGTGTCATCCTCGAATCCGCTCTCTTATTCACCCCTCACATCCAAGCCGTCACCAAAACCTGCCGGTCTCAGCTCCGCAACATTGCCAAGATCCGCCCTTTCCTCTCCATCCATACCGCTACCCTGCTCATTCAAGCTCTCATCCTATCCCATCTGGACTACTGCATCGGCCTTCTCTCTGATCTCCCATCCTCATGTCTCTCTCCACTTCAATCCATACTTCATGCTGCTGCCTGGATTATTTTTGTCCAGAAACGCTCTGGGCATATTACTCCCCTCCTCAAAAATCTCCAGTGGCTACCAATCAATCTGCGCATCAGGCAGAAACTCCTCACCCTGGGCTTCAAGGCTGTCCATCCCCTCGCCCCCTCCTACCTCACCTCCCTTCTCTCCTTCTCCAGCCCAGCCTGCACCCTCCACTCCTCCGCTGCTAATCTCCTCACTGTACCTCGTTCTCGCCTGTCCCGCCATTGACCCCCGGCCCACCTCATCCCCCGGGCCTGGAATGCCCTCCCTCTTCCCATCTGCCAAGCTAGCTCTCTTCCTCCCTTCAAGGCCCTACTGAGAGCTCACCTCCTCCAGGAGGCCTTCCCAGACTGAGCCCCTTCCTTCCTCTCCCCCTCATCCCCCTCCCCATCCCCCCCATCTTACCTCCTTCCCTTCCCCACAGCACCTGTATATATGTATATATGTTTGTACATATTTATTACTCTATTTATTTATTTATTTTATTTGTACATATCTATTCTATTTATTTTATTTTGTTAGTATGTTTGGTTTTGTTCTCTGTCTCCCCCTTTGAGACTGTGAGCCCAATGTTGGGTAGGGACTGTCTCCATATGTTTCCAATTTGTACTTCCCAAGCGCTTAGTACAGTGTTCTGCACATAGTAAGCGCTCAATAAATACGATTGATGATGATGACATAATATAGGATTTGAAAGGAGAGGGCTGTCCAGGAATTAGGAAGGGTGCGAACAAGGAGTTGGAGGTAGCAGCAAGGGCCTAGGAGTAGTAAGGACCTGTGTTCTAATCCTGGCTCCTCCACATGTCTGCTGTGTGACCTTGGACAAGTCACTTCATTTCTCTGAACCTCAGTTTCCTCATCTAAAAAATGAGGATGAAGACTGTGAGCCCCAAATGGGACAGGGACTCTGTCCAACCTGATTAGTTTGTATCAACCCCAGTGTTAGTAAGGTAAGCCTTTAACAAATGCCATAAAAAAGGAGAGGTGAAGGTGAAGAACAATGAGATAGGGAGGTTGGCAGGAGTGAAGAACACGACCTGGGCTTTAAGAGGAGTAGAGCAGCATGGCTCAGTGGAAAGGGCCCGGGCTTTGGAGTCAGAGGTCATGGGTTCAAATCGCGGCTCTGCCACTTGTCAGCTGTGTGACTTTGGGCAAGTCACTTCACTTCTCTGCGCCTCAGTTACCTCATTTGTAAAAGTGGGAATTAAGACTGTGAGCCCCCCGTGGGACAACCTGATCACCTTGTAACCTCCCCAGTGCTTAGAACAGTGTTTTGCACATAGTAAGTGCTTAATAAATGCCATTATTATTATTATTGTTATTATTAGAGAGCTGATAAATAAGATGGAGAAAGCTGGGAAAGCCCAGAATGATATTTAGGAATATAGAAATGCATGCAGATCGATGATTGCACCACTGATGGATTGACTGATTGGAGCGGCTAGAGGCTGGAGACAGGGAGGCCAGTGAAGAAGCATATTCAGTAGTCTACCTTGGATGCGATGAGTATTTGGACCAGTCTGGTGACCATTAAAGTAGAAAGGAAGGGGATGGGTCTGGGAAATGTTGTGGAAGGGGAAAAAAAAGCAAAAACAGCATGACATAGTGATGGAAAATGTCAGTGCGGAAAGACAATGAGAAGTTTATATCAAGGTTGTGGGAATCTGGGACAGGGATGAAGGTGGTGGTATTTGGCTGTGACGGGAAAGATCTTTAGAGACACATGAAGCAGAACCTCATGCAGTGTGCCCTACTTACAGTCAGTTGGGAGTTAATTGCAAAACAAATCCACCTGGAGACCAGCCATGAGAAATAGGGCACTTGCTTACAATAATAATAATAATTGTGGTATTAGTTTAGTGCTTACTTTGTTCCAGGCACTGTACTAAGTGCAGGGGGAAGATAGAAGTTAATTGTCTTGTCTTATGCCATCGAGTCATTTCCGACCCATAGTGACACCACAGACACATCTCTCCCAGAACGCCCCGCTCTCCATTGGCGATCATTCTGGTATTGGATCCATAGAATTTTCTTGGTAAAAATATGGAAATGGTTTACCATTGCCACCATCTGCGCAGTAAACTCAAGTCTCCTCCCTGGACTCTCTTCCATGCCACTGCTGCCCAGCACAGGTGAGTTTTGACTTGTAGCAGATCGCCTTCCCCTCACTAGCCACTGCCCAAACTAGGAATGGAATGGACATTCATTCAATTCATTCAATCATATTTATTGAGCGCTTACTGTGTGCAGTGCACTATAGTAAGCGCTTGGGAAGTCCAAGGGACAGGCCTCTGCTTGGCTCTCCCTCCCATAGCCGAGACTGGTAGAATAACGGAAACTTTCCAGGTGCGACCCTGAGTGGGGACAAGATAAATGGGTTGGACAATTATCGCTGTCCCATGTGGGACTCATAATCTTAATCCCCATTTTACAGAAGAGGTAACTGGGGCACAGAGAAGTGAAGTGACTTGCCCAAGGTCACACTGCAGACAAGTGGAAAAACTGGGATTAGAACCCTAGTCCTTCTCACTCCCAGGCCCATACTCTATCCACTAGGCCATGGGAACAGAGGCTTTGGAAAGATTGGGAAGATTGCTGTACTGCCTGGGAGAAACCGAAACAGTGCCAAGCACTGTGGGTAATGCAAACAGGGAGTAATCTTTGTGGGCACAAGGTGAAGAAGAGATTGTCCATCACACATTGGTCTTATCAGTTGCACCCGTGCCCACTGATAAAATCTCACTCTCAGTAGAGCCTTGTTGAAACTAGAAGAATGGCTAGATGTGTTGTTCCTATTATTATCAATATCATCAGTCACACAAAAGGAACATGTGATTCTTTTGTCAATTGCTGTTTCTTTATAAGCGTAGGCTTGGCTTGGAAAGCTACCCTAGTTCCCTGGTGGTAGTCCCTGATTGCTTACAAACATGAATTCAAGCTGCTCAGTGGAAAACATCAGCTTAGATGTCCTTTGGTTGTTGGTTTTTTTAAGCACCATAGCCTAGTGTCATTGAGTCAATGATATTTTTTGAGCACTTACTCTGTGCAGAGCACTTTACTAAGTGCTTGGGAGAGTACAATAGACAATATAGCAGACACATTCCCTGCCCAAAGTGAGCTTACAGTCTAGAGGGTGAGGTAGACACTAATATAAATAAATAAAATTACAGGTATGTACATAAGTGCTGTGGGGATGGGAAAGGGGAAGAATAAAAGGAGCAAGTCAGGGTGACACAGAAGGGAGTAGAAGACAAGGAAAAGAGGGCTTAATCAGGGAAGGCCTCTTGGAGATGTACCTTCAATAAGGTTTTGAAGGAAGGGAGAGTAATTTTCTGTCTGATATGAGATGGGAGGGCATTCCAGGCTAGAGGCAGGATGTGGGAGAGAAATCGGCCGTGAGATAGAGGAGATCAAGGTGCAGTGAGAAGGTTGGGATTAGAGGAATGAAGTTTTTGGGCTGGGTTGTAGTAGGAGAGTATTGGATAGACCTTGGGTCTGGGATTCAGAAAGACCTGGCTTCTAATCCCTGCTCTACCACTTGCTTGCTGTGTGACCTTGAGCAAATCGCTTATCTTCTCTGGCCCTCAGTGACCTCATCTGTAATAAGGGGATTAAGACTGTGAGCTCCATGTGGGACATGGACTGTGTAGTGCCTGGCACATAGTAAGCACTTAACAAATACCACTTCAAAAAAGGATAGGCGGAATAGAAAACTAAAGCTTCATCCTTTATGTCCTCAATTTGTGCTCTTGCACACGACTGTCATTGTCAGGGAAGTTGCAGATTGTTTACAGTGTGCCTACCCACTCTGTTATATAATATTATCCCAAGCACTTAATATCATGCTTTGCACACAGTAAGTGCTCAATAAATACTACTGATTGATTGAGTAATTGCTGTGATCAGAGATCTGGACTGGACAGACCTGGGTGGAGAAGACAGTACCAGGCATCTACTCTAAAACACAACACTGTCAGGGCAGAGGAAAGGTGTCAAAAAAAGATGTTTGAGCCCATAGAATGGGAGAATCCTCTGTTCCTCGGTGTTAACAAAAAAAAAAACTCACCATGTTGAGAAGAAAAGGGGGGAAAACTGTTAATCCCATTATCCTCATCTACAATCCAGGATTTTGAAAGAATCCTTGAAGTATCCCTTGAAGCAGCATGGTCTGGGTTCGGGAGTCAGAAGGTCATGGGTTCTAATCCCTGCTCTTCCATTTGTCTGCTGGTTGACTTTGGGCAAATAATAATAATAATGATGATGACATTTATTAAGCGCTTACTATGTGCCCAACTAGTACTTCCCAAGTGCTTAGTACAGTGCTCTGCACACAGTAAGTGCTCTATAAATATGATTGAATGAATGAACGAATGTGCAAAGCACTGTTTTAAGCACTGGACAAGGTGATCAGGTTGTCCCACGGGGGGCTCACAGTCTTAATCCCCATTTTACAGATGAGGGAACTGAGGCACAGAGAAGTTAAGTGACTTGCCCAAAGTCACACAGTTAACAATTGACGGAGCGGGATTTGAACACATGACCTCTGACTCCAAAGCCCAGGCTCTTTCTACTGAGCCACACTGCTTCATTTCACTTCTCTGTAGCTCAGACTGAGAGTCCCATGTGGGACAGGGATTGTTTCTAACCTGATTTCCTTGTATCCACCTCAGCACTTAGAACAGTGCCTGGAACATAGTAAGCACTCAATAAATACCATAATTAAATGAAATTATCCCATAGTGCTGGTTCCGAACCTGGGGATTGTGGGACAGATTGGCTGCCTCGGTCTCTCTCTCCTGAAAAAGAAGGGGGTCACGTGCACACAGAGATGGTGGACAGGAGGGTGGGTGATTAGTACAGTGCTCTGCACACAGTAAGAGCTCAATAAATATGATTGAATGAATGAGTGAATTACTGTCGTTCTACTATGCCAACTCTGGGGATTCTGCCACAGGGATTCCAGCCATGACCCAGCACACTGATCCGATAGCCCCAACGCAAATAATCCCACATCCTCTAATTATCAAAGCTTTGAAACATCCTAGCTATCATTCCAACCACAAATCAATCCATATAGGGTAATAAATTATTATTCTTATTATATTTATTAAACGCTTACTATGTGTCAAGCACTGTTCTAGGAGCTGAGATAGACACAAAGCTAATCAGATTGGACACAGGCCCTATCCGACATGGGGCTCACCATATATTTAAGAGGGAGAACAGGGATTGGATCCCCAATTTACAGGAGGAAACTGAGACACCGAGAAGTTAAGTGACTTGCCTAAGGTCACTCAGCAGGAAATCAGCAGAGCAGGGATTAGAACCCATGTCCTCTGATACACAGGTCTGTGGTCTTTCCACTAGGCCATGCTGCTTCTCATTAATAAATTTTAAAAAATCAACTGCCTTATTGCTGCCGCTTATGCTCGTAGACAGTTTGGCCCAGGAGAGAGCAGTGGTGGACTAATTTCTTGAGGAGTTTGGGTTCAGTTTCTGACAGAATGAGAATTCAAAATGGGAGGTAGGAAAGTAGCAAGCAAGAGGGTCGGGGCTTGGGTGGGGATCCTTGAAGAATGCTCTAGATAAGAAAGGTTTTCAGTGGCAAATTGTTCACGTTGTTGGAGGGCTCGGTGTTTGCATTGCCCACGACCCTTAAACCAAACATTTGGAGCCTATAATCCCCGTCTCCTTTGAAAAATCGGCCTTGGTCAAAATGTGCTTATTATCTATTGTTGACTGCTCAGAGTTATGGCCTCAAGGCCTCTTGGAAGTACCGAGGCTGCCTCTGTTTCCTCCCAGGTCCATCACTGAAGAAAACCTGCAAGGTCACTGTTTAATTTGTATACTTCTCCACAGTCCAGGGGCTCCCGATAAATCCCCTCTTTACTCCCTCACCCTGCCCCCCCCTTCCCACGTTCAGGCTGGTGGGAGGCAGAGGGATGTTGAAATCAGATTTTCCTTCCAGTTCCTGCACTAAGTGCGGTTCAAACTCTTTTAAATCCCCCAGAGTTGAGGGTCCAGATCTACTCCGTTTTAAGGCAGTTTCCTAAACTAGAATGGATTTTTCTTGTTACCAGGCATTGCAGGATGAGGGCAGGGAAAATCAGCCTGGCCTGGTGGAAAAAGCATGGGGCTGGAATTGGAGAACCTGAGTCCTAATCCCAGCTCTGCCAGTTGCTTGCTGGGAAACCTTGGACAAGTCACTTAACTTCTCTGGGCCTCAGTTTCCTCAACCATAAAATGGGGATAAAGAATGTGAACCCCTTGTGGAACATGAACTGTTCCCAACCTAATTAGCTTGTACCTATCCAAGTGCTAAGTTCAATGCCTGGGACATAGTAAACAATTACCAAATATCAGGAAAAAAGAGATCCGGAGAGCAATGGTCTGCCAGGTGTGGAGGAGGAGGGAGAGGCTTGGGGAACATACAGAAGAAGGGAAAGATGCAGCCGCTTCCCTCCAGAAGCTTGCATTCATGAAGCAGAAAGATAAAGCTAAGTACAAAAGCTTGGGAAAAGGCTGGGGAAAAGCTACCACAATCTGTTTGAGGAACTAGATATTCATCCATTTAATCATATTTATTGGGCGCTTACAAATAATACAGTCAAATAGAGCTTGGAAGCGATCAATAGAAAACATTCCAACTACTTCTGCTCTTCCTCTTTCACCCAACCCCTGAAAAGAAATTTAGGGTGTGCTGAAGAAAAGCCATTCTATGTGTTTGTGGATGGGATGGGGAGGGAGGTGGGGGGCAGTCGGGGGTGTGGTGTGTGTGTGTGTGTATGTGTGTGTACACGTTTTAAGTTGGCAATATCACAACCTGGTGGGGCCCTGGAGGATTCACCGTGTAAGAGTGATTACCTAGTGTGCCATCATTTTGGTTCTGCTCCATCATTGCCGGGGTTTGTTTGATTTTAATGTCTCTATCTCCTCTGGCTTGTCAACCAGGGTGTGTACGCTGTCTCTTCACTCCCTATCATCCAGACTATGGAATGGTTGGAATGGGATGGGAGGAGATAGAAGCTCCTGTTTGCTCCTGGGTTTGACTTCTATCATTATTATAATCTTTATCAGTATTATCATTATTATTATATTTGTTAAGAGTTTACTATGTGTCAAGCATTGTTCTAAGCCCTAGCTTAGATATGAGTTAATCAGGCTTGACACAGTCCCTGTCCCACATGGAGCTCTCAGTCTTGTCTCTCCCTCTAGGCTGTAAACTCATCGTGAACAGGGAAGGTACCTATCAACCCTGTTATATTGTACTTTCCCCAGCTCTTAGTGCAGTGCTCTGCACAAATTATGCTCAATAAATATGATTGCTTGACACAGGTATTTAATCCCCATTTTAGAGCTGAGGAAACCGAGGCACAGAGAAGTTAAGCGACTTTCACAGATTATCTGTTCACAGTAATTGTCCATCTTGAATGGGGTTGGGTCTAGTTTTTCCTCTTTTTTCTTTTTTTCCTTTTTCCTCTCCTCATTCCCATCCCCCCACCCTACCTCCTTCCCCTCCCCACAGCACTTGTATATATTTGTACAGATTTATTACTCTATTTTACTTGTACAAATTTACTATTCTATTTATTTTGTTAATGATGTGCATATAGCCATAATTCTATTTTGTTCTGATGATTTTGACACCTGTCAACATGTTTTGTTGTCTGTCTCCCTCTTCTAGACTGTGAGCCCGTTGTTGGGTAGGGACCATCTCTATATGTTGCCGACTTGTACTTCCCAAGCACTTAGTACAGTGCTCTGTGCACAGTAAGCACTCAATAAGTACGATTGAATGAATGAATGAATAGTTAGCCTCTGGGATTCCCCCTATAACCTGGCTTTTTTGGGAAGGGAAAAATAAATGTCTATTAACTCTGTTATATTCTCCCAAATGCTAAGTACAGTGCTTTACATACAGTAAGTGCTTAATGAATATCATTGATAGAAAAGCGCTTTTCATTACTTAACTCTTGATAACAAGGAGAATATTGACAGGATGAGCTATTTCCTCATTAATAGAGCAGATGACTTTATTCCTGTGTGTCCAAACTGATAACCTTGTATTTTCCCCAGTGCTCAGAACAGTACTTGTCACATAGTAAGGTCTTTAAAAATACCATCATTATTATTACTAGTATCGTCATTATTCCCCTATCACCAGTCAGTTGCCAAAGGCAAGGGTGTTCTGGGGCAAAGTATATCTCATCCTCTTTTCAAAAGCCTTTCACACTCTCTCCAGGAAGGCTTCCCTGATTGATCCCTCTGCCCTTCCTACTTTGGCCAATTCCTCAGCCAAGTCTAACATTTATCATCAATTATCAATCATTTTATTGAGCACTTACAGTGTGCAGAGCAATAGGTGCTTGGGAAAGTACAGGATAAGAGAATTGATAGACACATTCCCACAAAGAGTTTACTGTCTAGAGGGGGAAACTGACAGACACTCATGGACTTATTTGTTCATTAATGTCATTTATTTTATTATAATAATAATGATGACATTTATTAAGCGCTTACTATGTGCAAAGCACTGTTCTAAGCGCTGATCTTTCCACTTGTGTCTATAATTTGGAAGTAACTGTGGTATATTCATCAGTTTCTGTCCATTGGCTCCTCCATTAGTCAGCAAGCTCCTCCGGGGCTGAGATCACATCTAGATTATTTGTTAAGTGTTTACTATATGCCAAGCACTGTACTAAGTGCTAGGGTAAATATACGATAATCAGGTTAGGTCCCACATGGGGCTCACAGTCTAAATAGGAGGGAGAGCAGAAATTGCATTCCCATTTTGCAGATGAGGGAACCGACGGGAGAAGTGACTTGACCAAGATCACACATTTTTGACTGTGAGCCCACTGTTGGGTAGGGACTATCTCTATATGTTGCCAACTTGTACTTCCCAAGCGCTTAGTACAGTGCTCTGCACACAGTAAGTGCTCAATAAATACGATTGATTGATTGATTATGTAAGTGGATGAGCCAGGATTAGAACCCAACTTCTCTGTCTCCCAGGCTCATGCTCTTTTCACAAGGCAGCCAGTCAGTCAGTGGTATTTACTGAGCACTTACTGTGTGCAGTACACTGTACTAAGTGCTTGGGAGAGTACACTGTAACAATATAACAGAAGCATTCCCTGCCCACAACAAGCTTACAGTCTAGGAGGAGGAGGAGGCCATGCTGCTTCTCGAAGGATTTAGCTCAGTGCTCAGCATACAATAGGTAGTCAACATAGTGCTCTGCACTTAGTAGGCATGCAATTCAGAAGACGACTTGTACTTACCAAGTGCTTAGTGCAGTGCTCTGCACACAGTAAGCGCTCAATAAATGCAATTGAATGAATTAGTGCTAGGATAGGCAGACACAGTAGGTGATCAGTAAAGTGTTATTGACCTAGCATACTGTGATTATCTTTGTAAAGAAATGCTTTGGGCATGTTACTCCCCTCCTCAAAAAATCTCCAGTGGCTACCTGTCAATCTACGAATCAAGCAAAAACTCCTCACTCTTGGCTTCAAGGCTGTCCATCCCCTCGCCTCCTCCTACCTCACCTCCCTTCTCTCCTTCTCCAGTCCAGCCCACACCCTCCGCTCCTCTGCCGCTAACATCCTCACTGGGTCTCGTTCTCACCTGTCCCGCCGTCGACTCCCGGCCCCACGTCCTTCCCCTGGCCTGGAATGCCCTCCCTTCCCCACATCTGCCAAGCTAAGCTCTCCTCCCTCCCTTCAAAGCCCTACTGAGAGCTCACCTCCTCCAGGGTTCCCATACTGAGCCCCCTTTTTCCTCTCCACCTCCCCATCCCCCCCACCCTACCTCCTTCCCCTCCCCAGAGCAATTGTACATATTTGTACAGATTTATTACTTTATTTATTTTACTTGTACATATTCAGTGATCTATTTATTTTGTTAATGATGTGCAAATAGCTTTACTTCTATTTGTTCTGACGATTTTGACACCTGTCTACATGTTTTGTTTTGTTGTCTGTCTCCCCCTTCTAGACTGTGAGCTTGTTGTTGGGTAGGGACCGTCTCTATATGCGGCCGACTTGTACTTCCCAAGCGCTTATACAGTGCTCTGCACACTGTAAGCGCTCAATAAATATGATTGAATGAATGAATGAATAGACATTCTGTCAGCTTTTTTTCTCCTACTGATCCACTCTTCTCCCAATATACCCCAAATCATTCTCGGTTCTTCTCAAGCTTACCTACTCATTAGGTCTTATTCTCTCATCTTGTCTCATCTGTATCTCTGACCTCTCGTTCACACACACTTTCTCCTGTCCAGAACTCCTTCCTGCTTTAAATATGCCTGACCACTGCTCCCAAGCCCTTCTAAATTGTATTTCTGTCCCCCAGAGACATCCCCAATTAATTTTCCTTCTACCCCAGTTTCTAGTCCCCTTTTCCTTTTAATCATAATAATTCTATTTACTGTAACTAAGCACTGGCTCAGTGGAAAGAGCCCGGGCTTTGGAGTCAGAGGTTAGGGGTGTCAAATCCCGGCCCCGCCAATTGTCAGCTGTGTGACTTTGGGCAAGTCACTTAACTTCTGGTGCTGGCTGTAGCTTAACGGTAACTTCAATCTGTGGTTCCTCCCTGAATCTAAATCTTCAATTTGTACTTCCCAAGTGCTTAGTACAGTGCCCTGCACACAGTAAGCGCTCAATAAATATGATTGATTGATTTTATTAATCATGTGAATATATCTATAATTCTATTTATAGTGATACTGCTGATGTCTGTTTACTTGTTTTGATGTCTGTTTCCCCCCTTCTGGACTGTGAGCCTGTTGTGGGCAGGGATTGTCTCTATTTGTTGCTGAATTGTACTTCCCAAGCACTTAGTATAGTGCTCTGCACACGGTAAGCACTCAATAAATATGATTGAATGAAACGAATGAATAATACTAACACCATTTGTTAAACACTAGGGTGGATACCAGCAAATCAGGGTTGGACAGAGTCCATGTCCCACATGGGGATCACAGTCTCCAGCCCCATTTTACAGATGAGATAACTGAGCCTCAGGGAAGTGAACTGACTTGCCCAAGTTCACACAGCTGGAAAGTGGCAGAGCAGGGATTAGAACCCATGGCCTTTAGACTCCCAAAGCCTGGGATCTTTCCAAATACACCAGGCTCTCCCAAGAAATTAGAGAAGCAGCGTGGCTCAGTGGAAAGAGCACGGGCTTTGGAGTCAGAGGTCATGGGTTTGAATCCCGGCTCCACCACATGTCTGCTGTGTGACCTTGGACAAGTCACCTTAACTTCTCTGAGCCTCAGTTACCTCATCTGGAAAATGGGGATTGACAGTGAGCCCACGTGGGACAACTTGATCACCTTGTATTCCCCCAACCAGTGCTTAGAAACAGTGCTCTCTACATAATAAGCGCTTAACAAATGCCATCATTATTATCATTATTAATTAGTAACAGTGTTCTGCACACAGTAAGTGCTCAATAAATACGATTGATTGATTGGATGGACCGTTTAGTGGAAATGGGCTATGGCTTCGGTATCTGTCCCGGAGTTGCAGCGGAGTTGGGGGCGTGGGGAGGTGGGGTGGATGTAACCATCAGAAACACAAACTGTTTCCCTGACAAATGGTGTCATATCTGCTGGGCAGGAGGAAGGAAATAAGATAAACAGGAAATCCTACCTGTATCAACCCCCTTGTCGAGATGGGCTCGGCCAAAGGATTATTATTATCATCGTATTTGTTAAGCACTTACTGTGTGCCAGTCACTGTACTAAGAACTGGGGTGGATACAAGCAAATCGGGTAAGGACACAGTCCCTGTCTCACACAGGGCTCACAGCCTCAATCCCCGTTTTACAGATGAGGTAACTGAGGCCCAGAAAAGTGAAGTCACTTGCCCCAGGTCACACAGCAGATAAGTGGCGGAGCCGGGATTAGACTCCCAGGATGAGCGGGTGGTGGTCCCAGCCCTTCTGTGATTTTTCTCATACCTCAGACCCTCAAGTGCCCTTGGGAACTGCTTTGCTTCCCTCCAGAGACTCCGTCACCGGGCTCATTGTGTCCGTAACAATAGGTGCCGCGGAGCATGGGAAATCCAGCAAATCCCCGTTCCCTGACAAGAGTCCGGATGTCCCACGTGGAACCTCTGGATTCCCGGTAGGAAAAGGAGATGGGTCAATCCACTGGCTGCAGTGGGAATCAATCACGTCCTAGGGGTCCTTTAAATAGCAAGTGGAAGTGTGGGTTTAATTGGGAAAACACATTTAGCCAGGAGAGGAAATGCCGTTTCTCTGTTCCAAAGAAAAACAATCCGTGGAGACTTTAAAAGCAAAAAGAGCTAGATTTTCCAGGTGTGAACTAGCAAGCAGAAAGACTTCTCAGACCCACTTATTATAATAATTATGCTTTTTTTAAATATTCATTGTGAGTCAAATATATTTCTAAGTGCTAGGGTAGATATAAGTTACATCAGGTCCCAGTTGGGGGTTCCCAGTCTAAGCTAGGAGGGAGAACAGAGATTGAATCTCTCTATTTTGCAGATTTAGAGAACTGAGGTATAGAGAAGCTTAGTGACTTGCCCCAAGGTCATACATCAGACCCCTTCTAGACTGTGAGGCCCCACTGGTTGGGTAGGGACCCGTCTCTATGTGTTGCCAACTTGTACTTCCCAAAGCGCTTAGTACAGGGCTCTGCACACAGTAAGCGCTCATTACGATTGCTTGATTGATTGATTTGACCCCTTTGGCTCCCATGCCAATACCCCTATCCACCATTCTCAATGCTACTTCTGTGTGCAGAGCACTGTACTTAACACTTGGGAGGGTACCACTACAACAGAGTTATGGTGGTCTTCCTGGAACATAGTAAGCACTTCTAACAAATATTACAGTTATTATTATTATTTAATGCATGCAGAATAATGTACTAAAAAACTTGAGAGACAACAATCCAGCAGAGTCGACAGAGGTATCGTTCCCTGCCCTGAGGGACCGTTTACAGTCTTTAATCTTACAATCCCTCTAGAGACCCAGAAAAAAACACAAAAACGATCCTCCGTGTTGCAACTATCCTTGATGCAACAGAAGGGAAACAGATAAAATATGATCCTCAGTGTTGCAACTATCCTTGATGCAACAGAAGACCCAGACTCGATATGCTCATTTTAAAACAACATCTGCTCTCCCTTCTCAAGACCCCTTGAGTGGGTTACAAAGTGCGATTCTCTGAACAGGCAATTCTGTAACACCCTTCCATCAGACCAGAAGTCTCGGCCCCAGCACTGTGTTTATTTATTTTACTTGTACATATCTATGCTATTTATTTTATTTTGTTAATATGTTTGGTTTTTGTTCTCTGTCTCCTCCTTCTAGACTGTGAGCCCCACTGTTGGGTAGGAAACTGTTTCTACTATGTTGTCCACTTGTACTTCCCAAGCACTTAGTACAGTGCTCTACACACAGTAAGCGCTCAATAAACACGATTGATTGATTGTTGACTGTGAATTAGGAATATATATATATATATAGATATATATATGAACACAGGCTTGGGAGCCAGAGTTCCTGGGTTCTAATCCCGGCTCTTCCATTTGTCAGCTATGTGACTGTGGGCAAGTCACTTGACTTCCCTGTGCCTCAGTTACCTCATCTGTTTAAATGGGAATTAAGACTGTGAGCCCCATGTGGGACAACCCTGATTACCTTGTATCTACCCCAGCACTTAGAAACAGTGCTTGGCACATATGTAAATGCATAACAAATGCTATCATTATCAGTGCTTAGAACAGTGCTTGGCACATAGTAAGCACTTAGCAAATATGATATTATCCCCAGTACTACACGATACATGTATATATATATATATATACATAGATATATACATAGATATATGGAGAGATATATATAGCACACATAAAGCACAGATATATATGTATACATATATATAATCTACATATATAGAGAGATACATATATAGAGAGATACATATATAGAGATATATATATAGCACATATAGAGCACATATTCATTCATTCAATCGTATTTATTGAGCTCTTACTGTGTGCAGAGCACTTGTACTAAAGCGCCTTGGGAAGTACAAGTTGGCACATAGATATATATGTATTGTGTATACTGGTTAGCTTATATCTACCCCAGGATTTAGAAGAGTATATATACAAATACTGTACTGTATATATATACTTACTATTCGTATTTGTTAAGCACTTACTCTGTTCTAGGCACTCTTCTAAGTGCTGGGGTAGATATAAACTAACCTGGTTGAACACAGTCCCTTTTCCACATGGGGCTCCCAATCTTAATCTCCATTTTACAGATGAGGTAAACTGAGGCAGGGGAAGTGAAGTGAAAGGACTTGCTCAAGGTCACACAGCAGACAAGTGGCAAAGCCAGTATTAGAAAGCAAGTCTTTATCCCACTTCCAGGCCTGTGCTCCTATCTACTAGGCCATGCCTGATTCTCTAAAAATATTGAGGAGCCCGCTGCTGATTTTCACCTCAGGTAATAATAACTAATAACTGCAGTTTTTGTTAAGGATTTACTATGTGCCAGGCACTGTACTAAGCGCCTAGGGTGGATACAAGCAAATTGGGTTGGGCACAGAGCCCATCCACCTCAAGGAGGCTGTGAGTTCATTTAAACCACCATTTTCAGATGAGAAAGCTAAGGCATAGAGAAATGAAGTGACTTGTCCAACGGTAACAGAGCAGACATGTGGTGGAGCCAAGAATTCAGAAACCAAGTCCTTCTGACTTCTAGGCCTCGTGAATAATAATAATAATAATCTATAATAATAATAATGGCATTTATTAAGCCGCTTACTGTATGCAAAGCAGTGTTCTAAGTGCCTGGGGAGGTTACAAAGTGATCAGGTTGTCCCATTGGGGGCTCACAGTCTCTCATGTCCATTTCTATAGATGAGGTAACTGAGGCCCAGAGAAGTTAAGTGACTTGCCCAAAGTCACACAGCTGACAGTTGGCGGAGCTGGGATTTGAACCCATGACCTCTGACTCCAAAGCCCGCGCTCTTTCCACTGAGCCACACTGCTTATCCACTAGGCCATGTTGCTTTATCAAACTTCTATGCCTATCAACCAAACATTGGGCATCCTCGGGAAGGACCTGTTATATGAAACGAAAGACGGAGTTTTGAGGAATTGTTCACCATATCCCACACTGACAGGCTGATAGAGAGAAGCTTTAAGGTGCCAGGTACAAAAACAAAAGAACAGGAAACGCTTCTTCACTCAGAGGGAGGTGAGCAGTAGGAAATCCATTAACCAGGAAACTTTGACAGCTGGAGACTCCAGCGAAATTCTGTTGCAGTTTGGCCGGATCCACAGCGGAGAGATGTCCCATGCTGGAGGAAATATCAGGAAGCAGCCTCACGGCCTAATGGATAGAGCACAGGCTTGGAAGTCGGAAGGACTTGGGTTCTAATCCTGCTCCGCTGCTTCGCCTGCTATGTCACCTTGGGGAAGTCACTTCAATTCTCTGTTACTAAGTTATCTCATCGGTAAATTAGAGATTAAGACTGTGAAACCTCACGTGGAACAGGAACTGTGTCCAACCTGATTAGCTTCAATCCCCCCCGAGGTGCTCAGTACAGTGCCTGGCACATAGCAAGCGCTCAACAGATACCATAAAAAAAAGGAATGCGCAATCAGAAACTGCGGCTCCTTAGCGGGAGAGGAACGCGACGCTTACGTGTCTGAACGTGTTCATCTCTATTCAGCGGAAGCTGGCGATGACCGTAGAAAATGAAATAAAATTGGGGAAATTGCTGGCGCCTGCTTTCTGTGGGTTGAACTGCGTCCTCCTGCTGATTCTGTTTGCTGTCGAGGAGAGAGCGCCCGATTCCCGAATGACTCTAAAAATGTAAAATCCACAGAGTCAGCAGACACTGGCGCCTTGTCCTCCTGGAGATGATCGCCCCCCTCGGTCGGTAAAACCTCAAAGATGTCATAAAGCACGACTCCACAAACCCTAGAAGAAGACGGTTGGGTGCTAACTGTGGAAGCAGGGAGGGGAGCTGGAAATCAGCTGGCACTCAAGAAGCAGCTTCTGCCTAGTGGTTACAGCACACGCCTGGGAGTCAGAAGGACCTGGGTTCTAATCCTGACCTCCCACTCTGTCTGCTGGTTACCTCTGGGGAAGGCGTTTCACCTTCTCTGTTCCTCAGTTCCCTCACCTGTAAAATGGGACTTAAGATCTGAGCCCCCTGGGGGACAGGAATGTGTTCAGCCCGATTTCTTGTAACCACCCCAGAGCTTAGTACAGTTGCTGTAAGTGTTTACCAAATACCACAATTATTATTATGTCTGTTATTATTATTATGTCTAGTATTATTTATTCCATTATTATCATGGAATGTGTTCAACTCGAATTAGCTTGTATCTACCCCCAGCACTTAGGACAGTGGCTGTAATATAGTAATCACCTGTATAAACACCACAATCTATTATTATTATTTATTATCATGGAATGTGTTCAAACTGAATTAGCTCTGTATCTACCCCAGCACTTAGTACAGGGCTGTAATATAGTAATCACTTTATAAACACCACAATTATTATTAGTATATATTACCATGGCACATGTGTCCAACCTGATTAGCTTGCATCTACCCCAGCATTTAGAAACAGTACCAGGTACCTAAAAGCACCTTAACAAGTACCATTTTAAAAAATGAAATCAACAATATAGTGGGGACAGAAAAGCACCTCTAGGCACCCAGTTAATATTATCGACCTGCAGCATTCTAAGTGATTACTGTGTGCCATCCTCTTGGCGAAGCACTTGGGTAGAAGAATACAGTCCCGATTCCCCCTTCTAGACTGTGAGCCCACTGTTGGGTAGGGGACCGGTCTCTATGTGTTGCCACATTTGTACTTCCCAAGCGCTTACTACAGTGCTCTGCACATAGTAAGTGCTCAATAAATATGATTGATTGATTGATTGATTCCCAAGCGCTTAGTACAGTGCTCTGCACACAGTAAGCGCTCAATAAATAAATGCGATTGAAGACACGATCCCTGTCTCGCAAGGGATTCAGAGTCGAATGGAGAACGGAGAGAACAGGTTTTGACTCAGTTTATAGATTGAAAAAACCCACAGAGAAGTCAAGTGACTTACTCAAGGTCAACACACAGCAGGCAATCCGGTGTAGTCGGGATTAGAACCCAGGTCTCCTTACTGTCAGGCCTGTGCTCTTTCCACTCAGTTTTGTTTGTCAGCAGAAACAATCATTCGCCCACACCCTTTGTCTCCTGTGGGCCTTATATCCCCTCCAAGGGGGACTTTTCCCAAGTGCTTAGTGCAGTGCCTTTGCGCACAGTACAGCGCTCAGTAAATATGGTTGAATGAATGACCAGTTCCAGGGGGCACAGGCTCGGAAGCACTCTCAATCCCAAAACATTATAACGTGCCCTCACTTCCCTTTCTTCCACTTCCTTCTGACTCTCCCCTGATTCTTCTCCCCTTTATTCATCACTCCCTCAGCCCCACAGCACTCCAATGTCCATATCTGCAATGTTTTTACAGCAGTGTCGGCTGTAAAAAGCCAAGCCCGCAACCCTTCACAAGCCTGCAACCTTGGTGTCATAATAATGATAGCATTTGTTAAGCGCTTACTATGTGCAAAGCACCTGTTCTAAGTGCTGAAGCGCTGTTCTAAGTGTCATCCTCTGACTCCGCTCTCTCATTCACCCCACACATTCAATCCGTCACCAAAACCTGCCGGTCCTCACCTCCACAGTGTTGCCAAAATCTGCCCCTTTCCTCTCCATCCAAAACTGCTACCTTGCTGGTTCAATCTCTCATCCTTACCCGACTGCGTTACCCGCCCATCAGCCCTCCTCTCCTGATCTCTCATCCTGCTGTCTCTCCCCCACTTCGCTCTATACTTCAATCTCCTGCCCGGATTATCTTTGTCAAAGAAATGCTCTGGGCATGTCCACTCCCCTTCCCTCAAAAAATCTCCAGTGGCTGCCTGTCAACCCAACGAATCAAGCAATAAAACTCCTCACTACTCGGCTTCAAGGCTGTCCCATCACCTCGCTGCCTCCTACATCACCCTCCTTTCTCTCCTTCTACAACCCAGCCCACATTCCTCCAACTCCTCCCTGCGCTAACCTCCTCACTGGGCCCACATTCTCGCCCCGTCCCAACCGCAGTCGACCCCAGACCCACGTCCTTCCCCTGGCCTGGAATGCCCCTCCCCTCCGCACATCTGCCTCCTCCTTCCTCCCTTCAAAGACCTACTGAGAGCTCTCCTCCTCCAGAAGGCCTTCCCAGACTGAGCCCCCTTTTTCTTCCTCCTCCTCCCCCATCCCCCCCCGCCCCTATCCTCCTTCCCTTCCCCACAGCACTTGTATATATTTATACAGATTTATTACTCTATTTTAACTTGTACATTTTTACTATTCTATTTATTTTGTTAATGATGTGCATATAGCTGTAATTCTATATTATTTTGACAGTTTTGACACCTGTCAACATGTTTTGTTTTGTTTTCTGTCTCTCCCTTCTAGGACTGTGAGCCCCACTTGTTGGGTAGGGACTGTCTCATATATCTTGGCTGACTTGTACTTCCCAAAGCGCTTAGTACAGTGCTCTGACACACAGTAAGTGCTTAATAAATACGATTGAATGAATGAATGTGGCTCAGTGGAAGAGCACGGACTTTGGAGGTCCGAGGTCATGGGTGTGCAAATCCTGGCTCCGCCAATTGTCAGCTGTGTGACTTTGGGCAAGTCAACTTAAACTTCTCTGTGTCTCAATTCCCTCATCTGTAAAATGGGGATTAAGATTGTGAGCCCCCCATGGGACACCTGATCACCAGGTAACCGCCCCAGTGCTTGGAATAGTGCTCTTGTGCATAGTAAGCTCTTAATAAATGTCATCATTAATTATACATTAATGTCTGTCTCCCCCCTCTAGACCTGTGAGCTCGTGTGGGCAGAGACTGTGTCTGCCAATTCCGTTATAGTGTTATATTGTACTCTCCTGAGAGCTTAGTACAGTGATCAGCACACCAATATGTGCTCACATACAATGCCATTGAATGATTGAATGGGTGAACCATTGCACCCAAGCCTCAATTTCCTCATCTATAAAATGGGGATGTAATACAACTTTTCCTTCCCTCCTTCTCTAGACTGAGAGGCCCATGTGGGACAAGACTATGCCCTGACCTGATTCTCTTGCGTCCTACCCCCAGTGCACAGCACAGTGATTGGCACACTTAATAAATGTCATTATCATTTAAGTAAATCAAAATAGAAAAGACAGCACTTGTAGATTTCAGGAGACAGCAGATGTCCCGTACTCTCACAAGCATTGAGTACAGTGCACTGCCCACAGTAAACGCCTCAAAAATATAATTGATTGATCGACCGGGGTCGATTTCTGAAGAGGAATATCCTTGCCGGGTTAAAAAGGCAATTCAACGCGATGAGATATCAAATTAAGGTTAGCTCTGAATGGTTAGCTAGAGGTGAATGTAGACTCGCTATGCTTCACTTTGCAGACAGTTTTTTTAATCATTCTTTGCACATAGTAAGCGACTTAACAATGCCATCATCGTCGTTATTATTATTATATCAAAACTGACGGCTGGAAAATCCTCTCCATCTCGAATCCCCTCCCAAAACAGGATTACTGAACCACAGGACTGTCAATTACCCTCCCACACGACACCTTGTGAACACTGACAGATGAAAGCCAAGTAACGTGACACTGTGCATGCCCATTCCCATGATGGGGATTAATCAGAGGCAGGGTTGGGAAGCTCTTGTTGTGATAGCAGGAATCCCACCCACCGTCTGCCGGGAGAATTAATCACCGACGGCAAGCAGGATCCTGTTGGTGAAATGTGCTCACCCGATGCCATTTTTTTAATGGTATTTGCTAAGCGATTCCTGCGTTCCAGGCCCTGTACTAAGTGCTGGGGTAGAGATGAGATAATCAGGTTGGTCCCGCTCCCTTGTCCACGTGGGGCTCACAGAACTTAATCTCACCCATTTTACAGTGGAGGTTGTACTTCCCCAAGCGCTTAGTACAGTGCTCTGCACACAGTAAGTGCTCAATAAATACGATTGAATGACTGAATGAATGAAATGATTTGCCGAAGGTCGCACAGCAAGCAAGCAGCGGAGGCAGGATTAGAACCCAGGCCCTTCTGATTTCTGGGCCCATGCTCTATCCGCCAGGCCACATAGAGGCTGGGCTTTGGAGTCAGAGGTCATGGGTTCAAATCCCAGCTCTGCCACTTGTCAGCTGTGTGACTTTGGGAAAGTCACTTAACTTCTCTGGGCCTCACTTCCCCCCCTTATCTGTCCAAATGGGGATGAAGACCGTGAGCCCCTGCCATGGGACAACCCTGATCACCTTGTAAACTCCCCAGCACTTAGAACAGTGCTTTGCACATAGTAAAGCGCCTTAATAAATGTCATTATCTATTATTATTAATTCTTAATTTGTTGCCACAGGATTCCAGGTGGGGATGCATGGACTGATGCATAGAAGCACGGGCCTGGGATTCAGAAGGACCTGGGTTCTAATCCTGGCCTCCTCCACTTGTCAGCTGCATGACCTTGGGTAAAGTCACTTCACTTCTCTGTGCCTCAGTTCCCTCATCTGTAAATAGGGGATTGAGACTGAGAGCCCCACGTGGACCGGGACTCTGCTCCCAACCTGATTTGTTGTATCCACCCCCAAACGCTTAGTACATAGTAGGGACTTAACAAATACAATCTTAATCTATTGTTATTGATGGCCGGCGGCGGTCCAGGATCACCACCAAGGTCTCCGGGCGACTAAAGAATTAGTCAAAAACAGCATGACTGACTATTGAAAGTTTTAATAAAATTTTATGGGAAAGAACGAATAGGGGGTAACGCACCCGGCGGGCTTCTTTCCTTAAGGGAGAGGCATTGCCGAGTGCCTGACTGTTAACGAGCTTATAGAGTGCTGCTTGCTGATCATAGTGATTGCTGCAGATTTGGTGCATCGGGGACTGGATAGGTGCAGATTTGGTGCAGAGTTGG
This sequence comes from Tachyglossus aculeatus, assembly GCF_015852505.1. Classification (NCBI taxonomy): domain Eukaryota; kingdom Metazoa; phylum Chordata; class Mammalia; order Monotremata; family Tachyglossidae; genus Tachyglossus; species Tachyglossus aculeatus. The sequence goes on from NC_052067.1 coordinate 96,064,568, forward strand.
CCGGAGTCTATCTCCCCTATTTGGTTTTGTTCCCGGGACCCCAGCCCACTGGGCTGCAAAGTCTAAGGCCCACACCAAAATGCCCAACAGGACCACATACGCTCAAGCAATGCTCTGCGACTTTCCAGGGTTGTGTGGGGCCAAAACCAGCATGTAACTCCAACGTGACCCCATCATTATTATCATTATGTGGTGACTGCAGCAACTACGACCCATCATTCATTCAATCGTATTTATTGATGAGCTTGCCGTGTGCAGGGCACTGCTACTAAGTGCTTGGGAAGTACAAGTTGGCAACATGTAGAGACGGTCCCTACCCAACAGCGGGCTCACAGTCTAGAGGGGGGAGACAGACAACCAAAACATGTGGATGGGTGTCAAGTCGTCAGAATAAATAGAAGTAAAGCTAGATGCACATCATTAACAAAATAAGTAGAATAGTAAAATATGTACAAGTAACAGAAATAGAGTAATAAATCTGTACCAAACATATATACAAGGTGCTGTGGGGAGGGATGGTCGGTAGGGCGGGGAGGGTGGGGAGGGGGAGAGGAAAGAGGGGGCTCAGTCTGGGAAGGCCTCCTGAGAGGGAGTGAGCCTCTCAGTAGGGCTTTGAAGGAAGGAAGAGGAGCTAGCTTGACGGATGTGCGGAGGCGGGACATCTCCAGGCCAGGGGAAGGACGTGGGCGAGGGGTCGACGGCGGGACAGGCAAGAACAAGTACGGTGAGGAGATTAGCAGCAGAGGAGCGGAGGGTGTGGGCTGGGCTGGAGGAGAGAACAGGAGGCCGAGGTGATGGACAGCCTTGAAGCCGAGAGTGGGGAGTTCTTTGCCTGATGCGTACGGTTGACAGGCAGCCCCACTGGAGATTTTGAGGAGGGGAGTAACATGCCCATGGGGCTCACAGTCTTAATCCCCATTTTCAGATGAGGTAACTGAAGCACAGAAAAGTTAAGTGACTTGCCCACAGTCACACAGCTGATAAGTGGCAGAGCCGGGATTATAACCCATGACCTCTAACTCCCAAGCCCGGGCCTCTCTTCCCACTGCGCCACGCCCACTTCTCTTGAAAGTCCTTGAAAGTAAATGTGCTAGCCCATAGATGTCATATTATTACTCATTCCTATAATTACTATTTCTGGTATTGTTAAGCGCTTACTATGTGCCAGACAGTATACCAAGCGCTGGGGTGGATACCAAGCAAATCGGGTTGAACGAAATTTCTGTCCCACGTGGAGCTCGCCATCCTCAATCTCCATTTTACAGATAAGGTAACCGAGGCACGGTGAAGTGGACTTGCCCAAGGTCACGCAGCAGACAAGTGGCGGAGCCAGGTTTCAGAACTCATGACCTTCCGACACCAGGGCCCATGCACTATCCTTTGGCCAGGCTTCTTATCTATTAATATTATTATTATTATTATTATCTATATTATCCCTTGTTGTTATTTGGATTTGCCGACGTGCCATTATTTCGTTCGGGCACTACCCCTCTGGGGGTAAAGCTCAAGGATCATCACTGAGTCCCTGATGATCCCCGGTGGTCACAATCTAAGGGGGAAGAGGAGAAAAGGATTGCAACAGACTCCCAGAGAAAGAATAACACGATAAATGCAGCCAAAACACAGAGAGTAACCACCACGACAACAACAAGGGCCGGCAAAAAGCAGCGGCATGTTGCTGTTAAAGGAACTGTCTTTCCAATTTCAGTTTTGCTTTTAAGAGGCATTTTTCTGTCTTTGGTTTCCTTGCCATCTGCCCGTAAAACTTAAAGAAGCCAGAATAGAAGGAGACAATCTGCTCCCAGACACGTTTTCCAGGCACATGTTTTTCTGGGAGTCCCTGGAAGTCGCCCTGGGAGACAACCAGCTAGAAATGGAGATTTAACACCCAAATCACCATCACCGTCTCCTGCAGGTAGGACTCGGGTTTGTCAGGGTAAACAGGGACGGAGAGCGCCCCTCACCGTGTCGCACCAGCACAGTACAAAGCGCTTCTAGAACAGTGCTTTGCACATAGTAAGCCGCTTAATAAGTGCTGTTATATATATATATTTGCCACAAAATCAACCCCTGTGGATGACTCTCGAAGGGCTCGGGTGTTGGAAATGATGGGGAGGAAAGAAGTTGGGCCCCCCACCCTCAGCGCCCCCACAATCAATCAATCAATCAATCGTATTTATTGAGCGCTTACTGTGTGCAGAGCACCTGCTACTAAGCACTTGGGAACGTACAAGTCGTCAACCATATAGAGAGACGGTCCCTACCACAACAGTGGGCTCACAGTCTGGACTCCCATCAGCTCCTGCTCTGTCATCATCATCATTATCATCAGTGGTATTCATTGAGCGCTTACTATGAGCACTGTACTAAGGCCCTGGGAAGAGGAGAGCAATAAACAATTCATTCGTTCATTCAATCCTATTATTGAGCGCTCACTGTGTGCAGAGCACTGTACCTAAGCGCTTGGAAAGTATAAATTCGGCAAACATATAGAGACGGTCATCTCATCATCAATCGTATTTATTGAGCGCTTACTATTGTGCACAGCACCTGTACTAAGCGCTTGGGAAGTACAAATTGACAACATATAGAGACAGTCCCCTACCCCAACAGTGGGCTCACAGTCTAGGAGACTAGTGTGGCTTCCTGCCTGCTCACAAGAGGATAGGTCAGGTTCAGTAGTAATAGTAGGAGTAATAGTAGAAAATAGTAGTAATATTGAAAAGCAACGTGGCTCAGTGGAAAGAGCACGGGCTTTGGAGTCAGAGGTCATGGGTTCGAATTCCGACTCCACCACATGTATCCGCCTGCTGTGACCTTGGGCAAGTCACACTTACTTTCTCCTGAGCCTCAGTGAAAGACTCAGTCTGTAAAATGGGGATTAAAACTGTGAGCCCCCACGTGGGACAACCTTGCTCACCCTTGTATCCCCCCCAGCGCTATAGAACAGTGTTCTGCACATAGTCAGCGCTTAACAAATACCAATCATTATTATTATTATCATTAACAAGATTACTGTACTTAGTTCTGAGAGAGATTACACCGGTAGGAAATTAGACACAGCTCCTTTTTCCTCCAGGGGCTCACACAACCCTAAGAGTGGAAGGTGGCGGAGAAGGGACTGGAGAGGACATCAGCCGGTAGACGAAATGATAAAACGCCCAGCACAGACAAATTCACAAAATAAAACAAAAAGAATTTGTAGGGTGGTGTGGCTACAGAAGAAGAATTATTCATTCATTCAATTGTATTTATTGAGCGCTTACTGTGTGCAGAGCACTGTACTAAGCACTTGGGAAGTACAAGTTGGCAACATATAGAGATAGTTACTATCCCAACAGTGGGCCTCACAAGTCTAGAAAGTGGGCTCACAAGTCCTAGAACGTGGGCCTCACAGTCTAGAATGTAGTATTTAGCATTTAGAAACTAGAATTTAGGCCTCAAGAGAGTGAAGATAGCAACTTCTGCCCCAGAATGAGCTGAGGCAGGTGACCTTGGTGGATGACACTGCTTTACTAGCAATCTTGAAGAAAGTCTCTTGGATTGATAATGTCAAATTGACTTTGCACATTCTGTTACAATTGGTAGATATGTTCCCTGCCCACAACGAGCGCTGCATGGCCTAGTGAATAGAGCACAGGTCTGGCAGCCCAGACGTCATGGTTCTAATCCCGGCCTCTGCCACCTTGTAATAATAATAATAATGACGGCAATTTGTTAAGCACTTACTACGTGCAGAGCACTGTTCCTAAGCGCTGGGGGATGATACAAGGTGATCAAGTTGTACCCATGTGGGGCTCACAATCTCAATCCCCCATTTTACAGATGAGGGAATTGAGGCTACAGAGAAGTTAAGTGACTTGCCCCCAGGTCACACAGCAATGTGGCAGGGCCGGGATTTGAACCCATGACCTCTGACCTCCCAAGCCCGGGCTCTTTCCACTGAGCGAAGCCACTTGTGTTCTGGGTGGACCATTGGGCAAGTCACTTCTCTTCCTCTGGGCCTCAGTCACCTCGTCTGTAAAAATGGAGATTGAGACTGTGAGCCACCCATGGGGCGAAGCACTGTCGTCCACCCTGATTAGCTTGTATCACCCAACGATTAGCACAGTGTCGGGCACATTGTAAGCGCCTTAACAAATATCATGTTTATTATAGTTAAATATAAATAAACTAATAATATATAATTTAAAGACAAGTACATAGTGCTGTGGGGTTGAGGTTGGGGGGAATAGCAAATGCCCAGAGGTCAACAGACTCCACCTGGAAGGGCTTGAAGACTAGCAGAAGCTCCCTTGGCTCCCAACTATTGGCTGAACCACAGGTCCAATCGATCGATCAGTTGAATTGTATTTATTGAGCGCCTTACTGTGTGCAGAGCAGTGTTCCTATGCCACTGGGATAGATACAAAGGTATTAGGTTGGGCACAGCTCCACAAGGAGCTCCCAGTCTTCATCATCATTTTCCAGATTGAGGGAACTGAGGTCCAGAGAAGCAAACTGACCTTGCCCAAGGTCACACAGCAGACCTAGTGGCAGAGTCGGGTCCCAGGTTCATGCTCTACTCATCATCAATCGCTATTTATTGAGCGCTTACTATGTGCAGAGCACCTGTACTAAGCACTTATACACCACGTACATGGCGCCTTTTGGGTCTAACCAGCTGTACAGATGCGGGCACATCATGGCCCCAAGAAATAGGCCATACTTTCATCAGCCCCCTGCCTCCCGAGGGAACGAATGTAGCACGGTAGCCTACCTATAGGGAGATGGCTATGAGTTTGGCCAACTGTTAGGAACGAGTCATGAGGAGTCTGAAGTCTCTGCTCGAGCAACCACCTCAAACTTATCCTTACTGTGTGTTGTGCCATCTTTGTTTCCTTACAATATTTGTTTACATAATAATTTAATAATATAATAATGATGGCATTTATTAAGCGCTTACTATGTGCAGGGCACTATTCTAAGCGCTGGGGAGGTTACAGATGATCAGGTTCGTACCCACAATGGGTCACAGTCTTAATCCCCCATCTTGACAGATGAGGTAACTGAGGCCCAGAGGAAGTCAAGTGACTTGCCCAAAGTCACAAGCTGTACAATTGGCGGGAGCCGGGATTTGAACCCACGACCTCTGACTCCAAAGCCCGGGCTCTTTCCGACTGAGCCAACACTGCTACTTTCATCAGCCCCTGATCCAGAGGGAAAAATGTAGGCACCAGTAGCCTACTATAGGGGAGATGGCTATGAGTCCTGGCCACTGTTGGACTGAGTCACTCGAGGAGTCCTGAAGCTCTGCTCGAGCAACCACCACCAACCCTCTCCTTCCTGTGAGACTGTGCCATCTTTGTCTCTAGCAATATTTATTTACATCTTTGTATGGATCTGCCCCCTCTCAGGGCCGCACCTGGAGAGTTTCCAGTCCTCTACCCAGTCTCGACTATGGGAGGGAGAGTCAAGCAGAGGCCCGTCCGTTCCCATTCCTAGTTTGGACGGTGGCTAGCGAGGGGGAAGGCGATCGGCTACAAGTCGAAACTCCCCTGTGCTGGGCGGCAGCGGCACGGGACGAGAGTGGAGGGCAAAGACTGCGTTTACTGCACTTAAGGAGACAATTGTAAACCAATTCCCGTACTTTTCATAATGAAAATTGTAAGGATCCACTATCAGAACGATAGCAGATAGAGGTGCGGGCCGGGGAGATGAGAGATGTGTCCATGGTGTCTCTATGGGTCACGACTCGACAGCGTAAGACAACAACAACAATGGCATCTGGTCACCTATCTCCTTGACCTCCACTCTTTTAATTGTACTTAGTAAAGTGCTTGCTATCTGCCAGACGCTGTAATGATAATATATGACAATAATAATAATGATGGCATTTGTTAAGTGCCCTTGCTATGTGCCAAGCACTGTTCTAAAGCACTGGGGGCGGATAACAAGGTAATCAGGTTGTCCCACCATGGGGCTCCACAGTCTTAATCCCATTTTACAGATGAGGTAATAATAATAACCAAATAATAATAACGGCATTTGTTAAGCACCTTACTATGTGTGAAGCACCTGTAATAATAATAATGACAATAATAACTGATGGCATTTGTTAAGTGCTTTACTATGTGCCAAGCACTGTTCTAAGCACTGGGGGGGATACAAGATAATCAGGTTGTCCCACATGGGGCTCACCATCTTAACTCCCCATTTTACGATGAGGTAATAATAATAATAATATAATAACTAATAATAATAATAATAATCATAATAATAATAATAAATAATAATAATAACAATATAATGGCATTTGTTAAGTTGCTTACTATGTGCCAAGGCACTGTTCTAAGCACTGGGGGGGACTACAAGGTAATCAGGTTTGTCCCACATGGGGCTCACAGTCTTAATCCCCATTTCTACAGATGAGGTAATAATAATAACAATAATAATAACGGCTTTGTTAAGCACTTAACTATGTGTGAAGCACTGTAATAATAATAATGACAATAATAATGATGGCATTTGTTAAGTGCTTACTATGTGCCAAAGCACTGTTCTAAGCACTGGGGGGATACAAGATAATCAGGTTGTCCCACATGGGGCTCACCATCTTAATCCCCATTTTACAGATGAGGTAATAATAATTAATAATAATAATAATAATAATAATAATAATAATAATAATAATAACAATATAATGGCATTTGTTAAGCGCTTACTATGTGCCAAGCACTGTTCTAAGCACTGGGGGGGATACAAGGTAATCAGGTTGTCCCACATGGGGCTCACAGTCTTAATCCCCATTTTACAAGATGAGGTAATAATAATAATAATAATAATAATAATGGCATTTGTTAAGCGCTCTTACTATGTGTGAAGCAGTGTAAATAATATAATGACAATAATAATAATGATGGCATTTGTTAAGTGCTTACTATGTGCCAAGCACCTGTTCTAAGCGCAGGACGGGGGATACAAGGTAATCAGGTTGTCCCACATGGGGCTCACCGTCTTAATCCCCATTTTACAGATGAGGTAATAATAATAATAATAATAATAATAATATAATGGCATTTGTTAAGCACTTACTATGTGCCAAACACTGTTCTAAGCGCTGGGGGTGATACAAGGTAATCAGGTTGTCCCACATGGGGCTCACAGTCTTAATCCCCATTTACAGATGAGGTAATAATAATAATAATAATAATAATAATAATAATAATGGCATTTGTTAAGCGCTTACTATGTGTGAAGCACTGTAATAATAATAATGACAATAATAATAATGACGGCATTTGTTAAGTGCTTACTATGTGCCAAGCACTGTTCTAAGCGCTTCGGGGGATACAAGGTAATCAGGTTGTCCCACATGGGGCTCACAGTCTTAATCCCCATTTTACAGATGAGGTAATAATAAAAAAAAAAAAATAATAATAATAATAGCATTTGTTAAGCGCTTACTATGTGCAAAGCACTGTTCTAAGTGCTGGGGGGATACAAGGTGATCAGGTTGTTCTGCGTGGGGCTCACAGTCATCATCCTCATTTTACAGATGAGGTAACTGAGGCTCCGAGAAGTTAAGTGATTTGCCCAAGGTCACACAGCAGACATGGAGAAGCAGCGTGGCTCAGTGGAAAGAGCCCAGGCTTTGGAGTCAGAGGTCATGGGTTCTAATCCCGGCTCCGCCAACTGTCAGCTGTGTGACATTGGGCAAGTCACTTCACTTCTCTATGCCTCAGTTCCTTCATCTGTAAAGTGGGGATTAAGACTGTGAGCCCCCTGTGGGACAACCTGATCACTTTGTAAATTCCCCAGCGCTTAGAACAGTGCTTTGCAAATAGTAAGCACTTAATAAATGCCAGTATTATCATTATTATTATTATTATGTGGCAGAGCTGGGATTCGAACCCATGACCTCTGACTCCAAAGCCCGTGCTCTTTCCACTGAGCCACGCTGCTTCTCTAACTGTACTGTACTAAGGCAACTGTACTAAGCACTGGGGAAGACACAAGATAACCAGACTCGACACAGTCCGTGTCCCACACGGGGCTCCCAGTCCTAATCCCCAGTTTACGGTTTCCGAGTGAGGTAACTGAGGCACAGAGATGTGAAATGACTGGCCCACGGTCACACAGCAGACAAGTTGGCAGAGCAGGGATTAGAACTCGGGTCCCTTCTGACTCCCATCTTCTTCCCTTATTCTTAGATTATGAGCCCCTTGGGGAATAAGGGACCATTTCTTTCTCCCACTAGGCCAGAAGTGGCGTGGCTCAGTGGAAAGAGCCCGGGCTTGGGAGTCAGAGGTCATGGGTTCGAATCCAGGCTCCGCTACTTGTCAGCTGTGTGACCTTGGGCAAGTGACAACTTCTCTGGGCCTCAGTTACCTCATCTGTAAAATGGGGATGAAATCTGTGAGCCCCCCGTGGGGCAACCTGATCACCTTGTAACCTTCCCAGCGCTTAGAACAGTGCTTTGCACATAGTAAGTGCTTAACAAATACCATCATCATTATTATTATTATTAAGTGACGTGGCCTAGTGGAAAGTCACGAGCCTTGGAGTTAGAGAACATGGATTCTAACCCCAGCTCCTCCACTCATCTGCTGTGTGACCCACGGGGCAAAGTCACTTCACTTCTCCGTGCCTCAGTTACCCCATCTGCAGAATGGTGTTTTCCCTCCTACTTAGTCTGTGAGCCCCAGGTGGGAACCCCTTCTAGACTGTGAGCCCACTGTTGGGTAGGGACCGTCTCTATATATTGCCAACTTGGACTTCCCAAGCGCTTAGTACAGTGCTCTGCCCACAGTAAGCGCTCAATAAATACGATTGATGATGATGATGATGTTGGGCAGGAACCGTCTCTATAATGTTGCCAACTTATACTTCCCAAGCGCTTAGTACAGTGCTCTGCACTCAGTAAGCGCTCAATAAATACGATTGATGATGATGATGATGTTGGGTAGGAACCGTCTCTATAATGTTGCCAACTTATACTTCCCAAGCGCTTAGTCCAGTGCTCTGCACACAGTAAGCGCTCAATAAATACGATTGAATGAATGAATGAATGAATGGTTATCTTTTATCTACCCCAGCTTTTAGTACAGTAGTTGACACACAATAAACATTTAAGATATATCATCATTATTATCTGTGTACTTCTTCCCCCAGCATTGAGTACAGCGGGCATTCATCCTTTAGGCGGGTGATCTTGTTGTGTTGCCAACTTGTAATTCCCAAGCGCTTAGTACAGTGCTCTGCACACAGTAAGCGCTCAATAAATACGATTGATTGATTGATTGTGGGCAGGGAATGTGTCTGCTCTTTGTTGTATCGTACTCTACCCAGGATTAGAACTCAGGTCCTTTAACTCCCAGGCCTGCGCTCTTTCCTCCAGGCTCTGCTGCTTCTACAGATGGAACTAGTCAGGTGAGGAGAGGGTCGGGCTACCCGTGGGCTTTCAAATAATGTCACAAATAATGTCATGCTTCTAGACTGTCTCCCCCTTCTAGACTGTGAGCCCGTTGTTGGGTAGGGACCGTCTCTAGATGTTGCCAACTTGTACTGCCCAATAATAATAATAATAATGTTGGTATTTGTTAAGCGCTTATTATGTGCCAAGCACTCTTCTAAGCACTGGGCGGATACAAGGTAATCAAGGTTGTCCCACGGGGGGCTCACAGTCTTAATCCCACTTTTACTGATGAGGGAAACTGAGGCCCAGAGAAGTGACTTGCCCAAAGTCACACAGCTGACGAGTGGCGGAGCCGGGATTTGAACCCGTGACCTCTGACTCCCAAAGCCCCGGGCTCTTTCCACTGAGCCACGCTGCTTCCCAAGCTCTTAGTACAGTGCTCTGCACACAGTAAGCGCTCAATAAATGCGATTGAATGAATGCTACTAGCCCAATGCAAAGCAGCCAGCGCCACATGCAATCGGGAAACCACCATAGACAGGGCCAGAATTTCTGTTCTGACCTGGTTTATAAATTTGCCAATTGACTGATTGATTGATTATTCATTTCTATTAATGTATTTCCCCCTCCAATCACTCATTTGGTTGTATTTATTGAGCACTTACTGTGTGCAAAACACTGTACTAAACTCCTGAGAGAGTACAATACAACAATAAACAGATAATACTAATAATGGCATTTATTAAGCACTTACTATGTGCAAAGCACTGTTCTAAGCACTGGGGAGGTTACAGGATGATCAGGCTGTCCCACAGGGGGCTCACAGTCTTAATCCCCATTTTCCAGATGAGGGAACTGAGGCCCAGAGAAGTAAAGTGACTTGCCCAAAGTCACACAGCGGACAATTGGCAGAGCCGGGATTTGAACCCACGACCATTTTCCCTGCGCACAACGAGCTTACAGTCTAGAAGCTGGGAGACAGCAGCGTGGCTCAGTGGAAAGAACCCGGGCTTTGGAGTCAGAGGTCATGAGTTCAAATTCCGGCTCCACCAATTGTCAGCTGGGTGACTTTGGAAAAGTCACTTCACTTCTCTGGGCCTCAGTTCCCTCATCTGTAAAATGCGGATGAAGACTGTGAGCCCCCCGTGGGACAACCTGATCACCCTGTATCCTCCCCAGCGCTTAGAACAGTGCTTTGCACATAGTAAGCGCCTAATAAATGCCACCATCATTAATATAAATGAATAAATAACAATAAATAAGTACTGTGGGCTGGGACGGGGGAGGAACAAAGGGACCAAGTCAGGGTGACGCAGAAGGGATGGTATTGACACCTGTCTACTTGTTTTGTTGTCCGTCTCCCCCTTCTAGACTGTGAGCCCGTTGTTGGGTAGGGACCGTCTCTATATGTTGCCGACTTGTACTTCCCAAGCGCTTAGTACGGTACTCTGCACACAGTAAGCGCTCAATAAATGCGACTGATTGAATGAATGAATGAAATATATTTACTGAGACAGCAAAGAGGTAGGCAGCTGCTACTGTCCCGCTCTTCTTGTTCCCTAAGAATAATCCAGAACCCTCTGGGACACCATCAAGGTGAGGGGACAAACCTGGGGACCCTGAGGCTGAACGTCCTTCTAGACTGCGAGCCCGTTGTTGGGTAAGGATCGTCTCTATATATTGCCTGTTTGCACTTCCCAAGCGCTTAGTCTGCTGTGTGACCTTGGGCAAGTCACTTAGCTTCTCTGAGCCTCAGTTACCTCATCTGTAAAATGGGGATTAGGACTGTGAAGCCCACATGGGACAACCTGATCACTTTGTATCCCCGCCCCCAGCACTTAGAACAGTGCTTTGCACATAGTAAGCGCTTAACAAATGCCAACATTATTATTATTATTCTGCACACAGTAAGCGCTCAGTAAATGCGATTGATTGAATGAATGAATGAAATACACTTACTGAAACAGCAAAGAGGTAGGCAGCTGCTACGGTCCCGCTCTTCCTGTTCCCCAAGAATAATCCAGAACCCTCTGGGACACCATCAAGGTGAGGGGACAGAGCTGGGGACTCTGAGGATGAACGTCCTTCTAGACTGCGAGCCCGTTGTTGGGTAGGGACCGTCTCTAAATGTTGCCTATTTGTACTTCCCCAGCGCTTAGTGCAGTGCTCTGCACACAGTAAGCGCTCAATAAATACCACTGAATGAATGAATGAAATGTCAGGGTTACTGCGTCAGGCTCTGAGGTGCCCCGGAATTACGCGCCCCCCTTCAATGCCCTCTTCCAGTCAGCCTGTGAAATTCCCTTAGCCACCGTGGCCACGATATTTAATAAACATCTACTGTGTGTGGTGCCCGACGCAGTTGCTCTGTGCAAAACGTTGCACATGAGTGCCTAAAGAAGCAGCGTGGCTCCCATATCTATTCTATTTATTTTATTTTGTTAGTATGTTTGGTTTTGTTGTCTGTCTCCCCCTTTTAGACTGTGAGCCCACTGTTGGGTAGGGACTGTCTCTATATGTTGCCAACTTGGACTTCCCAAGCGCTTAGTACAGTGCTCTGCACACAGTAAGCGCTCAACAAATACGATTGATTGATTGATTGATTGAAAAAGAGCATGGGCTTTGGAGTCAGAGGTCATGGGTTCTAATTCCAGCTCCGCCAATTCATTCATTCATTCCATCGTATTTATTGAGCGCTTACTGTGTGCAGAGCACTGTACTAAGCACTTGGGAGGTACAAGTTGGCAACGTATAGAGACAGTCCCTACCCAACAGTGGGCTCACAGTCTAGGAATCAGCTGTGTGCCTTTGGGCAAGTCAGTTCACTTCTCTGGGCCTCAGTTCCCTCATCTGTAAAATGGGGATTAAGACTGTGAGCCCCACATGGGACAACCTGATTGCTTTGTAACCTCCCAGCACCTAGAACAGTGCTTTGCACATAGTAAGCACATAATAAATGCCATTATTATTATTATTATTATTATTATTACTGGGTGCAGAACAATGAATAATAATAATAGTAATGGTATTTGTTAAGCGCTTACTATGTGCAAAGCACTGTTCTAAGTGCTGAATTATGTACTTGGCTGTGTGCAGTCTAAAGGAAAGACACAGTTCCTGGCCATAATAATAATAATAATAATAATAATGGTATTTGCTAAGTGCTTACTATGTGCAAAGCACTGTTCCAAGTGCTGAATTATGTACTTGGGTGTGTGCGGTCAAAAGGAAAGACACAGTTCCTGGCCATTATAATAATAGTAATAATAATAATGGTATTTGTTAAGCGCTTACTATGTGCAAAGCACGGTTCTAAGTGCTGAATTATGTACTTGGGTGTGTGCGGTCAAAAGGAAAGACACAGTTCCTGGCCATTATAATAACAATAATAATAATAATAATAATAATGGTATTTGTTAAGCGTTTACTATGTGCAAAGCACTGTTCTAAGTGCTGAATTATGTACTTGGGTGTGTGCGGTCAAAAGGAAAGACAGTTCCTGGCAATAATAATAACAATAATAACAATAATAATAATGGTATTTGTTAAGTGCTTACTATGTGCAACACACTGTTCTAAGTGCTGAATTATGTACTTGGGTGTGTGCGGTCAAAAGGAAAGACACAGTTCCTGGCCATTATAATAATAATAATAATGATAATAATAATAATAATAATAATAGCATTTGTTAAGCACTTATTATGTGCAAAGCACTGTTCTAAGTGCTGAATTATGTACTTGGGTGTGTGCGGTCAAAAGGAAAGACACAGTTCCTGGCCATTATAATAACAATAATAATAATAATAATAATAATAATAATAATAATAATAAGCGCTTACTATGTGCAAAGCACTGTTCTAAGTGCTGAATTATGTACTTGGGTGTGGGTGGTCAAAAGGAAAGACACAGTTCCTGGCCATTATAATAATAATAATAATAATAATGGTATTTGTTAAGCGCTTACTATGTGCAAAGCACTGTTCTAAGGGCTGAATTATGTACTTGGGTGTGTGCAGTCAAAAGGAAAGACACAGTTCCTGGCCATTATAATAATAATAATAATGATAATAATAATAATAATAATAATAATGGTATTTGTTAAGTGTTTACTTTGTGCAAAGCACTGTTCTAAGTGCTGAATTATGTACTTGGGTGTGTGCGGTCAAAAGGAAAGACACAGTTCCTGGCCATAATAACAATAATAATAATAATAATAATAATAGTATTTGTTAAGCACTTACTATGTGCAAAGCACTGTTCTAAGTGCTGAATTATGTACTTGGATGTGTGCGGTCAAAAGGAAAGACACAGTTCCTGGCAATAATAATAATAATAATAATAATAATAATAATAATAATAATAATAATGGTATTTGTTAAGCATTTACTATGTGCAAAGCACTGTTCTAAGTGCTGAATTATGTACTTGGGTGTGTGCGGTCAAAAGGAAAGACAGTTCCTGGCAATAATCATAATAATAATAATGGTATTAGTTAAGTGCTTACTATGTGCAAAGCACTGTTCTAAGTGCTGAATTATGTACTTGGGTGTGTGCGGTCAAAAGGAAAGACACAGTTCCTGGCCTTGAGGAGTTGATCTCCTAATGGGATAAACCCAAATTCTATCTTGATCATTTGGTATCCGTGTTTCCGTGGTCCTGGAAAGCTAGAGTCATCATCATCATCAATCGTATTTATTGAGCACTTACTATGTGCAGAGCACTGTACTAAGCACTTGGGAAGTACAAATTGACAACATATAGAGACAGCCCCTACCCAACAGTGGGCTCACAGTCTAAAAGGGGGAGACAGAGAACAAAACCAAACATACTAACAAAATAAAATAAATAGAATAGATATGTACAAATAAAATAAATAAATAAATTGAGTAATAAATATGTACAAACATATATACATATATACAGGTGCTGTGGGGAAGGGAAGGAGGTAAGATGGGGGGGATGGAGAGGGGAGTCCTCCAGTGATCTGCTATGTATTCAGCTCCTGCAGTGGCGGGGTGGGTTGGCTTGCTTTATCCACAGCGTGGTGTTATGGATGGTCAGAAGCTGTGAGCCCGTTGTTGGGTAGGGACCGCCTCTATATGTTGCCAACTTGTACTTCCCAAGCGCTTAGTACAGTGCTCCGCACACGGTAAGCGCTCAATTAACACCATTGAATGAATGAATGAAAAGCTCCTAGGTTCTAATCTCGGTTCCACCACTTGTCAGCTGCGTGACCTTGGGCAAGTACTTCACTTCTCTGGGCCTCAGTTATAATGATAATAATGATGGCGTTTATTAAGCACTTACTACTGCTAAAATGAAGAAAATAAGAGATGCCTGAGACAGTAAATAAGGCTGGGCTGTTTTTTTTTTCTTTTAATGGCATTTATTAAGCGCTTATTATGTGCAAAGCACTGTTCTAAGCACTGGGGAGGTTACAAGGTGATCAGGTTGTCCCACAGGGGGATCACAGTCTTCATCCCCATTTTCCAGATGAGGGAACTGAGGCCCAGAGAAGTGAAGTGACTTTTCCAAAGGCACATAACGATGCTTGGTGGAGCCAGGATTTGAACCCATAACCTCTGACTCCAAAGCCAGGGCTCTTTCCACTGAGTCACGCTGCTTCTCACCCTACGCTCCAAACTTCTGGGGCCCTAACACCCTCGAGAGAGGCGCATCTTCGGGGATGGATAAGAAATCCCGTTCCTGTTCAACAGGCTGCTGGCCTGGGTCGGAGCTATCTCAGAACCCACTTCGGTGGTGTTTCCCGGCAACTGCACCGGACCGGCCGGTGGATGGACTCTTCTTTCTCTTGGATGACCATACCGAGGAGCAGCACGGCGGAGCGAGAAGCAACATAAAGTAGTGGGTAGAGCCAGGGCTTGGGAGCCAGAGGTCATGGGTTCGAATCCCGGCTCCGCCACTTGTCAGCTGCGTGACTTTGGGCAAGGCGGTTCACTTCTCTGGGCTTCAGTTCCCTCATCTGTAAAATGGGGATTAAGATTGTGAGCCCCACGTGGGGTAACCTGATTGCCTTGTATCCCCCACAGCACTTAGAAGCGCTTAGTACAGTGCTCCGCACACAGTAAGCACTCAATAAATAATAATAATAGTAATGGCATTTGTTAAGCACTTACTATGTGCCAAACACTGTTCTGGGGGGATACAAGGTAATCAGGTTGTCCCACATGGGGCTCACAGTCTTAATCCCTGAATGAACAGTGCTTGTCACATAGTAAGTGCTTAACTAATACCATCGTCTCAGTAGGAAAGAGCCCGGGCTTTGGAGTCAGAGGTCATGGGTTCAAATCCCGGCTCCACCAATTGTCAGCTGTGTGACTTGGAGTAAGTCACTTCACTTCTCTATGCCTCAGTTCCCTCAACTGTAAAATGGGGATGAAGACAGTGAGCCCCCCGTGGGACAACCTGATCACCTTGTAACCTCCCCAGCGCTTAGAACAGTGCTTTGCACATAGTAAGCGCTTAATAAATGCCATTATTATTATTATTATCATCATCAGAAGGGCATGGATTCTAATCCTGGCTCCACCACACATCTGCTGCATGACCTTGGGCAAGTCACGTCACTTTTCTGAGCCTCAGTTACCTCATCTGGACTGTGAGGAAGCCCATGTGGGACAGGGACTGTGTCTAATCTGATTTGCAGCGTGGCTCAGTGGAAAGAGCCCGGGCTTGGGAGGCAGAGGTCGTGGGTTCAAATCCCGGCTCCGCCGCTTGTCAGCTGGGTGACTTTGGGCGAGTCACTTCACTTCTCTGGGCCTCAGTTCCCTCATCTGGAAAATGGGGATTAAGATTGTGAGCCCTACATGGGACAACCTGATCGCCTTGTATCCTCCCCAGCGCTTAGAACAGTGCTTTGCGTATAGTAAGTGCTTAACAAATACCAAAATTATTATTATTATTTGCCTGTATCCATCCAATGCTTAGTACAGTGCCTGGCACAAAGTAAGTACTAACAAATACCATCATACTGCCTCTCCAACCCCACTATCGGATTTATTTACCAGCTGCTCTGCATTAGCTTTGGATGAGGAGCAGGGGAGAAGGCTGGACCCAATGTCTAGTCTGGAGAAAAAGTGTTGTCTAATGGTTAGAGCACAGGCCTGAGAGTCAGAAGGACCTGGGTTATAATCCTGACGCTGCCGCATGTCTGCTGGGTGACCTTGGGAAAGTCACTTCACTTCTCTAGACCTCAGTTATCTCATCTGGAAAATGGAGATTAAGACGGTGAGCCCCACGTGGGACAGGGACTGTGTCCAACGTAATTAACTTGTGTCTACCCCAGCGCCATGCTTGGAACATAGCGAGCATTTAACAAGTACCATAATTATTAGTCACGCATACCTCCCCTCCCCTGCCCTCTCGTAGCACAAAACCATTCACTGAGGGCCTTGGGTGAAACTGAACTGGCACAGTTGGTTGCAGACGCGTCTCAGTTCATCAGTGGAATTTGTTGAGTACTATGTGCCAGGCTCTGTACTAAGTGCTGGGGAAGATAAAAGCTAATCAAGCACAGAAGGGAGCGGGGGAAAAGGAGTTTAGTGGTAACAATTATAATTATCCTGTTAGATTGGGGTATTCCTTCTAGATCAGGAAACTTCATTGAAGAAAGGAATTGTGTTTACTCTAGTAGCGTTTCTCAGTGGAAATAGCCCGGGTTTTGGAGTCACAGGTCGTGGGTTCAAATCCCAGCTATGCCAGTTGTCAGCTGTGTGACTTTGGGCAAGTCACTTAATTTCTCTGTGCCTCAGTTACCTCATCTGCAAAATGGGGATTAAGACTGTGAGCCCCCCGTGGGACAACCTGATCACCTTTTAACCTCCCCAGCACTTAGAACAGTGCTTTGCACATACTAAGCACCTAATAAATGCCATCATTATTATTAGTAGTAGTAGTACTCTCTCCAGAATTTAGAACAGTGTTCTGCATTCAATAAGTATTCAATTAATACCATTTTTATGGTATCTGATATGTACTTACTATGTTTCTAGACTGTGAGCCCATTGTTGGGTAGGGACCATCTCTATATGTTGCCGACTTGGACTTTCCAAGCGCTTAGTATAATGCTCTGCACACAGTAAGTGCTCAATAAATACGATTGAATGAATGAATGAACACGTGCCAGACACTGTACTAAGTGTTGTTAGGGCACACAGTCTTCAAGAAGTAGCATGTTCTAGTGGGTGGAGCACAGGCCTTGGAGTCAGAAGGACATGGGTTCTAATCCCAACTCCGCCATTTGTCTGCTGGGTGGCCTTAGGCAAGTGGCTTAACATCTCTGTGCCTCAGTTCCCTCATCTGTAAAATGGGGATCAAGACTGTGAGCCCCACGTGGGAAGGGATTGTGTCCAACGGGATTGCCTTGTATATACCCCACATAGTAAGTGCTTAACAAATACCACAATTATAGTTATTATTATTATTAACCCCCATTTTACAGATGAGGTAACTGAGGGCATAGAGAAGTTTAGTGAATTGCCCAAGTGGAGGAGGCAGGATTAGCACTCAGATCTGCATTGATTTATTACAACTACTACTACTACTAAAGCTGCTAGTGTTAAGACCACTTGCATCCACCCCAGCACTTTGTACAGTGCCTGGCAGACAGTAAACCTTAACAAATACCATTATTAGTAGTATTATTACTACTACTACCGCGATTACTACCAGTACAAAAATATGACTTGTGTACAAAAGTTAGTGAGCGCCAGCGGGTGTTTGCATGGGTGACAATTGATATACGTGTGACGTGTCTGGACAATTATAAACACTTTGTTTTGACCTGAATTTAAATGGTCCACAACCGATATGTCATCCTCAGGTTGTAGCACTGTCCCCACAAAAAAGGCTCGAGCCACTTTTAAAAGGGACCACAGTGTTTAGTACAATGCTCTGCACACAGTAAATGCCTAATTTCTTAGTATAGTGCCCTGTCTACAGTAAGAGCTCAATAAATATGATTGATTGATTGATCGACATGACTATTACCACAGCTCCCCAACCCCTGCCCCAAACCTCGCTAATGAGGAAGTCCGTTCCAGGGGTAGTGAGCTGATCAACGCCAGGGAGAATTAATGGCAAATTGGAAACAGAATCTCTGGAATGATTCACATCTCACTGAAAACCAAAATTTCGAAAACCCCAATTTTTGAATGAAAAAAGGGATGGTTTCCATCGGAGACAGGGATATAGAAAGCTCTACATCAAGTGTTTGAACCAACAACCTACATCAACGGACAAAATAACATTTTCTTCTTGTATTTATTACATTTCAAAGTCGCACCCGGATTAAAAAGCATAAATAATCCCACTTTTTCCGCCCTCTCGCAGCCCCAGGCGAAATGGAATGCCAAAACAATACAGAGTGTTGACTTAAATAATAGCAACGATGGATGAAACAGAAACAGAGAGCCTCCCATTTACATCTGTCAGCCTTGAAATAAATGAGAAAAGGGGAGAACGGGAGGGGGGTGGTCCCGGGGGGGGGTGAAGGGGAGACTGCTGTTAGTGTTTAAGGAAACAATAAAACATATTGTTACAAATAGGTGGGCAACGTAATGAGACAAAGGTTTGGCTTGTGGTCCTGTCCACAGCTGTGCAGGCGAGACAGAAAGTTCTTAAATGTGTCAGAAAGCTGCTAGAAATAGCCATTAAGGAATAAGTGGTTTCTGACTGCGGGGACCAGAAGAATATTTGGAAAGTTTTAGCTTTAGTCCCAGAGACAGGCATTAAAGCTTTTGAGAAGTTTTTGATTTACCCTTATTGGAGGTTTTTTCAAGAGTTTCCTCTGCTGTTTCTCCCCCCTTCCTTTCTCACTCCTCCTTTCCTTTCTCAGCTCCCTTCCACCCTGCCTCCTCTCTTCCCGTATCCCCTGTTTTCCCAGCTTAATTTAGAGGTGATAATGGCCCAAAACAGAGATGATTTAAGGTGTCAGCATCGTTATTATTATTAATCGTAGTAGTAGTAGTATTGTTATTAAACAAGACAGTGGAGATTGAAAATTGAAAACTGCCCAGCTTCCTTTGGTCTCATGGGGAAGTGATGCCTGCAGTATAAGGAACCTAATAATGATTATAATCGTGGTACTTGTTAGGCACTTACTATGTACTAAACACTGGGTTAGATTCAAGATAATCAATCAATCAATCATTTATTGAGCGCTTACTGTGTGCAGAGCACTGTACTAAGCACTTGGGAAGTACAAGTTGGCAACATATAGAGACAGTCCCTACCCAACAGTGGGCTCACAGTCTAGAAGGGGGAGACAGAGAATAAAACCAAACATATTAACAAAATGAAATAAATAGAATAGATATGTACAAGTAAAATAAATAAATAGAGTAATAAGTATGTACAAACATATATACATATATACAGGTGCTGTGGGGAAGGGAAGGAGGTAAGACGGGGGGATGGAGAGGGGGAGGAGGGGGACATAATCAGGTGGGACACAGTCTCTGTCCCACTTGGAGCTCACAGTCCAATAGGAGGGAGAACAGTTATTTAATCCCAATTTTACAGATGAGAAAACGAAGGCCCAAAGAAGTGAAGTGACTTGTCCAAGGTCACACAGCAGGCAAGGGGCAGAACAGGGATTAGAACTCCCAGGCCCGTGATCTTTCCACCTAGCTATTCCGCTTCCACAGATGGAACCAACGAGTTAGGGGAAGGGTCGGGATACCCCTGGGCTTTCAAATAATGTGACTGTGTCATGCTACCAGCCCAGTGCAAAGCAGCCAATGCCACATACAATCGGGAAGTCACCATAGACAGGGCCAGCATTTCTGTTCCAACCTGGTTTATAAATTTACTAATTGACTGATTGATTGATTATTCATTTCTATTAATGTATTTCCCCCTCCCTTCATTCATTCAATCGCATTTATTGAGCACTTACTGTGTACAAAACACTGAACTAAACTCCTGGGAGAGTACAATGCAACAATAAACTGATACTTTCCCTGCACACAACAAGTTTACAGTCCAGAGGCGGGAAGACAGACATTAATATAAATGAATAAATTACAGCTACGTACATGAGTGCTTTGGGCTGGGAGGGGGGAGGAACAAGGAGAGCAAGTCAGGGTGACGCTGAAGGGAATGGGGGGAGAGGAAAGGAGGGCTTAGAGGGAAGGCCTCTTGGCAGAGATGTGCCTTCGTTAAGGTTTTGAAAGAGAGGAAAGTAATTGTGTGTCAGATTTGAGGAGGGAGGGCATTCCAGGCCAGAGGAAGGATGTGGGTGAGTGGTCGGCATCGAGATAGACGTGATTGAGGCATAATGAAAAGGTTAGCATCAGAGGAGCAAAGTGTGTGGGCTGGGTTGTAATAGGACAATAGTGAGGTAACATAAGAGGGGGCGAGGTGATGGAATTCTTTAAAGCCAATTGTGTTTTGTTTGATGCGGAGGTGGATGGGCAACCACTGGAGTTTTTTGAGGAGTGAGGAAGCATGTCCTGAATATTTTGGTAGAGAAGTGATGTGGGCAGTAGAGTGAAGTAGGGATTGGAGTGGGGGGAGAGACAGGAGGCTGGGAGGCCAGCAAGGCTGATGTGGTACATCAGGTGGGATAGGATAAGTGATTGTATTATTGTGGTAGCAGTTTGGATGGAGAGGAAAGGGGGAATTTTAACAGTGCTGTGAAGGTGGGACCAGCAGGATTTAGTTATGGATTGAATATGTGGGTTGAATGAGAGAGATGGGTCAAGGATAACGCCAAGGTTAAGGGTTTGTGAGACAGGAAGGATGGTGGTTCCGTCTACAGTGATGGGAAAGTCAGGGGAAGGACAGAGCTCGGGTGAGAAGATAAAGAGTTCTGTTTGGGGCATTTTAAGCCTGAGGTGATGAGATGACATCTAAGTAGAGATACCTTGAAGCCAGGAGGAAATGCAAGACTGGACAGAGGGAGAGAGATCAGGAGTGGAGATGTAGATTTGGGAATCATCCCCATATTCATTCATTCATTCAATCATATTTATTGAGTGCTTACTGTGTGCAGAGCACTGTACTAAATGCTTAATAATGTTGGTATCTGTTTAGCACTTACTAAGTGCCAAGCACTGTTCTAAGTAATGGGGTAGCTACAAAGTAATTAGATTGTCCCACGTGGGGCTCACAGTTGTAATCCTCATTTTGCAGATGAGATCACTGAGGCAGAGAGAAATGAAATGACATGCCCAAAGTCACACAGCTGACCATTGGCAAAGGCTCTTGCCACTAAGCCACGCTGCTTCTACACAGTAAGTGTCCAGTACTTTCACTAGGACAGCCCATCTCAAAGGATATGCTAGGTGGTCCTTCGGTCAGAAACCTGCAGCACTGATTCCAAAGCCTTCAAGCAGAGCTGGCTGTTGGTCCCGTGGGAAGAGCATTGGAATCCAGAAGGGGATGGAAAACAAAACAAAGTTCTGTCACTGAGCAAACCTTGGTTCTCCCACACCTGGAATGTTCTTTGTAGCCTGGCCTATCACACTGAGGAGAGGAGGAGTGGAGGAGGTTCAGAGAAGAACAGACAAAATGGTCAGGAGATGGGAGACTCATCCGTAACGGATTGGTCAATCAGTGATATTTATTGAGGGCACAGAGCATTTTAAAAAAAAAATGGCATTTGTTCATCATGATGATGATGATGATGGTATTTGTTAAGCACTGTTCTAAGCGCTGGGGTGGATCCATGGTAATCAGGTTGTCCCAGGTGGGGCTCATGGTCTCAATTCCCATTTTATAGATGAGGGAATTGAGGCACAGAGAAGTGAAGTGGCTTGCCCCAAGTCACAAAGCTGACTAGTGGCGGAGTCAGGATTAGAACTCACAACCTCTGATTCCCAAGCCCGTGCTCTTTCCACTAAGCCACGCTGTGTCTCTGCAGTCAGTTAAGCACTGACTATGTGCCAACCACTGTCCTAATTGGTAGGGTAGATGCAAGATAATCACGATGGACTCAGTCCCTGTCCCACATCATCATCATCATCATCATCATCATCATCATCATCATCATCATCATCATCATAATAATATTTATTAAGTGCTTACTATGTGCAGAGCACTGTTCTGAGCGCTGATGGGGCTCACATGTTTAAGCAGAGAAGTAGCATGGCATATTGGATAGAGCATAGGCCTGAGAGTCAGAGGTCTGGGTTCTAATCCCGGCTCCGTCACTTGTCTGCAGTGTGGCCTTGGGCAAGTCACTTCACTTCTCTGGGCCTCAGTTCCCTCATCTGTAAAATGGGGAATGACACTGTGAGTCCCACTTGGGACAGGGACAGTGTCCAACCCGATTTGCTTGTACCCGCCACAGCACTTAATACAGTGCCTGGAAGATAGTAAGCACTTAATAAATATCATCATGCTAAGCGCTTAGTACAGTGCTCTGCACACAGTAAGCGCCTAATAAATACGATTGAATGAATGAATCCCATTTTACCAGTGAGATAACCGAGATACACCCAAGTTCAATGACTTGCCCACAGTCTCACAGCAGACAAGTTTTGAGGCTGTGATTAGAACTCCCAGGCCTACGTTTTTTCCACTAGGACATGCTGCTTCCCTAAGCACTTGGGAGAATACAGTATGATTGAATTGGTTGATGTGATCCCTGCCCACAAGGAGCTTATAGTTTTCAGGGATAGGTGGAAAGTGTCGGCTCATTGATCTGGAGATGTGCAGGGTAAGAGGGGACAGGGGACAGGATGAAGCTGGTGGAATTGGAATCCTGGCTGCTTTCCCTACCTGTATTTTAATGTCTCCCCTATTAGATTGGTAAGCACTCTGGGAAATTCTAGAACACTAACCCAAAAGTTAGGACTTCTGAGCAGTCAGTATTAAACAGCTACAACTTAAAGCTGTGTGTTTCACCCAGACATCAGAAGACTTCTATCAGGGGAAAGAATTTTGCTTGGGAAAAGCATTTCCTCCTTTTGTATCCTCCGTTTCTTCTCCAACTCCCTTTCCATCCTACTTAAATCCAGTTTCCACGCCCTTCACTCCACCGAAACAGCACTCTACAAGGTCACCAATGACTTCCCCATTGATTGATTGAGTTGCTCCCAATCCTTCTTGATCCCTCAGCCACCTTCACTTACCTTGGTACGGGGACTTGTCATTTCTTGACTAGATACTGAATCATTCTCCTCACCGATCTCCCTACCTCCATCCTTTTCTCCCTCCATTCCATACTTTGTTCTACTGTCCTTCCCATTTTTCTAAAACATCCCTCCGCACACTTCCCTCCAACCCTCAATAATAATAATAATAATAATAATAATAATAACATTTATTAAGTGCTTACTATGTGCAAAGCACTGTTCTAAGCGCTGGGGAGGTTACAAGGTGATCAGGTTGTCCCATGGGGGGCTCCCAGTCTTTAATCCCCATTTTACAGATTAGGTAACTGAGGCCCAGAGAAGTGAAGTGACTTGCCCAAAGTCACACAGGTGACAATTGGCGGAGCCGGGATTCGAACCCATAACCTCTGATTCCCTAGCCCGTGCTCTTTCCACTGAGCCACGCTGCTTCTCTCCAGTGGATGCTGACTCCTCTTCATATCTAGCAGAAACTCCTGAGAATTGGCTTTAAGACACTCAAAAAGCCCCCTCCCTCCTACTTAGTGAAGCAGCGTGGCTCAGTATTTTGGAACAGCATGGAACAGTATTTTGCACATAGTAAGAGCTTAATAAATGTTATCATTATTATTATTGTTAGTATTATTACTTATCCACTCCTTTTTCCAATCACACCCCAGCTTGCTTTTTCCTCCCAAGGCAATCATCTCATTTTGCCTTGTTCTAAACTAACGATAATAATCATAATAATGTATGGTATTTAAGTGCTTAGTATATATTAGGCACTATACTAAGTGCTGGGATAGATACAAGATAAGGAGGTCCCACATGCGACTCACAGTCTAAGTAGGAGGGAGAACATCCCCATTCTGCAGATGAAGGAATTGAGGCACAGAGAAGTTAAGTGACTTGCCCAAGGCCCCACAGCAGACAAGTGGCAGAACTAGGATTAGAACCCAGATACTCCGACTCTCTGGCCTGTGCTCTTTCCATTAGGCCATGCTGCTGCTCATCTCCCATCCACTCTCCCCTAATAATAATAATATTGATAGCATTTATTAAGTGCTTACTATGTGCAAAGCACTGTTCTAAGCACTGGGGAGGTTACAAGGGATCTGGTTGTCCCACGGGTGGCTCACAGTCTTCATACCCATTTGACAGATGAGGGAACTGAGGCCCAGAGAAGTGAAGTGACTTGCCCAAAGTCACACAGCTGACAATTGGCAGAGCCAGGATTTGAACCCATGGACTCTGACTACAAAGCCCGGGCTCTTTCCACTGAGCCATGCTGCTCCCATCTCTAGCCCCCACCTTCTTCTTGCCTTGAACTCTCTGCCCTCCACCTCCCCAGAACTGCTAGATTCATTCATTCACTCATATTTATTGAGCGCTTACTGTGTGCAGAGCACTGTACTAAGCGCTTGGGAAGTACAAGTTGACAACATATAGAGACGGTCCCTACCCAACAACGGGCTCATAGTCTAGAAGGCTCTCTCCATCTTCAAAGCCCTCCTGAAATCTTACCTACTTCAGGAGGCTTTTCCCAATTAATTTTATCCTCCCCTGGTCTTATCTTCTTTCTTTTATGGTATTTATTAAGGGCTTACTATGTGCCAGGGACTGTACTAAGCACTGGGGTAGATGTCAGTTAATCAGGTTGGACCCCATCCCTGTCCCACATCATCAATCGTATTTATTGAGCGCTTACTATGTGCAGAGCACTGTACATGGGGCTCACAGTCTCAGTCCCCATTTTACGGATGGGGTAACGGAGGCACAGAGATGTGAAGTGAGTTGCCCAAGGTGATACAGCAGATAAGTGGCAGAGGCAGGATTAGAACCCAAATCCTTCTGACTCCCAGGCTAATAATCTATTCACTAGGTCACACTGCTTTCTACAGTTTCTCTGTGGCCCTCGGGGAACCCACTCTGCAACATCCTATTTGCCTGGGCTCCAAACAGCAGCATGTCATCGTCAAACTACTACCTCAGCACATTCACAGCCACCCACCCATAGCACTTCCAACATATCCTTTAACCCACGTTGCTGTTTAAGCACATATTTGTTCACCGATCTACTTCCCATCTGGAAATTTCTTTATGCCTGCTTCCTCCTTCAAATTGCAAGCTCCTTGAGGACAAGGATCATGCCTTGGGCCTCTATTCTAATCTCCCAAGGGCACATAGTACATCGCATATCCACCAAACTAGCTCTCTTCCTCCCTTCAAAGCACTACCAGCGCTTAGAACAGTGTTCTGCACATAGTAAGCGCTTAACAAATGCCATCATTATCATTATTATTACTGAGATCTCACCTTCTCCAAAAGGCCTTCCCAGACTGAGCCCTCCCCTTTTCCTACCCTCCTACTTCTCCCATCCCCATCATCCCCCCTCCCCCCTCTCCCCTACCCTTTTCCCCTCCCCACAGCACTTGTATATATTTCTACATATTTATTACTCTATTTTATTTGTACATACTCACTATATTTATTTTATTAATAATGTGTATATAGCTATAATTCTGTTTATACTGATAATATTGGCACCTGGCTACTTGTTTTGTTGTCTGTCTCCCCCTTCTAGACTGTGAGCCCGTTGTTGGGTAAGGACCGTCTCTATATGTTGCCAATTTGTACTTCCCAAGCGCTTAGTGCAGTGCTCTGCACACAGTAAGTGCTCAATAAATACGATTGAATGAATGAATGAATAGTAAGCACTTAACAATTACCATTATTATCATTATTATTAGTGTGATATTCTGCACAGAGTAGGCAAACAATAAATGCTACTGATCGATTGACTTAAGGAGAAAACATACTTTCCCTCCCTTCAGCACTGTATCTCACTTCAATCTCTCTTTATCCCTGAGGAATGAGAACCATGATCTTGTAATAGAAGTGGTAATAAATAGTGTTTTTTAAGCACTTACTTTTTATGCAGAGCACTGTACTAAGCACTGAGAGGTAATGCATAGGTGGGAATTAAATAAGGCGCCTCTCCCTTGTGGGGCTCATGAGTTTAATTAGAAAGAAGGAATTGGAGACCGACAGATCAGGAGCAGTGAAACACTCCTCTCTTTCCACTGCAGTGCATTTCTGTGCTCGTCAGCACACTTATTTCCCTGCTTTTTTTTTTTTAATGGTATTTGTTAAGTGCTTACTATGTACCAGGTACTGTACTAAGCGCTGGGTTAGATACCAGCTAGTCAGGGTGGACACAGTCCCTGTCCCACATAGGGCTCACAATCTTAATCCCCATTTTCCAGATGAAGTAACTGGGGCACAGATCTGCACAAAGTCAAACAGCAGGTAAGTGGTGGAGCAGCGATTAGAACCCAGGTCCTTCTGACTCTCAAGCCCGTGCTCTATTCAATAACCAATCAATGGTATTTATTACTAAGCCCTCTTTTCCTTTTTTTCCACTCCCTTCTGGGTCACTCTGACTTGCTCCCTTTATTCATCCCTCCTCCCAGTCCCATAGAACTTATGTCCGTATCTGTAACTTATTTATTTCTATTAATTTATTTATTTATATCAATCACACTTACCTGTGAGCAGAGCACTGGGAGAGTACTATATAACAGACACATTCCCTGCCCACAATGAGCTTACAGTCTAGAGGGAGAGACAGACATTAATAGAAAGAAATAAGCTACGGATACGTACGTAAGTACTGTGGGGCTGAGGACAGAGGGTGAATAAAGGCCATTCTGCTTCCCTTCTGCTTCTCCTGGAGGATTTCATGAGAAAATCACCTCAAAGTACATGAAGCTGCTTTGGCAGTGACGTTTCTTCAGCAGACCAACAATTAGCTCTTTTCTGTGGGAGTGTGTGAAGCCAAGGAGCTGGAGAACCTATGATTCTGCCAGAGCCAAGACAGAGTCTCACAGACCATGGGTGCATGGGGAAAACTGCACACACGCTTGGATTGTTTTCTCTCCCTTGTTATTGGAATAAGCACTTCAGAAACAGAAGGGTTCTGTGGGGTTGATGCACCATATTATTAAACCTTCTAGGTTCTGGCTAACGGGTAATTTCCACCTCCCTAGGGAAAACAAGAGCACTGTATTATTGAAAACTCCTAAGTTTCTTTGAAAACAATGGATGTGTTGTAATGGTCACATCAGATCCAGAAATAAGAAACCAGGACATGTCAGTCAGTCAGTTGTATTTACTGGGTGCTTACTGTGTGCAGAGCACTGTACAAAGCACTTGGGAGAGTACAGTATAACAATGTAACAGCCACATTCCCTGCCCACAGTGATATTACAGTCTAGGGGAGAGACAGACTTTATTAGAAATAAATAAAATACAGATATGGACACAAGTTCTGTGGGACTGGGAGTGGGGGATGAATAAAGGGAGAAAGTCAGGGTGATGCAGAAGAGAGTGGAAAAAAAAGGAAAAACCGTGCCTTCAATAAGACTTTGAATGGGTGGAGAGTAATAGTCTGTCAGATTTGAAGAGGGAGGGCATTCCAGGCCAAAGGCAGGACATGGGTGAGGGGTCGGCGGCAAAATAGACGAGACCGAGGTACAGTGAGAAGGTTGTGTTAGAGGAGTGAAGTGTGTGGGCTGGGTTGTAGGAGGAGAGTAGTGAGATGAGGTAGGAGGGGACAAGGGGATTGTGTGCTTTAAAGCCGATAGTAAGGAGTTTCTGTTTGTTGCGGAAGTGGATGGGCAACCACTGGGGGTTCTTGAGGAGTGGGGCAACATGGCCTGAACATTTCTGTAGAAAAATGATCCCGGTAGCAGAATGAAATTCGGACTGGAGTGGGGAGAGACAGGAGGCAGGGAGGTCAGAAAGGAGGCCTAGGAGGCTGATGCAGTAATCAAGGCGGGATAGCGTAAGTGATTCGATTAATGTGGTAGCGCTTTGGATGGAGAAGGAAGGGGGGATTTTAGCGATGTTGCGAAGTGCCTCTACTGAGCGGAGTGAATTGGCATCAATTCCAGAGAACAAAGCTTTGGCTGTAACCCTCCTGCATCTGCAGCAATTCTAGGACAGCGGCATTACCAAGAAAGGCTTCTGGGGGAAGCAGTGTGGTCTAATGGATAAAGCAAGAACCTAGGAGTCAGAAGGACCTGGGTTCTAATCCCTACTCTGCCACTTGTCTGCAGAAGTCACTTCACTTCTCTCTACCTCCGTAACCTCATCTCTAAAGTGGGGATTAAGACTGGGAGACCCACGTGGGACATGGACTGTGTCCAACCTGATTAGTTTGTATTTATCCCAGAGCTTAGTACAGTGCCTGGCTCATGGGAAGTGCTTAACAAACATGGTTAGTAAACAAAATAGCCTTCCAGGAGCTCTGACTCCAGCAATTCATCTTGTCTTTCTGGAGTGCAAGAGGGAAACGGCCGTCTGCTCAGCAAAAGTCCAATACATCAAAATGACTCTCAGACGGCCCACAGAGATTGGCTTTTGGATGTTCATTTTAATGATTTCCTGTTATTATTTGCTTTCCTGAGCTTCCCACAGGTCAGCCAGGGAGTGATTATAATCAAAGGCCAGTAATAGGATCCACTTTAGACAGGTAGGGGCTACAATAAGAGCTTTTCCTGGATGGGGCGGAGGAGGGGTGAATGGGTCTCATTGGGAAAAGTTGTCCCAGATACCATAAATCAAACTTCCACAGAACACATGTGCTATAAGCACACACCCAGGGGATCTCGTGTGTGTGCGCATGTGTGTGTATGTGTGTGTATGATGACTATTGTCTCTTCAAACTGAGCCAGAATTTAAAAGCTCCATTATGTCAGCCCTGCTTCTCTTCCACAAAGTTAAGCCGTGCCCCTTGGCCATTGAGTGACCTAAACAGGAAAAATGACTGAATCAGATGCCATTCATTAGTCATTAAGAGTCCATGTGTTTATAATGCAGATGGGGCAAGCCTCTGACTTCACTCAATCGTATTTATTGAGTGCTTCCTGTGTGCAGAGCACAGTATTAAGTACTTGGGGGAGTACAACATAGCAATGAACAGACACAATCCCTGCCCACAATGAGCTTACAGTCTAGAGGACTTCTATTTTCACGTCAACCCTTGAACTGTTTGGTTGGATTGTGTTCAAATGCACTAGAGGGCATTTCAGGGAGTCTGTCACCACAAACCTGGATTCTAGCATTATCTTCTTTACTTCTCCAAACACTATCCCCCTTGAGATCCAGACCTGCCCCAGCTTTCTAGGGTTCCTCTTACATCTTGTGGTAAAAATGTACAAGGAAGTCACTCCTTGTCACTAAACAGAAGGCCTCTCTTGTTGCTCTAATTGTAACAGAGGGGATTATTCTCTCCTCAAATGCAGATCAATCAATCCATCTATCAATCACTCGTATTTATTGAGTGCTTAATGATGCAGAACACTGTATTAAGTGGTTGGGAGAATACGATACAGCAATACTGTAGCCACATTACCTGCACACAACGAGCTTTGGTCCTCTAAAGCCAGAAAGAACACCCCAAAAATTGTGTTCTTTTTTTCTATGATGGTATTGTGCCCAGCACTATTCAGGGCACTGGGATGGATACAGGATATAAGATATAAGATAATCAGGTTGGACACAGTCCACGTCCCACATAGGGCTCACGGTCTGGGGCTCACGGTCTTAATTCCCATTTTGCAGATGCGGTAACGGAGGCACAGAGAAGTTAAGTGACTTGCCCAAGGTCACACAGCAGACAAGTGGTAGAGCCGGGATTACATCTAAGACCTCTGATTCCTAAGCCTGTGCTCTTTCCACTAGGTCATACTGCCCCTCCCAAGGTACCTATATTTCTTTGACACAATTTGGCTAGTAATAAGGAAGAAGATATGACTAAATGTGACAATTATTGTACAGTTTCCTTGATCTCACATGCCAGCAAGGTACTACTAAAAGTTATACAGCGTTGAATGGAGACCTACATGGAACACCAATTGCCTGATGTTCAAGTGGGATTCCGGAAAGGACGAGGGACGCGAGATATTATTACTGATGCCCGTTCTCCTGAAAGGACAAGAGAATATCAAAAGGAAATCAGCATGTGCTTTATGGATTATAGTAAGCCCTTTGACTGAGTAGATCAGAGGAAACTATGAAGCATATTAAGGAAAATGGGCATGCCGGACCATTTAATTGCATTAATATGGAACCTGTATGATGAACAGGAGTATACAATAAGAACAGAACGTGGAGAAACAGATTGGTTTCCCATTAATAAGGGTGTAAAACAAGGATCTATCTTATCACATTTTCTGTTCATCCTTTACAATGAATAACTAATGAGAGAAGCCAGATTGGATAAAGACAAAGGGAGTAAAGATTACAGGATGGAAATAAACAACCTTCATTATGCTGATGATTCCACCCTACTATCAGAAAGTGAAGAAGATTTGAAGGGCTTATTATCAAAAGTTAAGGAACAGAGCTAAAAGGCCTACATTTGAATGTCAAGAAAACAAAGATCATGACAACTGAAAGTTTAAACACATTTGTAGTGGATGGAGAGAAGATTGAAATAGCTGATCATTTTTCTCTCCTGGGACCAATAATCAACAATAAGGAAATAGTAGCCAAAAAAATCCACTGAAGATTAATGTTAGGAAGACTTGTTATGAAGAGCCTGAAAAACATCATGAAACGTGCTGATGTAACAATTGCCACAAAAATACAAATTGCCAATTCTATGATGTTTCCAGTGACAATATATGGATCTGAACGCTGGAGAGTGAAAAAACAGGACAGAAAGAACATCGATTCTTTTGAAATGTGGTGTTGGAGAAGGCTCTTGCAAATACCATGGACTGCAAGAAAAATAAAATGGATTTTAGAGCAAATTAAGCCAAAGTGATCTTTGGAAGGCCAAATCACTCGACTTAAATTAGCATACTTTGGACAAATAATCAGGAGAACTAATTCTCTGGAGAAGACACTAATGCTAGGAAAAGTCAGGGAAAAGGAGGAAGAAGCAGGCCAGCAGCTAGATGGATAGCGACCATAGCAATAATAATGGAAGAACCGTTAGAAAGGTTGCAGATTACGGCAGAGGACAGGACATTCTGGAGAAAGTATATCCATGGAGTCGCTATGAATTGGAAATGACTCGATGGCACATAATAATAATAATAATAATAATAATAATAATAATGGCCTTTATTGAGGGCTTCCTAAGTGCTAAGCCTTGGCATGGATGCAAAACAATGAAATCTGACAGTCTCTGTCCCATTCAGTGCTCATCTTTGAAGTTTTACTAAAATCCCAACTCCTCCAAGAGGCCTCCCCTGACTAAACCTTCATTCCCCCTCCTCCCTCTTGCTTCTGCATCACTGATGCATTTGAATCTGTACGCTTTAAAGCCCTTGATATTCACACTACCCTCAGCCCCAAAGCATTCATGTACTTATCTGTAATTTATTTATTTATTTCAATGTCTTTCTCCCCTGTTAGGTTGTAAACTTCTTAAGGGCAAGGAACCTGTTTACCAGCTCTGTTGTATTGCATTCTCCCAAGCACTTAGTACAGTGCTCTGCACATGTAAATGTTTTAGACTGTGAGCCCGTTGTTGGGTAGGGGCCATCTCTATACGTTGCCAACTTGTACTTCCCAAGCGCTTAATACAGTGCTCTGCACACAGTAAGTGCTCAATAAATATGACTGACTGAATGAATGAATATGCAGCCTTCCTTTACCCACTAATTATGAAAGCAAGGTCAATCTTGAGTTGGCCACATGATCATTCATTCATTCATTCAATCGTCTTTATTGAGCGCTTACTGTGTGCAGAGCACTGTATTAAGCATGGTCCAGGATTGTCTCCAACAGGGGTATAAGGATGCTGGTTGCTCGGATACCAACCCTCATTGTAAGCAGCACGGAGTGGTAGATAGAACACGGTCCTGAGATTCAGAAGGTCATGAGTTCTAATCCTGGCTTCACCACTTGTGTGTTGTGTGGTTGTATGGGATAGGGCAAGTAACTTCACTTCTCCGTGTCTCATTTACCTAATCTGTAAAATGGGGATTAGGGCTGTGAGCCCCCAGAGAGACAGGGACTGTGTCCAACCTGATTTGCTTGTATCCACCCCAGTGCTTAATATAATGCTTGACACATAGTAAGCACTTAACAAATACCACAATCATAAAGAGTGCACCACCCAACATCCCTAACTCTCTTTTCTCCATCCGTCCAGTGACCTAGTATGTCCTTGAAGCTATCCAAACCCTCCTGGAGCCTACTTATATGTTCAGTTCTACATCTTCCTGTGGTAATGAACTGGCATTCACCTGACCTTCAGTCCCACTGAACTTATAAGCATCTCTGTAATTGATTTATTTCTATCAATGGGCAGGAAATGTTTCTATCCACTCTGTTGTACTGTGTTGTTGCTGGTGCTTAGTACAGAGCTCTGCACACAGTAAGTGCTCAAAAAAATAATGAAGAAAAAGTGACTCTGAGGCATAAATTCTGAAGAATGTAAGGCCTCCATTGAGCTACTTCAAGGACAAAGAAGCTTTATCCTCAACTGTGCTCAGAGTATGCCAGCACCGGAAAGTAACTCAAGATTTTTGTCTTCTGTAATGTTGTACGTTTAGCAGTGAACAGATGGGCGACTCCATCCTTTTCCAATATATCTGAAATGATGAATTTGCAGACAGATTTATAACTAAGGTAGGCATCCTACCAAAGGTTTTCGTTGCCAAAGTACTATATCATGTACCATTTTTGGGTGTGCTCTGTGGGGCAGTGGTTGAAGTTTAACTGACTCTGTAAGGCCTACCTCTCCACTTTGAGAAGACATTCTTCTCTAAGATTTCTTAAAGATCAGGAAGGACCACGGGCCTCACCCAGGATAACACTGGGCCCGGCCTCTTGTTCTTATATGAAGTACAAGCAGTCTGGCCTGTTGGGGACAGGAAACGTATCTGTTTATTGTTATAGTGTACTCTCCCAAGTGCTTAGTACAGTGCTCTGAACACAGTAAATACAGTTGAATTGAACTGAATTGAACTGAGGTCTACAAGTGCAAGGATTTGTGCTTTTAGTTATATCAATGCAGCTTATTGTGAGCAGGGAACATGTCAACTATATCCGTTATATTGTATTCTCCCCTTCATTCATTCATTCAGTTGTATTTA
This sequence comes from Tachyglossus aculeatus, assembly GCF_015852505.1. NCBI lineage: Eukaryota > Metazoa > Chordata > Mammalia > Monotremata > Tachyglossidae > Tachyglossus > Tachyglossus aculeatus. The sequence goes on from NC_052067.1 coordinate 96,098,161, forward strand.
TTGAGCACTTACTCTGTGTAGAGCACTGTGCTAAGCACTTGGAAAGTAGTACAGCAACAGAGACAGACAATCCCTACCCACAACGGGCTTACAGTCTAGAGAGGGGAGACAGACATCAAAACAAGTAAACAGGCATCAATATAAATAAATGGAATTATACATAGAGACATAAATGCTGTGGGGTGGGAGGGAAGAGCAAAGGGAGCAAGTTGAGGTGATGCGGAAGGGAGAGGGAGCTGAGGAAAAGGGGGCTTAGTCTGGGAAACCCTCTTGGAGAAGGTGAGCCTTCAGTAGGGCTTTGAAGGGGGGAAGAGGGATTGTTTGGCAGATTTGAGAAGGGAGGACGTTCCAGGCCAGAGGTAGGACATGGTCCAGGGGTCAATGATGGGACAAACGAGAACGAGGCGCAGTGAAAAGGTTAGCGGCAGAGGAACAGAGGGTGTGGGCTGGTCTGGAGAAGAAGAGAAGGGAGGTGAGGTAAGAAGGGACAAGGTGATGGAGAGCTTTGAAGCCAACAGTGACAAGTTTTTGTTCGATACAGCCATTGATGGACAACCACTGGAGATTTTTGAGGAGGGGGGTGACATGCCCTGAACTTTTCTGTAGAAAGATAATCTGGGCAGCAGAGTGAAGTTTGGACTGAAGTGGGGAGAGACAGGAGGTTGGGAGGTCAGAAAGGAGGCTGATGCAGTAATCCAGTCGGGATAGAATGAGTGATTGTACTAACGTGGTAGCGGTTTGGATGGAGAGGAAAGGGTGGATCTTGGCTTTGTTGTGAAGGTGAGACTGGCAGATTTTGGTGGTGGATTGGATGTAAGGGGTGAATGAAAGAGCAGAGTCAAGGATGACACCAAAGTGGCAGGCTTGTGAGACAGGAAGGATTGGCTGTGCCATCTACAGTGATGGGGAAGTTCAGGAGAGGACAGGGTTTGGGAGGGAAGCACTAAGTACGGAGCTCTGTACATAGTAAACACTCAATAAATATGATTGATTGATTGAGAAACGGCCCATGAATGGCTAGGGACTTTGGACCATGATAATAATAATAATGGTATTGGTTAAGCACTTATTGTGTGCTAAGCACTGTTCTAAGCACTGGAGTAGATACAGAGTAATCAGGTTGTCCCACATGGGGCTTAATCCCCATTTTACAGATGAGGTAACTGAGGCACAGAGAAGTGAAGTGATATTGGTGAGCAATGCCTTCCCTTACAGCCAAGTTTAAATGCTTCCAGTATAAGGAATTCTGCCACTGTGAGATGGTTTCCTTAGCATGGGAAGTTGTTACCGAAATTTTTCTACCCCATATTTCATTTACTTGTATTTTGTTCTGAGAAAGATATTTCTCTTCTCTGTGCCTCAGTTTCCCCATCTATAAAATGGAGATTATATAGCGCTGTGCTTAGAACAGTGTTCAGCACTTAGAACAGTATGAGCATTTAACAAATAACATCATCGTAATCAAGAAGAACAATGTTGAGCTCAGTGCTTGGCACGTAAGTAAGAGCTGAACAAATGTCACAATTCCAACGCTACAGATGCCACAGTTATTTTGGTGATTATCATGTGTTGTTCATCATCAGTCTTCCTCCTCTCTATGGTCCAGGGGGATTCTTGCATAGGGCAGGACCTTAAGTTGGATGTAGCATGGCAAAACACTCAGAGAGAAAGAAGGAAACTGAAAGAGATACCTCTGAAGTTGATGGTTTCCTGAATAGCTCTCTGCTACCCACAACTCCACAAAATGCTCAATGTGGCAGAAATCTCCTTCAAAGATCAACATACTGCTTGAGTTAAAAGGATGCTTTGCCTCACAGAGAGGCTTAACTTCTCTGACTGTGAATCTCCCATTAATGTCGGGGGCTTTACAGGAAGACCAATAAGGAATTCTATTAATTATAGCTATAATTCTATTTATTCTGATGATTTTGACACCTGTCTATGTGTTTTGTTTTGTTGTCTGTCTCCCCCTTCTAGACTGTGAGCCCGCTGTAGGGTAGGGACCGTCTCTATATGTTGCCGACTTGTACTTCCCAAGTGCTTAGTACAGTGTTCTGCACACAGTAAGCGCTCAATTAATATGATTGAATGAATGAATGTTGGGTAGGGACCGTCTCTATATGTTGCCAACTTGTACTTCCCAAGCGCTTAGTACGGCGTTCTGCACACAGTAAATGCTCAATAAATACGATTGAATGAATGAATGAACCCATTGGAACCCCCAAAAAAAGTTCAATGGGAGCAATCTAGGAGATGAACTGTCTGGGTTGGGAAGAAACATGTCAAGATATAAACAACTTGCTTGAAAAATGATAGGCATCGCTCTGGGTTCCCCATGTTCTATAATAATCATGGTATTTGTTAAGCGCTTACTATGTGCCAGGCACTGTACGAAGTGCTGGGATGAATACAAGGAAATTGGGTTGGATATGGTCCCTGTCCCGCAGAGGGTTCACAGTCTTATTCCCCGTTTTACAGATGAGGTAACCGAGGCACAGAGAGGTGAAGTGACTTGCCTAAGGTCACCCAGGAGACAAGTGGTGGAGCCGGGACTAGAACTCCCAAGCCCATGCTGTATGTACTACACCATGCTGCTATTGACCACAATAGTATTTAGTGAATGCTTATTGTGGGCAGAGCACTGTACTAAACACTTGGGAGAGTACAATACCACAGAGTTGGTAGGCATGTTCCCTGCCCACAGTGAACTTATAGTCCATGGCATACTGGAAAACTAAGTTCAAAGCAAGCATATTCCCATGATGTTTATGGTGATAAAGGTTATTTGTTAAATGCTAACTGAATGCCAAGTATTGCACTAAGCACTGGAGTAGGTGCAAGATTATCAGGTTGGACTCTGTCCCTGCCCCACATAGGGTTTACAGACTAATGGGGAGGGAGAACAGGTCCCCATTTTCCAGATGAGGAAACTGAGGCTCAGAAAAGTTAAGTGACTTACCCAAGGTCACACAGCAGTTAAATGTCAGAGCTGGGATTGGAACCCGGAACCTCTGACTCCCAGGCGCTGTCTCTTCCCACTGGAGAACACTGCTTTCTCATCATATTTATTTAAGATTGATAACATAATGAATAATTGCATGGAGCGCATTGTGGGCAGGGACTGGGTCTGTTTATTGTTGTATCGTACTCTCCCAAAAGCTTAACGTGCTCTGTATACAGTAAGTGCTCAGTAAATACTATTAAACGAATGAATGTAGCGGATTCCCTGAAAGGAGAGGCCAATGATTCAGGACTCCGTACTCTGAAAAGATGCAGGCCGAAGAGGGGAAGGGTTGAAGCTTACAGAAGCGTAAAGGAGGTGTCCAGGGTAAACACGGAATCGTTGCTCCCCAAATCTCATGGCCCCAGGACAAGGGGGGGGGCACCCGCTGGAGTTTGATGGTGACAGGTCCAAAGCAAACAAATGGAAACACTTCTTCGCCCAGAGGGCAGTGAGCATATGGAATTTGTTTCCACAGGATACTGTGCAGCAGAAAATGTCAGTAGGCTGAAGGGAGGTTTGGACAGATTCATGGATGAGAAGTCCGTAATAGATCACTGGAGGGAAGATTAGGGATGAAAAGGAAAAAATCAGGGATGCTCCACCCCTAACCATTCATTCAATTGTATTTATTGAGCACTTACTGTGTGCGGAGAACTGTACTAAGCACTTGGGAGAGTACAGTAGAACAATATAACAGACACATTCGCTGCCCACAATGAGCTTAGAGTCTTAGAGTCTAGCGGGGAAGAACTATGAAGATGGATGCCTAGGGCACAGTCCCGTTAAGAGACCAGTGTCCCTGGTGGAGATAGAGTCCTGGGCTGGATTGGGTCTGATCATCATCGTCATCATCATCATCATCATCATTAATGGTATTTATTGAGCACACACTATGTGCAGAGCACTGTTTTAAGCACTTGGGAGAGTACAAAGCAACATAGTTGGTACATATGTTCCCTGTCCAAAATGAACTTACAGTCCGGAGAGGAACAGACAGTAAGAGAAATAAATAATTTAGTTTCTTTATAAATATCTAATCGAGGAATCATGATGCACATGGTCCTATGTAATAGTATTTTTTTCTCAAAAAAGAATAATACACGACAGTATTCTTTTTGGCTGGGCCCAGTTTTTCGTTGTTGGTTTGTTTGTTTTTTAAGTAGATTGAGGGAGATTTTTCTTCTTTCCAAATGGCAGTGATTAGCAATAACAGATCACAATATATCCTGGTAATAAGCTTGACTTCAGAATCACAGGCCAATTTAGCTTAAATTCTGGAAAGGAAGCAGCCTCTTTTGAAAGACGGTGAGCACTCTGACTGACTTGGTTTAGAGTTTCAGATGGAACTCGAATCTTTTGATGTTCAAATCTGTTTCTGCTAGAGACGACCCTCCCCCCCGCGGCCCCGCCACCTCTCCACCACATTGAAAAGGGGGGATAAAGACAAGGGCTAAAACATTCTTAAAAAGCTTCTTGGACATTGAACAGCTGTATAAAAAAAAAAAATTCCATGATTTCACTGTCAACAAATCAGAGGCATATGGATTGAATTTCCTTCAACTTTCCCAGGTTTGAAAAATGAAGGGAACCGTCTTCGGTTGTTATTGAAATGGAAACATTGTGGGTGGAGCGGTAAGGCTCCGAAGCTTTATCAACTGTCTCCACTATCCCCTGGATTTAAAACACCTTTGGAAATCCTCTGGAAATCAGCATCGTATGTGTGGTGGTGGTGAAGTATGAAAGGATGAAAAGGGGATTGAGGATTGAAGCTACTGAGAAAGGGTTCAGGGCCTTAAAATCCCAACCCAAAGTCTAACTCCCCCTAAAATCCACCCATAAGTCCATCAGTGGTATTTATTGAGTGCTTAATGTGTGCAGATAATAATGATAATAATAATAATGATGGTATGTGTTAAGCGCCTACCGTATGCCAGGCACTGTTCTAAGTGTGAGGGTGGATACAAGTAAATCGAGTTGGGTACAGTCCCTGTCCCTTGTGGGGCTCACAGTCTCCTTCCCCATTTTACAGGTGAAGTTACTGAGGCACAGGGAAGTGAAGTGACTTGCCCAAGGTCACACAACTGACAAGTGGTGGAGCCAGGATTAGAACCCATGACTTTCAGACAGTTCTAAGCATTTGGGAGAGTATAGTTGGAGGCACAATACCTGCATTCAAGAAACTTAAAGTCTAATAGGATTTTCAGTAATCCATTCATGCTATCATATTTATTGAGCACTTACTGTGTGCAAAGCCCTGTACTAAGCGCTTGGGAGAATCTTATCTTATGCTGATGAGTCGTTTCCCATCCATAGCAACTCCAAGAGCGCCTCACCTCCAACTGCAATCGTTCTGGTGGTGGATCTTGGACAAAATATGGAAGTGGTTTACCTCTGCCTTCTTCCGCGCAGTCAGCTTGAGTCTCCGCCCTCGACTGTCTCCCATGCTGCTGCTGCCCAGCACGGGTGAGTTTTGACTTGTAGCTGATTGTCTTCCCCTCGTTAGCCACTGCCCAAGCTAGGAATGGAATGGGTAGGTCTCTGCTTGACTCTCCCTCCTATAGCTGAGACTGGGATAGACTGGGAAACTGGGAAACTGGGAGACTGGGAAACCCTCCAGGTGCCATCTTGAGGGGGGTCTTGGGAGAGTACAGTACAACAACAATTCAACAGACACGTTTCCTGCCCACAATGAGTTTACCCTAATCCTTGGGATATTCCCCTTCTACCTGTACATGCCCCCATTTTTTTTTTCAATCCTAAACCTCAGAAGTGTCAGGGGTTGGATCCTCGAATGAGACACCATTTTCAGGTTTCCTTCCTTTCAAGTCTTCCTTTCCAGGATTCACTATTTCACCGGGAAGCCTTTTGTTGGAGTTGAATTTCCACCGCCGTTTCAGGACGCTGGGGGGAAGGAGGGGGAAGGGGAGTTTGCTGTCGAAACCAGGAACATTTTCTAGGAAGGAAAAATAAATAATACAGCTCGGAGCCCCGGGTGAAGCTGTGAATGTGTGTGAAACCTGCATCCGACAGGGCCTGCTTCATGTTAGTGCTAGAGCTGTGAACATGTTGCCTCTGAGGGGACAGGAACTCACGGCAAGGTTGCCGGCTCTGGAGATCGGCGGCAAGTCTCATACCACAGCAATTTTGTCTGAGGTTCCATTGTTTGTTGGATTTTGTTGTCGGTCTGAGGCCTGAAAACGAATGGTGAAACCATGGAGCAAATGTATTTTTTAAATTTGGGGCATTTTGGGTTGGGGGGTGGGGGTTGTCGAAGGGTGGTTCGGTGATGGTGGAGAGAAGACGGGGTGGTTAGTGGAGGCTGAGTCTGGCTGCTCTGAGCTGGGATCGTGGAGAAAGGTTATGTCGGGTGACAAGAGTGGGAATCCTGACAGGTCTACAGAGGCCCAAGTCTATCCTGTGAAACTGAGAAGGCTGTTCCCAGCTCCAGTCCAACCCCCAGCCTCTTGGGATCCTCTCACTGCCCCAACAGCCTCCAGTTTCCTGCCTCCAGTTAGTGATGTTTCCACAGCCTCTTTCCCCAGGTAAAATCACTCAGTGTCTTTGAGGGACTTCTACCCACAGTGCCTTCTGGAAAGCGAGGAAGAGGGAATTAGCAGGAGGGAGTGGAGCATTAGATTCTCTGATTCCCTTTGGAGATTTAGCATCCACAAGGAAAGAAATGTCCCGAGGCAGCTTTCAAAACAGAGGGCTAACATGGTATTGAGTCAGTTGATATTTATTGAGTGCTTACAGTGTGCAGAGCACTGTACTAAGTGCTTGGGAGAGTACGATATAATAACAGGACACATTCCCTGTCCACAACGATCTTACAGTCTAGAAGGGAAGACAGACACTGTACCCTCCCAAGCTCTTAGGACCGTGCTCTGCACACAGTAAGTGCTTAATAAATATGACTGAATGAATGAATCAATCCATCAATAAATTGATTGATTGACAGACTGGCTGCCTCACTAACTCTCCCCCTGAAACTGCCCCTGCGTCCAGAGCTTTGGGCACCAGGGCCCAGACATCTGGAGCAGGGAATGCTGTGCATTTACACACATGCGGGGCTCCGGGGAGGTGGCCAGAGACCACCATTCACATGCCACAAGGCCTTTGGAAGCCTGGACCCTCATGGCCCCCACCAGCTCTGAGTCAGGCCCGGGCTCTGGGAACTACAGCCTTCAACTCCGGCAGGGCCAGAGGGCAAACTTTTAACCCTAGCCAACTGTGAAGCAGCATGGTCTAGTGGAAAGAGCACAGGCTTGGGAGTCGACTTGTACTTTCCAAGCGCTTAGTACAGTGCTCTGCACACAGTAAGTGCTCAATAAATACGATTGAATGAATGACCTGGGTTCTCATCCCAGCCCTGCCAGTTGATTGCTGAGTGACCTCAGGCAAGTCACTCTACTTCTCTGTCCCTCAGTTTCCTCATCTGCAAAATGGGGATACCCATTCTCCCTCCTACTTAGATGGTGAGGCCAATGAGGGATAGCGACTAAGTCTGACTTAATCAACTAGTACCTACCCCACTGCTTAGAACAGTATTTGACACATAGTAAGAGTTTAACAAATACTATACATTTAAAAAAAAAACTGTGGGATTTCCCTCTTAAATGGGAGCGTTCATGAGGACCCCCATTTTCAGTTGAACCGACAGCATTTGGTGGCAGATTGAGTGTGTGGGTGGAATGAGAGAGATGAGTTGAGGATAATGCCAATGTTATGGGCTTGTAAGAGAGGGAGGAAAATTCAGTCAGTCAGTCAGTCAGTCATACTTATTGAGCACTTACTGTATGCAGAGCACTGTACTAAGTGCTTGGAAAGTGCAATTCGGCAACAAATAGAGACAATCCCTATGCAACAATGGTCTCAGTCTAGAAGGGGGGAGACAGACAACAAAACAAAACAAGTAGACAGGCATCAAGAGCATCGATATAAATAAATAGAATTATAGATATATGCACATCATTAATAAAATGAATAGAATAATAAATATGTACATAGATACACAAGTGCTGTGGGGCAGGGAGGGGGGTAGAGCAGAGAGAGGAAGTAGGGGCGATGGGGACGGGAGGAGAAGCAGAGGAAAAGGGGGGCTCAATCTAGGAATACGTCTATAGTGATGGGAAAGTCAGGCAGAGGACAGGGTTTGGGTGAGAATATGTGGAGTTCTGTTTTGGACATGTCAGTGCGGCATCCAAGTAGAGATGTTCTGAAGGCAGGAGGAAGTGCAAAACTGTGGAGAAGGAGAGAGATCAGGGCTGCAGATGCAGATTTGGAAATCATCTGTATTGCGATAGTAGTTGAAGCCATGGGAGCAAATGAATTCTCTAAGGGAGTGTGTATAAATGGAGAATAGAAAGGGGCCCAGAGCTGAGGGAACCCCATAATTGGGGGGTTAGGCAGAGAAGGAGCCAGAGAAAGAGGCTGAAAATCAATCAATCAATAAATAAATCAATCATATTTATTGAGCGCTTACTGTGTGCAGAGCACTGTACTAAGCGCTTGGGAAGTACAAGTCGGCAACACATAGAGACAGTCCCTACCCAACAGCGGGCTCACAGTCTAGAAGGAAAATGAGCAACCAGAGAGATAGGAGGAGAACCAGGAGAGAATAGTGAAAGGAGAGCAACAGGATGGAGAACAGGGATTCAGTATCATTTTACGGAAGAGAAAATTAGAACACAGACCATCTAAGTGATCTGCTCAAAGTCACACAGCAGGCAAATGACTGCTGGGCAAGTAGAACCAGGTCCCATGATCTTTCCACGAGGCACACTGCTTCTTTTTAATAACAATAATAACAATAATAATAATAATAATGGCATTTATTAAGCACTGACTATGTGCCAAGCACTGTTCTAAGCACTGGGGCAGATACGAGGTAATCAGGTTATCCCACGTGGGGCTCACAGTCTTCATACCCATTTTACAGATGAAGTAACTGAAGCACAGAGAATTTAAGTGACTTTCCCAAAGTCACACAGCTGACAAGTGGCAGAGGCAGGATTAGAACCCATGACCTGTGACTCCCAAGCCCAAGCTCTTTCCCCTAAGCCATGCTGCTCCCACATCCCACATTTTTCTAGCCCATTAACTCTTCAAAGACCGTATACCCCTCCCCAGCCCTGTCATACTCTCTCCCTTCCCTCAAATCCCCACTCTACCATCCCCTCAATCAATCATCGTTGAGTGGTATTTACTGAGTGCTTACTGTGTGCAGAGTAAGCACTTGGGAGAGTACGATTCAACCGAGTGGGTCGACATATTCCCTTCTCACAATGAGGAGAGTCAGTCCTGGCTTCCAGCGATCCTGAACAGAGGCAAAAAGAGGGAAGAGCTAGGGCCCGGGTGTCGGACACAAAGACCCGTCTCTGGTGTGTGAGAAAGAAGGAAGTCATTCAGCAGAGCATTTCCAACATGTCCGTGTGTCAGCTGGGAAAAGAGTGACCTCTGCTATTTGACTTCCTTTGTCCTATGGAAACTTCCTCCTCTGCTAAAGAATACGCGGGGAGCACAATAGAAAGCTCTCTAGGAGCTGCGGAGGGGTGGGGCAGATGTTTAAGACTCGCATTGCCCCCAAATAATGCCTGACTGACAGCGGGTTATCTTTCCAGGGCAGCCACTCACCTGACATCCGACCCATCCACACTCCAAACCGCCCCCAGTGATCCTGATTTAATCCTCCCTTTTTTTTTTAAATAGTATTCATTAAGCGCTTACTTTTGGGCAGGCACTGTACTAAGCACTGAGGTTGATACAACTTAATCAGGTTAGACGTCCCACAGAGGGCTCACAGTCTTACTCTCCATTTTACAGACGAGGTAGCTGAGGCTCAGAGAAGTGAAGTGACTTGCTCAAGGTCACACAGAGGACAAGTGGTGGAGCTGGGATTAGAACCCAGGTCCTCCTGACTCCTAAACCCAGGCTCTATCCATTAGGCCACACTGCTAGCAGCCAGAGGATAATCAGTGGGGGTGAGGAGACAGGAGCTGGCTTAATATCCCCAAATTATTCAACATTGAGCTTCCCCAGACAAAATTCAATTATCGTGCTTTTTGAAAAATGAACCTTGATGAGATTCATTCATTCAATCGTATTTATTGAGCGCTTACTGTGTGCAGAGCACTGTACTAAGCGCTTGGGAAGTACAAGTTGGCAACATATAGAGGCGGTCCCTACCCAACAGCGGGTTCACAGTCTAGAAGACTGTCACGAGACCTTAGGCAAGTCATTTAACTTTTCTGTCCCTCAGTTTCCTCATCTGCAAAATGGGGAGTTAATACCTGTTCTCCCCCAGTTTAGCTCCCATTAGACTGCAAGATCGTCATGGGCAGGTAACGTGTCCAGCAATTCTGTTTTACTCTTCCAAGTGCTTAATGCATTGCTCTGCACATAACAAGTGCTCAATAAATGTGATTAATTGATTGATTAATTGATTAGATTGTGAGCCCCATGGGAAACGGGGACTGTGTCCCACCTAATTATCATGTTTCCACCACAGTGCTTAATTCATCACTTGGCACCTAGTAAATGCTTAACAGATGCCACAATTATTAATAACCATCAATAACAATAAATAGCATTATTATCAATTCTTATCTTGTATCCATCCCAGTGCATAGTTCAGCGCTTGGCATCTAGTAAATGTTCAACAGATGCCACAATTATTAGAACTATTATCATTAAACGATACATCCAAATATCTTTCCCTCCTTTTGTCCTGTAACAGGGATTTTTCCCCCACTGGAAATTGGTGCCTATGTTTTGCAGAGGATTTCTCTCTTCAGGGGCTTGCATCACTTGGAATAGGCTATTGTCTCTCGTCTCTGCGGGCCCCAGGGAGAGCACTGACCCTGGAGTCCGCAGGCCATCCTGTTTACGGGCAGGGTCCTCGTAAAACTCAGTACATTGTCCTCTCCCCCGCGACCATCCCCGGCCTGGATGTCCCGACATCCTGTGGGGAACGGCGGTGGCTCTGGCCGGCGGGCTGCGGCCTGTTCTGAGAACGCTCTCTCAGGAGTCCGAACAATTGGCCACCCCCTTTTTGAAGTGGAGGAAAATTCCTTGGCTGGAGTCGACCAGGAAACGATCCCGGTTGCACAGTTTCCCCCGGCCCGCCATCCCCACCGGGGTTTGGGCCACGTGAGCACCGATGGGAGGCCACCATCATCACCAGGGCCCAGGAAAATCCGTTTGCTCTCCATCCTTGTCCTCTCAGGGAGCTGGACTTTCCAAGGCAGGAGGAAGGAGCGAAGGTGGTAGGATGATGTCAACCTTTGGGCGCTCAGACTTCTAAGGCTCCGGGATTCCTTCTTCTCATGGAGGTGGAAGTGACAGGGAACGCAAGGGACCGAGAAGACTCAAAGGCTTTCCTGAACATCTGGGTTTTCTCTCAGACCGCTCCTCAGAGCCCCCGGAGTCCCACGCCCATTTGACAAAGCTTCCGAGCGACAAAGGGGTTCTATGGCGGAGGCTGAAAGATTTAGGAATCCCAGGCCAGGAGTAGCTTGTGTGCCCGGGGATGAACCTCAAAAAGTTATCTCAAACCTGTTCTCATATGCTACAAGGCGTTGCACGTTATTTTTTATTACTATTATTATTATCGCTAATAATAATCATGAAATGACAATTGTGTTACCTGGGGCTGTTTTTTGTATTTTTTATGGTATTTTTTAATTCATTCAATCGTATTTATTGAGCGCTTACTGTGTGCAGAGCACTATACTAAGCACTTGGGAAGTACAAGTTGGCAACATATAGAGACGGTCCCTACCCAACAGTGGGCTCACAGTCTAGAAGGGGGAGACAGAGAACAAAACAAAACATATTAACAAAATGAAAAATGAGTAGAATAAATATGTACAAGTAAAATAAATAAATAAAAAGAGTAATAAATACGTAAAAACATATATACATATATACAGGTGCTGTGGGAAAGGGAAGGAGGTAAGGCAGGGGGATGGAAGGGGGGGAGGGGGAGAGGAAGGAGGGGGCTCAGTCTGGGAAGGCCTCCTGGTGGAGGTGAGCTCTCAGTAAGGCCTTGAAGGGAGGAAGAGAGCTAGCTTGGCGGATGTGGGGGATCTTATTTTATATAAGAACAGACTTATTTATTTTATTTATTTATTTATTTATTATTTTTTATTTTTATTTTTTATTTTTTTATTTTAATGTCTGTCTCCCCTTAAAGACTGTAAGCTCTGTGCAGGCAGGGCACATGCTTCCCAACTCTATCCTGTTCTAGTTTCTATTCATTCATTCATTCAATCGTATTTATTGGGTGCTTACTATGTGCAGAGCACTGTACTCAGCACTTGGGAGAATACAATAAACAACACACAAATACAGTCCCTGCCCCCAGTGAGCTCAGAGTCTTTACAGGGAGACAGACATTAATATAAATAAATAAATTACAAATACGTACAAAAGTGCTGTGGGGCTGGGAGGGGGGATGAACGAAGGGAGCAAACCAGGCCGCTTAGTACAGAGCTCTGCAACACAGCAAACACTTAGAACATACCACTGATTGATTGATATTACATTCCTAAAGTGTTTCCACGCTTTAAAACAGAAGTCCCCTAACAGCCTTCAATTTTTTGTTTTTAATGATGTTTGTTAAGCGCTTACGATGTGCCACGTACCGTACTAAGTGCTGGGGTAGACACACTGTAATCGGGTTGAACACAGTCCATGTCCCACATGGAGCTCACGACCTTAATCCTCATTTTATATATGAGGAAACTGAGGCACAGAGAAATTAAATGACTTGTCCAAGGTCACCGAACAGACAGGTGGTAGTGGCAGAATTAGAACCTAGGTCCTTCTGATTCCCAGGCCCATGCTCTATCCCTGGTTCGGTGGAAAGAGCCTGGGCTTTGGAGTCTGAGGTCATGGGTTCAAATTCTGGCTCTGCCAATTGTCAGCTGTGTGACTTTGAGCAAGTCACTTAACTTCTCTGTGCCTCAGTACCTCATCTGTAAAATGGGGATTAAGACTGTGAGCCCCACGTGGGACAACCTGATCACCTTGTCACCTCTCTAGTGTTTAGAACAGTGCTTGGCACATAGTAAGCGCTTAATAAATGCCATTGTTATTATTAAGGAAACATGAACACTAGCAAGGAAGTGATTAAATTGGATTTCTGTTACCAAATTCAGAAAATTCGGTATCTTCTTAAACTCGAGCAAGTTAAAAAAGTTAAAATTACGTTAAATAAGAGACTGGCTCCATTGCAAAAATCCCAAAATGCTCTACTTTAGCTTACGCAACTCCTTCAGTCACTCCCAAAGTTTAAGACTTTTGTTCATTTGTTGAGTCATCTGTTGGTTCAGTTATTTATTTCAACTACTCTATTTGTAAATAGTTTGTCTAATACTCTAAAAAGAGCATAATATCTTGTTGAGGCAGAGCACAACAAGGAAGCACCGTAGCATATTGGATAAAGCACAGGCCTGGGAGTTGGAAGGCCATGGGTTCTAATCCTGGCTCCCCCACTTGTCTGTTTTGTGACCGTGGGCAACTCACTCCACCTCTCTGTGCCTCAGTTATCTCATCTGTAAAATGGGGATAGAGACTGTGAGCCCCACATGGGATGAGGGATTGTGTCCAACCCGATTGGCTTGTATCCACCCCAGCACTTAGTACAGGGCCTGGCACATAATAAGCACTTAAGAAGTGTCATAATTATTATTACTAGTAATTCCCTTGTACAGAGCACTGCACCCAGTGGCTGTGGTATTAACACTATTACTGAAATAAACCTTTCTCAGGGTTGCTCCTGGACAGTTTCCAGTACCCTACCAGTCTTGACTGTGGGAGGGAGGGTCAAGCAGAGACCTACCCATTCCTAGTGGCCGGTGGCTAGCGAGTGGAAGACAATATGCTACAAATCAAAACTCACCCGTGCTGGGCAGCGGCACCGTGAGAGAGAGTCGAGGGTGGAGACTCGACTTTAGTGGGCAGAAGGAGACAATGGTAAAACACTTTCATATTTTGAAAAAGAAAACTCTCTGGCTCCACTACCAGAATGATTGCAGGTGGAGGCGGGGCGTTCTGGGAGAGATATGTCCGTGGCGTCTCTATGCTTCGGAGACAACTCGACAGCATGACAAGACAAGACTGAACATGAAAGATTATAAAATAGGTAGGGATTCAGGGCCCCTGAAATCAGGAGCCTAGGATGACTGCATTGCTCCTTTTCCCTCTCCCCTAACACTAACCCTAATCTTAACTGTATTTTTTGCATTTTTGCAATACGATTGATTGACTGATTGATTCAATCGTATTTATTGAGCGCTTACTGTGTGCAGAGCACTGTACTAAGCTCTTGGAAAGTACAATTCGGCAACAGAGTCAATCCCTACCCAACAACAGGCTCACAGTTTAGAAGACTATATATAGTCTTACATATATATATATATATATATATATATATATATATATATATATATATGTTTATATATATATATTGACTATATATAGTCAATTTATAAAATATGGTCTATTTATAAAATAAAATACCCTAGCCATTGGTACAATGCTTGACACATCATAATTACTTAAGAAATATCATTACCATTATCATTGTTGTTATGAATCTTATTATTATTGCTATTAAGCACTTGGGAGAGTACAACGGATTTGTTAGATACTATTTCTGCCCTGAAGAAGCCCACAATCTAATGAGGGGGAGACAGACATTAAAACCAAAAAACAGATGGATTATGTACATAATGTTGATGAGCTTAACATTCAAAAAGGGACATAGGCACCGTTTTAAAGCAAAGTGATCCATGACATACAACCAGTGTTGATGGAGTTGCAGGGTAGAGCCTGGGAATGGAGTTTGATTTGTAACTAGATCATTCCTGCTTCTCTCTACGGGTCATTATCAGTCACTGTAATGGCAGCAAGAAATTCTTCTTGGGCCATAAGATATCCTTGCAGAGAAGGAGTGTAGTCTAGTGGAATGACCATGGGTCTCTGAGTCAGAAGACGTGGGCTCTGGCCACACCACAGCTGGCTATCATCCTTAGTTTCCTCCTCGGTAAAAGGGGCTATTAATTCTTGTCTCTCTTTTGGAGATGTTGTGAGGATGAAACGGCTAATTATGGGAAGCAGCGTGGCCTAGTGGAAAGAGCACGGGCTGGGAGTCAGAGGGTCTGGGGTCCAATCTCGGCTCTGTCACTTGTCTGCTGTGTGACCGTGGACTAGTCACTTAACTTCTCTGGGCTTCAGTTCTCTGATCTGCAAAATGGGGATTAATAATAATAATAATAATAGTGGTATTTGTTAAGCACCTACCATGTGCCAAGCACTGTTCTAAGCTCTGGGGTAGATACAAGGTAATCAGGGTGTCCCACGTGGGGCTCACAGTCTTAATCCCCATTTTGCAGATGAGGGAACTGAGACACAGAGAAGTGAAGTGACTTGCCCAAAGTCACACAGCTGACAAGTGGCGGAGCCGGGATAAGGACCCACGGCCTCTGACTCCCAAGTCCGTGCGCTATCCACTAAGCCACGATCCTTCTCAAGGATCCTTCTCATGTGGAACAGGAACTGTGTCCATCCTGATTGTCTTGTATGTACCCCAATGCTTAGCACAGTGCCTGACACAGAGTAAGCACTTAACAAATACCATTTTAAAAAATTAATGTGAAAGTCATTTAAAAATAAAAACTGTGGTGCTTATCGTTTATGTCTGTCTCCCTGCTTGCACTGGAAGCTGAATGAGAGACGCAATCTTGTATTTAACCTCTAAATGGCCGTCCCCACCATCTAAGTACAGTGTTTGGCACCCAGTAAGCACTCAGTAAATACTGTTCATTCATTCAGTCAATCAGCCAGTCGTATTTATTGAACGTTTACTGTGTGCAGAGCACTGTACTAAGCTCTTGGGAGAGTACAATACAGCAATGAACAGTCACATTTCCTGCCCACAACTGGTTTACAGTATAGAATGGTTAGATTCGAGATTGAGATAGACATCAAGACAAGTAAATAAAATTGCAGAGCGCAGGCCTGGGAGTCAGAAGGACCTGGGTTCTAATCCTGGCTCCACCACGTCTGCTGTGTGAACTTGGGCAAGTCATTAGAGAAGCAGCATGGCTCAGTGGAAAGAGCACGGGCTTTGGAGTCAGAGGTCATGGGTTCGAATCCCGACTCCGCCACATGTCTGCTGTGTGATCTTGGTCAAGTCACTTAACTTCTCTGGGCCTCAGTTACCTCATCTGTAAAATGGGGCTTAAGACTGTGAGCCCCACGTGGGACAACCTGATCACCCTTTGTCCTCCCCAGTGCTTAGAACAGTGCTTTGCATGTAGTAAGCGCTTAACAAATGCCAATTATTATTGTTATTATTATTATTATTAATCCTGGCTCCACCACATCTGCTGTGTGAACTTGGGCAAGTCATTAGAGAAGCAGCATGGCTCAGTGGAAAGAGCATGGGCTTTGGAGTCAGGGGTCATGGGTTTGAATCCCAGCTCTGCCAATTGTCAGCTGTGTGACTTTGGGCAAATCACTTAACTTCTCTGTGCCCCAGTTCCCTCATCTGTAAAATGGGGATTAAGACTGTGAGCCCCCGGTGGGACAACCTGATCTCCTTGTAACCTCCCCAGTGCTTAGAACAGTGCTTTGTACATAGTAAGCACTTAATAAATGCCATTATTATTATTATTATTATTATTATTTCACTTCTCCATGCCTCAGTTCCCTCATCTGTAAACTGGGGCTTAAGACTGTGAGCTCCATTTGGGACAAGGACTGTGTCCAACCTGATTAACTTGTATCTATCCCAGTGCTTAGAACAGTGCTTGGTACATAGTAAGTGATTAACAAATACCATAATGATAATATTATAGTAATTAATGGTAATAATAATTCATAATCATTAACAATAACAATAATCAATTTATCACTCTAGTACTGATTCAAGGTACCTCATCACTAGATCAACTCTTTCTTCCTGAGCTCAACTAAAGACAGTGAGATCCCACTTCTTCTAGGTGCATGGAAACAAAGAACAATTTAATTGAAGAAATGGATTTTGAATATCTCTTCTCTTTACTTCTCTATCCTCTCCATTGCTTCTTGGCCACAGCTGTGGTTTGGTGTTCTTACTGAAAAGCGGGTGTGGGGGACGGAAATTTGTGTAAGCTATGATACTTGTTTCCTCCAGGGGTTTCGGTGCTAGAAATGGGAAAGGAATCCGCTTCTCCGGATTAAAGGTTTAGCCGTCGGACATTGCAACAGTTTAGGTTTTTCTTTGTATTTTTTTTCCCCTTCCCACTTTGTTTCTTTCTGCAGAAGGATTCATTCTTTGGCTGAAAAGCAGTTTCAGCACAGCAGGGGGGTGGGAAAAATCAGTCTTTTGCAACAGGTCAGAATAAACTAGGAGCAGCCAGGGGGATGGATAAAATGCCTATGGGGACTTGAATGGAAAGAGGAAAATCCAGGCCGAGTTGGGAGGACAGGGAGCATAGACAGGCTAAGAGTGAGTGTCCTGGCTGGAATCCGGCAGGGAATTGGTTGGCTCTAGGATAGAGCTGGCCATTAGGGAAAGCACCAGAGAGGAAGAGGCAGCAGCAATGGAGATGATGATGATTGTGATGACTATGATGATGATGATGACAATGGATTTAACTGTGACTTTTTTCTCGTATTTGTTAAGCACTTAATCAATCCATCAATCCGTGGTATTTATTGAGCATTTCCTATGTGCTGAGCATTGTACTAAGCCCTTAGGAGAGTACACTGCAACAGGCTTAGTGGAAAGAGTACGGGCTTGGGAGTCAGAGGATGTGGGTTCTAATCCTGACTCCACCACTTCTCTGCGGTGTGACCTAGGGCAAGATGCTTAACTTCTCTGTGCCTCAGTTGCCTCTCCTGTAAAATGGAGATTAAGACTGTGAGCCCCAAGTGGGACAAACCGATTACCGTATATCTATTCCAGCGCTTAGGACAGTGCTTGGCACATTGTAAGTGCTTAACAAATACCATTATTATTACTAAAAATTAGCAAACATGTCCCCTGCCCAAAGAAATCTTACAGTCTAGAGGACTGCTTACTATGTGTCAAGCACAGTTCTAAGACCTGGGCTAGATACAAATTAATTATGTTGGGCACCTAAACCCTCACTTTCTCTATGACAAGCACTGTATCCAGTGCTGGGGTAGAGTTAATTCAATCACAGAGGGCCCACAGAATAAGTGGGAGGGAGAATAATCATTTTATCTCCATTTTACAGATGAGGAAACTGAAGCATAAGGAAGTTAAGTGACTTGGTCAAAGCCCTCACTGCAGGCAAGTGATGATGCTGGTATTAGAAGCAGCGTTGTATTAGAGAAGCAGTGTGGCTCAGTGGAAAGAGCCCGGGTTTGGGAGTCAGAGGTTGTGGGTTCTAATCCTGGTTCTGCCACTTTTAGCTGTGTGACTTTGGGCTAGTCACTTCACTTTTCTGGGCCTCAGTTACCTCATCTGTAAAATGGGGATTAAGACTGTGAGCCCCATGTGGGGCAACCTGATTACTTTGTATCCCCCCAGTGCTTAGAACAGTGCTTTGCACATAGTAAGTGCTTAACAAATGTCATCATCATCATTATTATTATTATTAGAAGCAACATGAAGAGCACAGGCCTAGTAGTCATAAGAACCTGTTCCGCGTCCTGTCTGCTACGTGACCCTGGGCAAGTCACTTCACTTTTCTGTGCCTCAGGTCCCTCACCTGTAAAATGGGGATTGAGACTGTGAGCCCCACGTGGGAATTAAGACTGTGAGCCCCATTTCGGACATGGACTGTGTCTAACCTATTTAGCTCGTATCTACCCCAACACTCATTTCAGTGCCTGGCACATAGGAAGCATTCAACAAATACCGCATTAAAAAAAAAATGTGGAGCGGGAATAGAAACCAGGTTTCCTAACTCCCAAACTTAATCTTGTCCTCTTTCCATTATGTCCACTCTGCTTTTCGACTGTCTCTGGACCATTTAATGCTTTGGAGCACCAGGGAGGATGATGACTTGCCCAAATCATTGCACAAAGGGGCCTGAGTCACAGGGTAAATTGTGAGGTGAGATCCCATAAATGTCAGCCTTCAGCCCCAGTCAGCATTCTGTCTGCCTCCTCCCACCATCCCCGTTACCCCCCAGTCCCTTCCATCCACCTCAGGACCTCTGACCGAGACCACCCTGTCTCCCCCAACTGTGTCCAACCAGCCCCTCTCCCCCAGAGCCCAGGCTGGCGTGGACATGGCTCTGCTCCCCTTCCAGGGGTTTCTATTTTAACAGGGGATGGCAGGGCCCGGACTAAAATAAGCCAGGAGGTGTTAATATGAATCTCAGCCCTTCCAGATGGAAACTCTGGCCTTATCCCGGAGAGGTGTTAAATGGATTATGATGTGATTGTTGAAGTGTCATCAGCCAGGCCTGCTTGCTCTATAAATAGGGCCTCTGAGAGATGCCACACGTTTCTACACTGCTAGAGCTCCTGACCTGAAGTGGGGGCAGAAAGAGCAGAGTCTTCTGTAGTCCAGTAGAGAAAGAAAAGATCCGGTGTAATGTCACCTGTGTACCTCTGAATATATGGGGACAGAGAGCTAGTGAGTTTTTTTAGGGTACCTTCTGCTTTACCACTGAAACATTCTTTTATCCCAACCCCCCCGGGCTCTGAGTCAAAGACTATTTTTTTTAATGGCATTTTTTTTAATGGTACTTACTATGTGTCAAAAACCATTCTAAGTGCTGGGATAGATAGAAGTTAGTTATGTTGGACACAGTCCCTGCCCCGCATGGGACTCGCAGCCTGAATAATAATGATGGTATTTGTTAAGTGCTTACTATGTGCCCTGGCTGTACTAACTGTTGGGAGCGATACGAGCAAACTGTGTTGGACCCAGTCCCTGTCCCACATGGGGTTGATAACTTCAATCCCCATTTTACAGATGAGGTAACTGAGGCACAGAGAAGTGAAGTGACTTGCCCAAGATCACACAGCAAAGAAGTGGCAGAGCGGGGATTAGCACCCATGACCTTCTGACTCTCAGACCGTGCTCTAGCCACTAAGTCATAGGAGGGAGAACAGGAGAACTGAGGCAAAGAGAAGTCACAGCAAGATGTCACAGCAAGCAGTTGGAAAAGCTGGGATTAGAACATAGGTCCTTGAACTCCTGGGTCCAGGCTCTTCCCAAGAGGCTGTGCTGCTTCTTAATTTGGACTATTTTGACTCATGTGGGTGGTCTGTGGATGGGAATCTTGTGAATTGGCCTTCATACTAGTAACAGAATGCATTAAGCACTTTCTCTGTGGGGTCCAATTTCGAGGGAAAATGGCATCTGTAAGGTTGGTCTTGGATCTGGGGAGATTGGATGTTTTTTGCACTCAGTAGCGTAGAATCCTGGATCCTTCCCTTTGCCCAGGGTGACTTGAGACCACAGAGGGTAAGGTGACTATGATAACTCCCTCAGTTTGTTTCTGTGTACTTTAAAGCTAGTCTTAAAGGGCTTGTTTTCCTTATAATAATAATAGTAATAATGATGGCATTTGCATTTGCAAAGCACTGTTCAAAGCGCTGGGGGGGTTACAAGGTGATCAGGTTGTCCCACGTGGGGCTCACAGTCTTAATCCCCATTTTACAGATGAGGTAACTGAAGCTCAAAGAAGTTAAGTGACTTGCCCAAGGTCACACAGCAGACATGTGGTGGGAGCTGGGATTAGAACCCCTGACCTCTGGTTCCCAAGCCCGTGCTCTTTCCACTGAGCCGCGCTGTAATAATAATAATAATGATGGCATTTATTAAGCACTTACTATGTGCAAAGCACTGTTCTAAGCGCTAGGGAGGTTACAAGGTGATCAGGTTGTCCCACGGGGAGCTCACAGTCTTCATCCCCATTTTACAGATGAGGTAACTGAGGCCCAGAGAAGTGAAGTGACTTGCCCAAAGTCACACAGACAATTGGCAGAGGCGGGATTTGAACCCATGACCTCTGACTCCAAAGCCCGTGCTCTTTCCACTGAGCCACGCTGCTGTACTTTCTCTATGCAAGAGCTGAGGGAAAAAAAAAACACTGTTTAAAATTAGAAATGGTCCCTGGCCCACAAAGCATTCGCCATCTCAGAAAATGGAGGAGAGGACTTTGACAACAGGAAGAAAAGAACATTTGTCTTGTCTTATGTCGTTGAGTCGTTTCTGATCCATAGCGACATTACGGACACATCTCTTCCAGAATGCTCTGCTCTCCATCTGCAATCGTTCTGGTGGTGTATCCATCCAGTTTTCTTGGTAAAAACCCAAAAGTGGTTTACCACTGCCGCCTTCCGCACAGTAAACTCGAGTCTCCTCCCTCAACTCTCTACCATGCCGCTGTTGCCCAGCGCGGGTGAGTTTTGACTTGTAGCAGATTGCCTTCCACTTGCTAGCCCAAGCTAGGAATGGAATGGAATGGACAGGCCTCTGCCTGACTCTTCCTCCCATAGCTGAGACTGGTAGAGTACTGGAAACTCTCCAGGTGCCTTCCTGAGAGGGGAAAAAAGAACATAGAAAGAATAAAATAAGAACTCATACCACAGTTTCTTGCTTTCTGCCAGCCAGGCAAAGTACAGCGGTCCAAATCCAACAGTCCCAAGAGTCACCGCTCTGAAAGATGTTCCGAAAATCAGGGAAGACGTGTTGCTTGCTGCTTCCTCACAGCAGTGCCATGGTTGAAGGAGCAGGATGGGGCCCAGTGTTAAGGGAAATGGTGGCTGCGAGATCTGCCCTGGTTTTGGGGGATCAGGTGCCTTTTACACACCACGGGGTAGAACCCTGGCTCCTTTCCTGTGCCCGAGGGGATCCTCCTGGGGCCAAGGAGAGTGAGATGACTTGGGTAACTCCATCAGATGGGCTCTAAAGAAAGTCTTAGAGAGTGTGTTTTCCTCAGGCTCTCACTGGATGCTTTCATTCATTCATTCAATCATATTTATTGAGCACTTACTGTGTGCAGAGCACTGTACTAAGCGCTTGGGAAGTACAAGTTGGCAACATATAGAGATGATCCCTACCCAACAGTGGGCTCACAGTCTAGAAGACACATTCAGGGTGTCTGCCTGCATGCCCCATTAGATTGTAAGCCTATCGAGGGTAGGAAGTCCTGTACTTTTATTGTACGTCCCCAAGCACCTAGTACAGTGCTTTATGCACAGGTGCTCAACATAGCCCTGCTGAGAGCTCACCTCCTCCAGGAGGCCTTCCCAGACTGAGCCCCTTCTTTCCTCTCCCCCTCGTCCCCCTCTCCATCCCCCCGTCTTACCTCCTTCCCTTCCCCACAGCACCTGTATATATGTATATATGGTTGTACATATTTATTACTCTATTTATTTATTTATTTATTTATTTTACTTGTACATTTCTATCCTACTTATTTTATTTTGTTGGTATGTTTGGTTCTGTTCTCTGTCTCCCCCTATTAGACTGTGAGCCCACTGTTGGGTAGGGACTGCCTCTATGTGATGCCAATTTGTACTTCCCAAGCGCTTAGTACAGTACTCTGCACATAGTAAGCGCTCAATAAATACGATTGATTGATTGATTGATTGACTGATTGATTGATTGATAGCGTTCTGCATAGAGCAGGCATCCAATAGAGTACTCAGCAAATGTAGTCCCTCTGAACTGTCTCTGTATGTTCCCAACTTGTACTTCCCAAGCGCTTAGTACAGTGCTCTGCACATAGTAAGCGCTCAATAAATACGATTGAATGAATGAATGCTCATTCCCCTTCTGTTAGACTAGTTTGTGGTTTCAGGGGATTAAGGTCTTTGGGAACATGCCAACTCATGAAGAGAGTTGTCCAGCTTCTGCAGTTCATTCTTACCATTCTGTTGGGCCTTGACGTAGGCTTAACAAGCAGCGTGGCTCAGTGGAAAGAGCGCAGGCTTGGGAGTCAGAGGTCATGGGTTCGAATCCTGGCTCCGCCACTTGTCAGCTGTGTGACCTTGGGCAAGCCACTTAACTTCTCTGTGCCTGAGTTACCTCATCTGCAAAATGGGGATTAAGACTGTGAGCCCCAGGTGGGACAACCTGATTACCTTGTATCCCCCCCAGCACTTAGAACAGTGTTTTGCATATAGTAAGCGCTTAACAAGTACCACCATAATTATTATTATTATTATGAACCCTAATGGTCATTAGGATTAGTGAATAGAACATGGGCCTGGGAGTTAGAAGGACCTGGGTTCTAATTCTGGCTCTGCCACATGTCTACCGTGTGACCTTGGGCAAGTGATTTAACTTCTCTGGGCCTCAGTTCCCTCTTCTGTAAAATGGGGATTAAAGTTGTGAGCCCCATAGGGGACAGGGACCATATCCAACCTGATCATCTTATACCTACCCCAGCTATTAGTATAGTGTCTGGCTCATAGTGAGGACTTAATTTATACCATAAAAAGAAGAAGATTGGCTCAAGGATTGCCAAGACTCTGAGTCTGGTTTTCAATTAGAAATCTTATCCTCTTTGGGGAAAACAGAGCAGAAATGATGCTTATCCTAAAGAAGAACCCAACCTAGAAGATTCAGCCCTTATCATTCATTCTGGACCTAGTTCCTGAGGAGAAAATGGGCCCTCCTAGCTGGTCAGAGACTCAGATTTTTGTATTTTTTTTAATATGGCATTCATTAAGCACTTATTATGTGCCGGGCACTGTACTAAGTGTTGGGGTAGATACAAGTTAATCAGATTGGACATAGTCCATGTCCCACATGGGGCTCACAGTCTTAAGCTCCATTTTATAGATGAGGTAACTGAGGCCCAGAGAAGGGACATGACTTACACAAGGTCACACAGCAACCAGTGGAAAAGCCGGGATTAGAACCTGGATCCTTCTGATTCCCAGGCCCGTGCTCTATCTACCAGGCCATATTGCCTCTTGGTTCCCATGAGCCTCTCCCTACTCCTATCGTATTTCCTCCCTAATTTCCTCCCGTATTTCCTTCTAATCCTGGCTCCGCTACTTGTCAGCTGTGTGACTTTGAACAAGTCACTTAACTTCTCTGTACCTCAGTTACCTCATTTGTGAGCCTACTGTTGGGTAGGGACTGTCTCTATATGTTGCCAACTTGTACTTCCCAAGCGCTTAGTACAATACTCTGCACACAGTAAGCACTCAATAAATATGATTGAATGAATGAATGAATGAAAATGGAGATTAAAACTGTGAGCCCCACATGGGACAACCTGATAACCTTGTATCTAGCCCAGTGCTTAGAACAGTGCTTGGCACATAGTAAGCGCTTAACAAATACCAAAAAAAAAAGGTGAAGGGCTTGAGATTATGCCCTCAAAACTTGAAAGTGCTAAAGTGCTATTACTAAATGGGAGGAAATACAATTCCAAGTGAAAAAGAAAAGTGGCCCTCCAGAACCAGACTGAAATTCAGCAGGGACAAACACAAGAGAATGCCCTTGGCGATAGAAAACCAAACCACAAACGCTGAGCGCTAAAAGCTGGCGAGGCACAACCCAGCCGAAAAAGGCCTTATGGCCCTCATCAACCACAAACCCACTGATTCAGCAGTGTAGCACTTTGGTTTTTGAAAACCAGCGGGGTTCTGGGGTGTATCACTAGGAAGCTGACAGACAGAAGTTGGGGAAATGACTGCCCAGGCTTTCATTAGAGGATCGGATTCGGCCCTGGACACCACACTTTAAAAGGGATGGAGAGGATCTGGAGAAGGCCCAGAGAAAAATGCCAAAAGATTTAAAAGATGGAAAGCGGGTCCCATGAGGACAGGATGAAGGAACTAAGAGCGCTTACCCTGGGGAAGTGAAGGTTGAGGGGGAATTAATGGAAGTGTCTACAAAATGTCATGCTACACATATCTCTC
This sequence comes from Tachyglossus aculeatus, assembly GCF_015852505.1. Classification (NCBI taxonomy): domain Eukaryota; kingdom Metazoa; phylum Chordata; class Mammalia; order Monotremata; family Tachyglossidae; genus Tachyglossus; species Tachyglossus aculeatus. The sequence goes on from NC_052067.1 coordinate 96,123,026, forward strand.
CTCTCTGCAAAAACCTCCAATGGCAACTCATTTGTCATTGCGTTAGGGAAACATCTGACTATAGGCCTTCCAAAACTAACTTCTCACTTTTCCTCTGCTCCTCCTCCCCTCCCCATCGCCCCAACTCCCTCCCTCTGGTCTACCCCCATCCGCTCCCCATAACACCTGTGAATATTTGTACATATTTATTACCCTATTTATTTTATTAATGATGCGTATATATCTATAATTCTATTTATTTATATTGATGCTATTGTTGCCTGTTTACTTGTTTTGATGTCTGTCTCCCCACTTCTAAGGCTGTGAGCCTGTTGTTAGACAGGGATTGTCTCTATTTGTTGCCGAATTGTACTTTCCAAGTGCTTAGTACAGTGCTCTGCACACAGTGAGCACTCAATAAATACAATTTAATAATGAATGAATGGCTTTAAGGCAGTCCATGAGCTCTGTCCCTCTTCCCTACTTCCCTACTATCTTGCACTCTCCATTCCCTCCAAGCTCATCTTCTCTCTGGGTCTCGGTCTTCTCACTCCTGATTCTGACAGCTGCCTTAAACAGCCTTTCCCTTTAAATCCACTAAACCATTGCTCTCCCCATCTTCAAAGACCTTCTAGAATCCCACCTCCAGGAGACTTTCCCTAGTTATTTTTTTCTACTCTCCAAGTCTCATAGCCTCAACCATCACCTCAGCACTTCTGTATCATCTCGGGAGGTTTGTACCACCCGGGGCCTTGGGTATATCACTTCAACTTCTCTGTGTCTCGGTTACCTCATCTGTAAAATGGGGATTGAGACAGTGAGCTCCATATGGGACACAGACTGTGTCCAACCCGATTTGCTTGTATCCACCCCAGCACTTAGTACAGTGCCTGGCACATGATAAAATGCTTAACAAATACCCCACTTATTGTTATTATTCTTGTTATGTGCCTATCAATGTGCATATCTGAGCCCCTCTTCCTCATTCGTTCAATTGTATTTATTGAGCGTTTACTGTGTACAGAACACTGTACTAAGCGCTTGGGAAGTACAAGTAGGAAACATATAGAGACTGTCCCTATCCAATAACGGGCTCAGAGTCTAGAAGGGGGAGACAGACAACGAAACAAAACATGTAGACAGGTGTCAAAACTGTCAGAATAAATAGAACTATAGCTATATGCACATCATTAATAAAATAAAAAATAGTAAATATGTATAAGTAGAACAAATAGAGTAATAAATCTGTACAAATATATACAAGTACTGTGGGGAGGGGAAGGAGGTAGGGTGGGGGGCGATGAGGAGGGGAGGAGGAGGAGAGAAAAAAAGGGGGCTCAGTCTGGGAAGGCCTCCTGGAGGAGGTGAGCTCTCAGTAGGGCTTTGAAGGGAGGAAGAGAGCTAGCTTGGCTGATGGGCAGAGGGAGGGCATTCCAGGCCAGGCGGCTGGAGGTCGAAGGTGGGACAGGTGAGAATGAGGCCCAGTGAGGAGGTTAGAGGCAGAGGAACGGAAGGTGCAGGCTGGGATGTAGAAGGAGAGAAGGGAGGTGAGGTAGGAGGGGGTGAGGTGATGGACAGGCCTTGAAGCCAAAAGCTTCTATTTATAAGGTACTTATGTCTCCCCCACTAAGATTGGAAATTTCTTGTAGGCAGAGATTTTGTTTTCCACTTTCATTGTACTCTACCAAGTACTTAATAGAGTGTTCTGCACAAAGTAAGCTCTCAGTAATTAGGATTGATTGATTGGAGGATTAGAGGATGCTGACTGGTTGTTTATCATATCCGGTAAAGGCCATTCTGCTGTACATTTATCTGGTTGTCCCTCATTTGAGAAGATGAGATCAGTGAAAGCGAGATCTTATCCGCATGTGTGAGTGTGGCTGAAAAGATGGATGCATAGCAGACACACTCTGTCACATCATTTACAGAGAAAAGATCTTGTCTAATGCCATCGAGTTGTCCCCAAACTAAAGCCACGCCATGGACAGACACCTGTAAACTATAACCTCCTTGTGATCAGGGAACCTGTCTACTAACTCTGTTATATTGTACTCTCACAAGTGCTTAGTTCTGTGCTCTGCACAGTCAGTATTTGGTTTAGTGGCTAGAGCACAGGCCTGGGAATCAGAAGATCATGGGTTCTAATCTCAGCTTCCTCACTTAATTATGGTATTTGTGAAGTGCTTACTATGTGCCAACCACTGCTCTAAGTGCTGAGGTAGGTACAAGGTAATCAGGTTGTCCCACAAGGGGCTCACAGTCTTAATCCCCATTTTACAGAAGAGGGAATTGAGGCACAGAGAAGTTAAGTGGTAAACTGATAAGCGGCAGAGCCGAGATTAGAACCCACAACCTCTGACTCCCAAGCCTGTTGTGTGGCTTTGGGCAAGTTACTTAACTTTTCTGGGCTTCAGTTACCTCATCTGTAAAATGGGGATTAAGATTGTGCGGGACAGGGACTGTGTCCAGCCTGATTTGCTTGTATCTAGCCCAGGGCACAGTACAGCGCATAGAAAGCATATAACACATACCACAAATAAATTAATAATTAAATACGACTGATTCATTCATTCATTCATTCAATCGTATTTATTGAGCGCTTACTGTGTGCAGAGCACTGTACTAAGCGCTTCGGAAGTACAAGTTGGCAACATATAGAGACGGTCCCTACCCAACAGCGGGCTCACATTCTAGAAGGGGGAGACAGACAACTAAACAAAATATATTAACAAAATAAAATAAATAGAATAAATATGTACAAATAAGATAAATAAATAAATAGAGTAATAAATACGTACAAACATATATACATATATACAGGTGCTGTGGGGAGGGGATTGATCCTTGTGCTAGTTGTTTTGTTCTTCACTGTGCTTCACTTCACTCTATTCTCAGCCAGCCCCTTGACACCATTCAATCAGTCGGTGGTATTAGAAGCAGCATAGCCTACTGGAAAGAGCTTGGGTCCATGAGGCGGGGGACCTGGGTTCTAATTCAGGTTCTACCACTTGTCTGCTGTGGGATCTTGGGCAAGTCACTTCACTTCTCTATGCCTCAGTTACCTCATCTGTAAAATAGGGATTAAGACTGTGAGCCCCATGTGGGACAGGGACTGTATCTAACCTGATCATCTTCTATCTACAGTAGCACTTAGCACAGTGCCTGGTACATAGAAAGTGCTTAACAAGTACTATTATAATCATTATCTGTAGAAAACTGTCTAAATGGCCAGCTTGGATTAGTCATTCACCTGCCTGACAGGCGGGGGCTAGAAAAGATGACCTCTCCTGGGGTCCTGTGATTCATCACCCTCCTATTCTCACTCCTTTTCACCATTAAGATTTTTCTCACCACCCTTTTTCAGGGCCCCATGTAGAACTCAGTTACCAGATTCAGGTATAGGGAATCCATGTGGGTAAACTACATTTAGTGAGGATGGCTTATACTGTCTACCAAATGTCCTGGGAATTAGAGGACCCTGAGTTCTAATTCTGGTTCCTCCACTTATCTGCTGTATGGCCTTGGGCAAGTGACTTAAATTATCTGTGCCTCAGCTACCTCATCTGTAAAACAGGGGTTAAGACTTTCTGCCCCACATGGGACTTGGACTATGTCCAACCTGATTACCTTGTATGCATTCAGTCATATTTATTGAGAACTTATTGTGTGCAAAGCACTGTACTAAACACTTGGGAGAGTACAATATCCACTCCAGTGTTTAGTACAGTGCCTGGCACATAGACTGTGAGCTCACTGTGGGCAGGAATGTGTCTGTTATTATATTGTACTCCCCCAAGTGCTTAGTACAGTGCTTTGCACACAGTAAGCAGTCAATAAATACAAACGAATAAATGAATAATAAATAATAATAATGGCATTTGTTAAGCGCTTACTATCTGCAAAGCACTGTTCTAAGCACTGGGGGGATACAAGGTGATCAGGCTGTCCCGTGTGGGGCTCACAGTCATCATCCCCATTTTACAGATGAGGTAACTGAGGCTCCGAGAAGTTAAGTGACTTGCCCAAGGTCACACAGCAGACATGTGACAGAGCCGGGATTTGAACCCATGACCTCTGACTCCAAAGCCCGTGCTCTTTCCACTGAGCCACGCTGCTTCTCCTTCTTCAGCTATGAATGTACAACGAAGATAGCTATTAGCTTGAGCAACATTGGGGAATTATTATCATTATTAGCATTAATAGTAATCTTAGTATTATTAGCATTTGTTGAGCATTTACTAAGTGGCAAGCACTGCGCTAAGTGCTGGGGTAGATACGAGATAATCAGGTTGGACACAATTTCTGTCCCACGGAGGGGGTCATAGTTAAAATAGGAGGGAGAGCAAGTATTAACTTCTTGTGGGTTCTACTATATTGTAGTCTCCCGAGGGCTTAGTAAGCTCTTAACAAATACCATTAAAAACTGTGGGGTAAGGGATGAGGAAGAAATGATTTAAAAGCCATTAGTAATACCATCCTTGGTCAGTCCCACTGTCCATCCAGCCTGGGGCTCTCTCTCCATCAGGGGCAATGGGACATTGAAGGAACTGTTTCCTGGTTGTCTTCCTGGACCCTCATCCAGTAGGGAATGATGGACCCCATCCCACACCCCTAGCTCTCTCCTTCCCATCCCTAACTTTCCCTCTGTGACCCAGCCTGGATCTGTTGTTCTCAGATCTGTCTAAGCCCTTCTGGGATCAGCAAGTGTTTCCGGCAGCTGGGCTTACTGGGAAAACAGATTCCAGGTGCTCACCTCCCACTGGGGAAAGATAATAGTAATAATAATAGTGAAGGCATTTGTTAAGCACTTACTACGTGCAAAGCACTGTTCTAAGCACTGGGGGAATACAAGGTGATCAGGTTGTCCTATGTGGGGCTCACAGTCTTAATCCCCATTTTACACATGAGGGAACTGAGGCACAGAGAAGTGAAGTGACTTCCCCAAAGTCACACAGCTGACAATTGGTGGAGCAAGATTCGAACCCATGGCCTCTGACTCCCAAGCCTGGGCTCTTTCCACTGAGCCATGCTGCTTCTCTAGATGCGTTTCCTTTGGTTTGTTCCAAACCTGCCACCCTCAAGATCTGACGGTTCCCCTTGTCCTGTCAAGGTGAGATACGAGGAGCTATGAATGTGCAACGAAGATAGCTATTAGCTTGAGAAACACTGGGGAATTATTATCATCATTAGCATTAATAGTAATCTTAGTATTATTAGCATTTGTTGAGCATTTACTAAGTGGCAAGCACTGCACTAAGTGCTGGGGTAGATACAAGATAATCAGGTTGGACACAATTTCTGTCATAGTTAAAATAAGAGGGAGAGCAAGTATTAACTTCTTGTGGGTTTATTAATGATGTGTATATATCTATAATTCTATTTATTTATTTTGATGCTAGTGGTAACAAGTGAGGTAACACAGGCACAGATAAGTGAAAAGACTTGCCCAAGGTCACACAGTAGACAAGCGGCAGAGCCTGGATTAGAACCCAGGTCCTTCTGACTCCCAGGCCTATATCATTCATTCATTCATTCATTCAATGGCATTTATTGAGCGCTTACTGTGTGCAGAGCACTGTACTAAGCACTTGGGAAGTACAAGTTGGCAACATATAGAGTCAGTCCCTACCCAACAGCGGGCTCACAGTCTAGAAGGGGGAGACAGACAACAAAACAAAACATATTAACAAAATAAAATAAATAGAATAGTAAATATGTACAAGTAAAATAAATACAGTAATAAATCTGTTCAAACATATATACAGGTGCTGTGGGGAGGGGAAGGAGGTAGGGAGGGGGGGATGGGGAGGGGGAGAGGAATGGGGGGGCTCACTTCTTGTGGGTTCTACTATATTGTACTCTCCCGAGGGCTTAGTACAGAGCTTTTCACAGAGTAGGCACTCATTCATTCATTGTCAATCGTATTTACTGAGTTCTTGCTGTGTGCAGAACTCTGTACTAAGCACTTGGAAAGTACAATTCTATTTATTATTCATTTAGTATTTATTTATTAGAATACATTTAGTATTCTATTTATTTTATCAATGATGTATATATGTTTGTACATATTTATGACTCTATTTTACTTGTACATATTTCTTCTATTTGTTTTATTTTGTTAGTATGTTTTGTTTTGTTGTCTGTCTCCCCCTTCTAGACTGTGAACCCGCTGGTGGGTAGGGACCGTCGCTATATGTTGCCAGCTTGGACTTCCCAAGCGCTTAGTACAGTGCTCTGCACACAGTAAGTGCTCAATAAATACAATTGAATGAATGAATGAACAATTCGGCAACAGATAGAGACAATCCCTACCCAACAACGGGCTCACAGTCATTCAGTAAATACAACTGATTGCTTGATTAAGGGAGGTCCTCAAGGGATTCCAGCTCCAATAATAAGAATAATAATAATAATGATGGTATTTGTTAAGCGCTTACTATGTGCAAAGCAGTGTTCTAAGCTCTGGGGGGTTACAAGGTGATAAGATTGTCCTACGTGGGGCTCACAGTGTTAATCCCCATGGTTCCAGGGTGTGTAATCCTGCAATATAATAAAAATAATTATGGTGCTTGTTAAGCGCTTACTTTGTGCCAGGCACTGTTCTAAGCACTGGGGTAGATAGAAGCTATTCAGGTTGGACACAGTCCCTGTCCCACATGGGGCTCGCAGTCTTAATCCCCATTTTACAGGTGAGGTAACTGAGATACAGAGAAGTGAAGTGACTTGCCCAAGGTCACACAGCAGACAGGTGGCGGAGCCGGAATTAGAACCCTTCTCTATCCCTATCTTCCTTATCTATCCTTCTCTTCTCTATCTTCTCTATTAGGTCCTTCTCACTCCCAGGCCCATGCTCTATCCACTAAGCCACACTGCTTCTTACACAATATTCATTCAATCGTATTTATTGAGCGCTTACTGTGTGCAGAGCACTGTACTAAGCGCTTGGGAAGTACAAGTTGGCAACATATAACACAGTATCCTTATACAACCATTTCCCTGCCCAGCCAGTGTTAATTTCAGCTCTCTCCATGGGCCAAGTCCGGTGCAAGCTAAATAATAGGCCTGGTCTTTCATCATCAGGGTACTTATTGAGCGTTTACTGTGTACAGAGCACTGTACTAAGAACTAGAGTGCATACGAAGCAACAAAGTTGGTAGATATATTCGCTACCCACAACGAGTTGACAGTCCAGAGGGGACTCCCTGCCTCCAGGAGCTCCACAAAACAGGCGGAAGCAGCATGGCGTAGTGGACAGAACGTGGCCCTGGAGGTCAGAAGGTCATGGGTTCTAATCTACTTGTCTGCTGTGTGACCTTGGGCAAGTCACTTCACTTCTCTGGGCCTCAGTTCCCTCACCTGTAAAATGGGGGATGAAGACTGTGAGCCCCATGCAGGACCAACCCGATTCACATCCACCCCAGTGCTTAGTACAGAGCCTGGCACATAGTAAGTACCTCACAAATATCACAATTATTATTATTATCATTATAGGTACTATTAACACAGTTCTGAGGAAAATATGAATGCTGAAGGCTTGGAGGGAGACTTGTGTACCATTAGCCAAGACAGATTAGCTTAGAAACTCTCCCATGCAGGCTCGCCTCCGGAGCCCATTCATCTCGAGATCAACCTCGACGCAAGAGGAAATCTGGTTTTGCGGTATAAATAAAAGATAGAGCGTTCCGGGTCAGATCCCAAGACTCCCAGAAGCGGGTACCTTGCCGTAAAGACCTACCATATGTTTGCTATAACATTTCTCTGAATAAACAGACATAATACACAAACGTCTGTCTGGGACGAACAGTAGCCGACTGTATACAGTATTGGAGCTTTGCGTTTTGGTGGAATTTATGGAGTTTATTAACACACTGCAGTTTTTCCAGCCCTTCTGCAGCTGGCTTCCCCAGGCTCCAGATCAAGGAGATTTTAGAGCGGTCCCCAAGTATCGAGCCACTGTTAATCCAAATTTTTTTTTTCCTTTTTTCTGCAAAGGTTTACGGGGCACATTCAAATAAACTTAACCAAATCCTACTTGTGGTTAAAAAAAAAATCTATGACAAAAGTCACTTGACACACAAACATCTTTCTAGTCCTAATTCCCCCTTCTTCATTGTTCACTACAACAATCCAATAGTTCTGTGGTGTGGGGAACTCTAACTTTGTGGAAAAATTGGATGGCAGTTTGTAAGAGACAATGTTTTCTAGCATCGGTTCTGGTTTCTCAGAATGTCAGTCCACAAAGCAATTGAATTATGAGCTCCTCCAATCTCAGAGGTTTGAATTAATGTCTGGAGCCCTTTGAGAATCACCGCTAATATCTGAAGATGAGATGTGTTTGGTCTGGTTCTTGGTTTTGCTACTCAAAAAATCCTCCATTTTTCTGTGCGATTCATTCTTCAGAATTTATTGAATGCCTCCTGGGTGCAGAATACTGGACTGGATAGGACTAGAAGAGAATAGTCATAGTATGCTATGAAGAGCCTAAATCCTTGAAATTGAAGGCAAAGACATGGGCCCTACTCTCAAACGTCATATAATTCAATGCCTCGCAGCCTCCTGGGGCTGTTTTGAGCAGAGCCAGGGCTTGGGTTTGAGAGAGAGAGTGAAAATCCTGGGAAAGGAACAACTCTTAAGTCTAAGAAGCGAACATCCCCATGAGGAGTAAAGGAGCAGAGGGGTGAACAGACTGACCAGTGAATGGAAAAAAAGGAAGAAACCAGAGAAAAGGGCTTGCCAGAATGGAAATAAATAAGTAAGGCTTGAAGTGAGAGGGACAGGATGAGTTATCCTCTGATTTTCCAGGAGGATTTGAACCCATGACGCTTCCGTTCACATCTTGAAGCTGGGTCTTCAACTAAACTATCCCACACTGCTTGGTTTCTCCAGTTACATAGCACTCACTGTGCCAAGCATTGTGCATACTAAGCACTGAGGTAGATAGGAAGCAGCGTGGCTCAGTGGAAAGAGCCCGGGCTTTGGAGTCAGAGGTCATGGGTTCAAATCCCGGCTCCACCAATTGTCAGCTGTGTGACTTTGAGCAAGTCACTTCACTTCTCTGGGCCCCAGTTACCTCATCTGTAAAATGGGGATTAAGACTGTGAGCCCCCCGTGGGACAACCTGATCACCTTGTAACCTCCCCAGGGCTTAGAACAGTGCTTTGCACATAGTAAGCGCTTAATAAATGTCATCCTTATTATATAAAGTCATCTTAAACTGAGAGCCCCATGTGGGACAGGGACTGTATCTGACCTGATTATCTTGTGCCTACTCCAGTGTTTAATTCCATGCTTGGCACAGAGTAAGCACTTAGCAAAAACCACAGTCATTATTGAGCGCCTACTGTGTGCAGAGCACTGTATTAAATGCTTGGGGGAGTCCAGTACATAGAACTGGGAGTGTGGGCGGAGCCAGCCTTGTGTATCCTGGGTGATCCTAGAACATGTACTTGCTCTGTAGAGAGTTTGAATGAGAAGCAGAAAAGCCTAGTGGATAGACCGCAGGCCTGGGAATCAGAAGGGCCTGGGTTCTAATTCCAGCTCTGCTGCTTGTCTGCTGAGTGACCTTGGGAAAGTCACTTAACTTTTCTGTGCCTCAGTTCCCCCTTCTGTAAAATGGGGATTAAGACTGTGAGCCGCGTGCGAGACATGGAATACGTCCAACCTGATTAGGTTGTGTTGACTTCAGCACTTAGTACAATATCTGGCAGATGGTAAGTGCTTAACAAATACCTTTTTTTTTTTTAAAAAAAAGGGGGCCACAGTTGCCTTTCACCCCTGGTGATGCCTGAACACAAGCTACCCCTCGCGGTGTCCTGCGCAGTGTGAGAGCTTAATCAATCAATCAATCATAATTATTGAGCTAGTCCTCTAGACTGTAAACTCACTGTAGGCAGGGAATGTGTCTACCAGCTCTGTTACATTCTTATAATGTACTCTTATATGTACATTATACTCTTATATGTACACAGTAAGCACTCGGTAAAACTGATTGATTGATTGATTGAGCCTATGGTGTACTAAAGCCTCGGGAGAGTATAATATAAAAGAGTTGGTAGGCAAGTTCCCTACCCACAAGGAGCTTACAGTCTAGAGGAGACGACAGACATTAATACAAATGTACGAACTACCGACATGTATATAAGTGCTGTGGGGCTGAGGGAGAGGTGAATAAAAGGAGGAAAGAGAGCTTCTCACTCTCCTTGTGAAATCTTTACTGCATGTCCTGCATAAATACTATGTTTTATTGTGGGCAAATTTATGTCCTGCTGCCACTCTGCTGGCCCTGTTGTATATCACGGGGCTCGCTTCGAGTGGGATATTTAAAGAAAACCGGCTCATTCAGTCTCAGTTGTTGTGAACTTCAGCTGAAAACCTTGGTCTCTTGTCTCATAAAAATTCTTGGAGGTGAAAATCAAGTCCCATCTCCTTTGGGTTTTGTACTGGGCAAGATGTAGCGTGGTATTTCTCGCCATCCTCACATAAGAACAGAAACCCAGAAGAAGTCTTCTGGCCAGAGCCTGTAGCCCAGCTGAAGCTGAAGTCATGACACACCGACGAATGCAGCTCAAGAGGGATACGCTTGGGAAATGGTCCAAACAGTGGCCCTCAGCCTCTGCTTGTGGTTGGGGTGGAGATTCATTTGTTCCATTGTATTTACTGAGCATTTACTGTGTGCAGAGAGCTGTACTAAGCACTTGGGAGAGTACAATACAACAATGAACAGTGACATTCCTCCTGGGTGGCCACAAGCACAGAGGATGCGTGAGGTGACAAGAAGCACTAGGGCTTAGGGGAAAGAGCACAGGTCTGGGTCCTGGGCTCTAATCTCATCTCCATCATTTGCTTGCTGTGTGACCTTGGGCAAGTCCCTTAACGTTTCTGGGCTTCCATTTTGATCAATGGGTAGTATTTATTGAGCACTTACTATGTGCAGGGCACTGTACTAAGTACTTGGGAAAGTACAGCCCAACCGAGTCATAGGCCTTCCCAGACTGAGCCCCCTTATTCCTCTCCCCCTCCCCATCTGCCCCTCCCTACCTCCTTCCCCTCCCCACAGCACCTGTATATATGTTTGAACAGATTTATTACTCTATTTTACTTGTACATATTTACTATTCTATTTATTTTATTTTATTAATATGTTTTGTTTTGTTGTCTGTCTCCCCCTTCTAGACTGTGAGCCCGCTGTTGGGTAGGGACCGTCTCTATACGTTGCCAACTTGTACTTCCCAAGTGCTTAGTACAGTGCTCTGCGCACAGTAAGCGCTCAATAAATGCCATTGAATGAATGAATGAATGATATGGGCCTGAGAGTCAGAAGGACCTGGGTTCTAATCCAGGCTCTGCTGCTTGTCTATTGTGTAACCTTGGGCAAGTCTTTTCACTTATCTGTGCCTGTGTTACCTCACTTGTTACCACTAGCATCAAAATAAATAAATAGAATTATAGATATATACACATCATTAATAAAATAAATAGAATAATAAATATGTACGGGTATACGCAAGTGCTGTGGGGCGGGGAGAGGGGTAGAGCAGAGGGAGGGAGTAGGGGCCATGGGGAGGGGAGGAGGAGCAGAGGAAAAGGGGGGGCCCAGTCAGGGAAGGCTTCCTGGAGGAGGTGAGCTCTCAGTAGGGTTTTGAAGGGAGGAAGAGAGCTAGCCTGGCGGATGGGCAGAGGGAGGGCATTCCAGGCCCGGGGGAGGACGTGGACCGGGGGTCGACGGCGGGACAGGCGAGAACGAGGCCCAGTGAGGATGTTAGCGGCAGAGGAGCGGAGGGTGTGGGCTGGGCTGGAGAAGGAGAGAAGGGAGGTGAGGTAGGAGGGGGCGAGGGGATGGACAACCCTGAAGCCAAGAGTGAGGCGTTTTTGCTTGATTCGTAGGTTGACAGGCAGCCACTGGAGATTTTTGAGGTCGGGAGTGACACGCCCAGAGTGCTTCTGCAGAAAAGATAATCCGGGCAGCAGAGTGAAGTATAGACTGAAGTGGGGGGAGACAGGAGGTTGGGAGATCAGAAAGGATGCCGATGCAGTAATCCAGTAGGAATATGATGAGTGATCGCATCAACATGAATCAGGTCATTTATTTATTCTTTTATAGTATTTGTTTAGCACTTTCTATGTGTCAAGCACTGTCCTAACCACTGCGATAGATACCAGATAATTACTTTAGACACAGTTCCTGTCCTACAGAGGGTTCACAGTCAAAGTCAGAGGGAGGAGGATTTAATCCCCATTTTAGGGTTGTGGTAACTGAGGCACAGAGAAATTAAATGACTTGCCCAAGGTCACACAGCAGACAAGTGGTGGAGATGGTATTAGAGCCTCTAACTCCTGGACCCATCTTTCTTCTTCCTTAATGAGAGAAATTTGTTTCTCCCTTCATGTCCTCCATCAGTCTTCTGGCCCCTGAAGTGGCTATTTCATTCTTATCAAAGTTTGAAGCTCAGTCCAGGTGCCAGCTACTAAAGGAGGGGGGTGGGGGGTGCTTAGGAGAAAGCTTTTAAAATGACCAGGACAGACATAAAAAAATTGGTGAGAATAATAATAATAATGATTTGGATTCATTCAATCATATTTATTGAGCACTTCTGTGTGCAGAGCACTGCACTAAGTGCTTGAGAAGTACAAGTTGGCAACATATAGAGACGGTCCCTATCCAACAATGGACTCACAGTCTAGAAGGATATTTGTTAAGCACTTACTATGTGCCAGGCACTGTACTAAGCACTAGGGTGGATACAAGCAAATCGGGTTGGAGCAGAACAGAATTAAGAAAAAGCACAGTCAACCAATTAAATAATCAGTTACTGCTGTTGGGTAGGGGTTGTCTCTATATGTTGCCAACTTGCACTTCCCAAGCGCTTAGTACAGTGCTCTGCACACAGTAAGCACTCAATAAATATGATTGAATGAATGAATGAATGAACATTTGGCTGCTTTTGTGGGGCTGTATCCTTATTGTTCTTTGAGTCTAACTCCTCCTATTTGGATTGCGAGCTCTGTATGTGATACAGCCACGTTTCAAGTTATTATCTTCTACCTACCCCAGCACGCAGCACAGTGCTCCTCACATAGTAAACGCCCAAATGATGCTAGTAGTAATAATCATCATTTTCATGATAGTCCTCGCTGGTCATCTGAAAATGAAGTGTCCAATCGATCAAACAGTCAATGTGTGCAGAGCATTTACTAAGCGCTTGGAAGAGTACACTACAACAGAGTTGGTAGACATGGGCTCTGGCGTAGTGGACGGAGCATAGGCCTGGGAGTGGGAAGGCCATGGGTTCTAATCCTGGGTCCGCCACTTGTCTGCTGTGTGTGACCTTGGGAAACTCACTTCACTTCTCTGCACCTCAGTTACCTCATCTGTACAATGGGGATTAAGATTGTGAGCCCCATGTGGGGCAGGGACTCTGTCCAGCCTGATTTGCTTGTATCCACTTAGTACTTAGTATAGTGCCTGGCATATAGTAGACACTTAACAAATACCATAATAAAAATAATTATCATTATTATTGCTAAAGAGTATACAGTCTAAAGGGGAAGCAAACATTAATATAAATAAATGAATTTTAAAAATGTACACAGATGTTGTGGGGCCAAGGGAGGGTTGACACCTGTCTACATGGTTTGTTGTCTGTCTCCCCCTTCTAAGACTGTGAACCCATTGTTGGGTAGGGACCGTCTCTATATGTTGCCAACTTGTACTTCCCAAGCGCTTAGTACAGTGTTCTGCACACAGTAAGCGCTCAATAAATACGATTGAATGAATTATCCTCTACTCATCTCTCTCTTTCTACCTACATATTCAGTCTGTCTCCAAATCCTGCCGGTTCAACCTTCACACCATCGCTAAAATCTTGCCTTTACTCTCCATTTCAACTACTACCATGTTAATCCAAGTATTTATCCTATCCCACCGTGATTACTGCATCAGCCTCCTTACTGATCTCCCTGCCTCCTGTCTCTCCCCACTCCAGTCCATACTTCACTCTGCTGCCCAGATCAGTGGTCTACAAAACCATTCAGTTCAAATCTCCCCACTCCTCAAGAACCTCCAGGGGTTGTCCATCCACCTCTGCATCAAACACAAACTGCGCGCTATAGGCTTTAAAGCACTCAATCATCTTGACCCCTTTCACCCTAATTTCCTAATTTCCTACCACAATCAAGGCTACACACTTCACTCCTCTTGCCAACCTATTCACTATACCTCATTCTCACCTATCTTGCCATCAACCTCTCGCCCACATCCTGCCTCTGGCCTGGAACACCCTCCCTGTTCATATCCGACAGGTGATCACTCTCCCCTCCTTGGAAGCCATTCTGAATTCAAATCCCTTCCAAGAGGCCTTCCCTGACTAAGCCCTCCTTTCCTCTTCTCCCACTCCCTTCTGAGTCGCCCTTGCACTTGGATTTGCACCCTTTATTCACCCCCTCCTCAAGTCCACAGCACTTATGTCCACAGCCATAATTTATTTATGAATATTAACGTGTGTATCCCCCTCTAGACTGTAAGCTCATTCATTTATTCATTCATTCACTCAGTTGTATTTATTGACCGCTTACAGTGCGCGGATCACTGTGCTAACTGCTTGGAAGAGTACAATACAACCATAAACAGACACATTCCCTGCCCACAGTGAACTTTAAGTCTAGAAGGGGGGAGACAGACATTAATAAAATATAAGTAAATTACAGATATGTATGTAAGCACTGTGAGACTGGGAAGGGGGAAGAACAAAGGGAGCAAGTCAGGGCAACATCACTATAAGAAGGGAACATATCTACCAACTCTGTTGTATTCTCCTGAGCGCTTAGTACAGTGTTCTGTGCACAGAACCATTATTATTGATGGATTAATTGATTGGAAGGCCTCTTGGAGGAAGTGTGATCTTAATAAGGTGGGGAGGATGTTGGTCTGGGAAAATGGAGAGGAAGGAGTTCCAAGAGGTCCAGGTAGTGACTTCCAAAACTTGAATCAATCAATCAATCAATCGTATTTATTGAGCACTTACTGTGTGCAGAGCACTGTACTAACCCTTGGGAAGTACAAGTTGGCAACATATAGAGATGGTCCCTACCCAACAAGTCTAGAAGGGGGAGACAGAGAACAAAGCAAAACATATTAACAAAATAAAATAAATAGAATAGATATGTACAAGTAAAATAAATAAATAAATAGAGTAATGTTGAGAGAGACTTGAATCAAAGTCTCTCCACACTTGGCATTTTTCATCACCCTGAAACTCACTGGACTAGACCTGTGCTTAAGCAACATGGCCTCGTAGAACACACATGGGCTTGGGAGTCAGAAGACATGGGTTCTAATCCCGGCTCTGCCATTTGTCCACTGTGTGACCTTAGGCAAGTCAGTTATCTTGTGCGTACCTCAGTTCCCTCATCTGAAAAATGGGAATTCAATACCTGTTCTCCCTCCTACTTAGACTGTGAGCTTCATGTGGGACCTGATTATCTTGCATCTATCTCAGAGCTTAGTACAGTGCCTCACACAGAGTAAGCGCTTAACAGATACCATAGTTACTATTATATCTCTTTCTAATGACCTCTCCCTAAAATGTCTGCCAGTGAATTTTGAGTTCTTTGAGATCCAGGCTGAAATGATGAGAGGGCAAAGAACCACTGAAACCAGCCTGTCCTGTTTCATCAGCCTTTCTCTTTGGTTTGGGGGCTTCTTGAGACTCTTATGAATCCAAACAGACCCCTTCTTAATTTACCAAAAGACATTTTACCCTCATGCTGAAACCTCATGGGCCATGTTTTTCTTCCACAGAAAATGTTAATGGCTTAGCAAACCACACGAAAATGAAGGGGTCTGTTTCAAGATGGAGGAGGGTCTTAATATAGCGGTGAGGAAGCGTCACTCCGACAAATGACAGAAAATCGTTTTTGTTCTCCTGCCCGGAACAGATGTGTCCATTTGGGGAGCAGCAGGAAGATAGTGTGCTCAGCTGATAGTGTGCTCAGTGCTGAGCATTGAGGTGGTGGCAAGTGAAAAGCAGCGTGGCCTAGTGAAAAGGTAAGGGAGTTCTAACCCCAGTTTGGCCAATTTTTGGCTATGTGACCTGGGGCAAGTCAGTTCACTTCTCTGGGAGTCAGAGGTCATGGGTTCTAATTCCAGCTCCCCCACATGTCTGCTGTGTGATCTTGGGCAAGTCACTTAACTACTCTGAGCCTCAGTTCCCTCGTCTGTAAAATGGGGATTAAGACTGTGAGCCCCATGTGGGACAACCTGATCACTTTGTATCCCCCCCAGCACTTAGAACAGTGCTTTGTACATAGTAAGCACTTAACAAATGCCATCATCATTATTATTATTATTATTCTTTGTGCCTCAGTTACTTCATCTCTAAGATGAGGATTAAGACTGTGAGCCTCATGTGGAACATGGACTGTTTCCAACCTGATTAGCTTGTATCTACCCCAGCGCATCTGGTAGAATAAATGGTTGATGTAGGTATTTTTCAATAAGGGTCGGACGTCTTGGGCCATTGAGCCTCTAACTCTCCTGCCGCAATAGATTCTACTTGGCCACCAGAAAGGGAACGGATTGAAAGGGTTTTTTGCTCATTTCTTCTTGTTGATACAGCAATAAGACTTCAAGTGAAAGATTTATATGTCCAACTATGGCATTATGGCTTCTCTGCTGTGTGACCTTGGGCAAGTCACTTCACTTCTCTGGGCCTCAGTTACCTCATATGTAAAATGGGGATTCAGACTGTGAGCCCCACATGGGACAGGGACTGTGTCCAACCTGATCTGTTTGTATCCACCCAGTGCTTAATACAGTGCCTGGCACATAGTAAGCGCTTACCAAATACCATTATTATTATTACCTATAGTAATATATAGAATTATATATTTCCCCCCCACACACACACACACACATATATGTGAGGGATATATATATATATATATACCCCTCACATCCAAGCCGTCACCAAAACCTGCCGGTCTCAGCTCCGCTACATTGCCAAGATCCACCCTTTCCTCTCCATCCATACCGCTACCCTGCTCATTCAAGCTCTCATCTTATCCCGTCTGGACTACTGCATCAGCCTTCTCTCTGATCTCCCATCCTCCTGTCTCTCCCCACTTCAATCCATACTTCAAGCTGCTGCCCAGATTTTCTTTGTCCAGAAACGCTCTGGGCATGTTACTCCCCTCCTCAAAAATCTCCAGTGGCTACCAATCAATCTGCGCATCAGGCAGAAATTCCTCACCCTCGGCTTCAAGGCTGTCCATCCCCTCGCCCCCTCCTACCTCACCTGCCTTCTCTCCTTCTCCAGCCCAGCCCGCACCCTCCGCTCCTCTGCCGCTAATCTCCTCACCATACCTCGTTCTCGCCTGTCCCGCCATCAACCCCCGGCCCACGTCCTCCCCCTGTCCTGGAATGCCCTCCCTCCACACATCCGCCAAGCTAGCTCTCTTCCTCCCTTCAAGGCCCTACTGAGAGCTCACCTCCTCCAGGAGGCCTTCCCAGACTGAGCCCCTTCCTTCCTCTCCCCCTCGTCCCCCATCCCCCATCTTACCTCCTTCCCTTCCCCACAGCACCTGTATATATGTATGTATGTTTGTACATATTTATTACTCTATTTATTTATTTATTTTACTTGTACATATCTATTCTATTTATTTTATTTTGTTAGTATGTTTGGTTTTGTTCTCCGTCTCCCCCTTCTAGACTGTGAGCCCACTGTTGGGTAGGGACTGTCTCTAAATGTTGCCAACTTGTACTTCCCAAGCGCTTAGTACAGTGTTCTGCACACAGTAAGCACTCAATAAATGCGATTGATTGATTGATTGAAATATATATGTAATATATAGAAATAATAATGAATATCCATAATCTAAAGCACACCTGAAATGATACCTCAGCCCCGACCCTGGGAAACGTTTGTTTTGATCCCTGTAAAATTCACCAACCCCTCTCAGGATGGCATCTGGAGAGTTTCCAGTACTCTACCAGTCTCAGCTATGGGAGGGAGAGTCAAGAAGAGGCCTGTCCATTCCATTCCTAGCTTGGGCAGGGGCTAGCAAGTGGAAGGCAATCCACTGTACCCTATACTCTTCACTCCTTCATCACAGACCTATTCACTGCCCCTTGATCACTTCTTTCTCACCATCGTATCCTCCTTCCTACCTGGCATTCCCTCCTCCTTCATATCGAAAAGACCACCACTCTCTCCATCTTCATCATCTCCCTCTTCTCCCTCAAGACCATAAGGTCACTGTGAGCAGGAAATGTGTCTACCAACTCTGTTATATTGTACTCCCCCAAGCATTTAGTACAGTGCTCTGCATCAGTGGAAAGAGCCCGGGCTTGGGAGTCAGAGGTCATGGGTTTGAATTCCAGCTCTGCCACATGCCTGCTGTGTGACCTTGGGCAAGTCACTTAACTTCTCTGAGCCTCAGGTTCCTCATCTGTAAAATGGGGATGAAGACTGTGAACCCCCCATGGGACAACATGATCACCTTGTAACCTCCCCAGAGCTTAGAACAGTGCTTGGCACATGGTAAGCACTTAACAAATACCACCATTCCCCCTCTAGACTGTCAGCCCGTTGTTGGGTAGGGGCCATCTCTATGTGTTGCCAACTTGTACTTCCCAAGTGCTTAGTACAGTGCTCTGCACACAGTAAGTGCTCAATAAATAGGATTGAATGAATGAATAAATGCTCAATAAATGATTGAGTGATTGACGGATTGATCTTCAAAACCTTACTAAAATCATGCCGCCTCCCTGACTAACCTATCAATCAATCAGTCAATCAATCGTATTTATTGAGTGCTTACTGTGTGCAGAGCATTGTACTAAGCGCTTGGAAAGTACAAGTTGGCAACATATAGAGACAGTCCCTACCCAACAGTGGACTCACCTATTCGCCCTCCTTTCTGCATTGACGATGCACTTGTGTGTGTACCTCTTAGGCACTTTGATACACTCTAAGAGTGAGTAAGGGCTTATTTACCACTTGGGAGAACACAGCACAATAAAATTGGTAAGCATGATCCCTGCTCTCAAGGAATTAACAGGCAACAGACTATGAGCCCGTTATTGGGTAGGGACCGCCTCTATATGTTGCCGACTTGTACTTCCCAAGCACTTAGTACAGTGCTCTGCACACAGTAAACACTCAATAAATACGATTGAATGAATGAACAGGAGGGGATAGACATTAAAATGAATTCAGCTGTGTGACTGGGCAAATCACTTAACTTCTCTGTGCCTGTTCCCTCGTCTGTAAAATGGGGATGAAGACTGTGAGCCCCCTGTGGGACAACCTGATCACCTTGAAATCTCCCCAGCGCTTAGAACAGTGCTTTGCAAATAGTAAGCGCTTAATAAATACCATCATCATTATTATTATAGAGAAAATGGCAGAGTGTAAGGTTATAGACATAGGTGCAGCGGGGTTAGAGATGAGGTGAATATCAAGTGCTTAAGAAGTACAGATCAGAATACATAGTCAAGGTAGAAGGGGGTACAAATGGGGTAAGGAAATGAGACCTTAGTCAAGGAAGACTTTTCAGAGAAGTGATTTTTCAACTCTCTGTTTTCCCCAGGACTTCTTGCTCTCTCTCTCTCTCCCTCCCTCTCTCTTTTTCTGTCTCTCTCACACACCCACAGAAAAGCTCTTAAACGGGCAACTGGATTCATTTTGGTTTGGGGTTTGTGAATTGAACACTGCCCCTCGTATTTCTGGAAGGGGCTGGAATATAATCAATGTCACTCTGCATTTGGGGTTTGGAGGGGAAAGGAGAAATGTCTAAAAGGGCAAGGGGAAGAACTGGTTGAGGGCGGCATCACAGTCTAGTGGAAAGAGCATCGGCCCAGAAGTCAGAGGATGAGGGTTCTAATTCCGGCTCTTGCCACTTGTCTGCTGTGTGACCTCGGACAACTCCCTTCACTTCTCTGTTGTTCCCTCATCTGTAAAATGGGGATTAAGATTGTGAGCCCCTAGTGGGACTTGGACTGTGTCCAAACTGACGACTTTATACCTACCCCAATGCTTAGTAAGTGCCGTCCTTTCCCCACTGCTCTCTCTTCCTCCTGTGCCGTCTATGTGTGTGGATCGGTGAACCTTTGGGCAATTGATATTTGTACCACCCTAAATCCCACAGCACTCATGTACATATCTTAAAAATTACGTTATAAATTATTTGTATTGATATTGATATAGTAATAATAATGGTACTTGTTCAGTGCTCCCTCTTCTAGACTGTGAGCCCGTTGTTGGGTAGGGACCGTCTCTATATGTTGCCAACTTGCACTTCCCAAACGCTTAGTACAGTGCTCTGCACACAGTAAGAGCTCAACAAATATGATTGAATGAATGAATGAATACTATGGGCCAGCACTGTTCTAAGTGCTGGGGCAGATACAAACTTAATCAGGTTGGACACAGTCCCTGCTCCCAGGGTAGGCAACCATAGTCCTCTTCTTATATCTTTTAAAAATACTTAGATGTTTCATGTGGCAGTTAATTCTTTTCAAAAATTGGGGTTTCTGGTGCCTTTAGGTCTGACGTATAGGGTGGATATTTTACAAACTTTTTGACATGGTTTAACATGTGGCTAAATACACAAACAATTGTCAATTACTGCGGTGTAGAAGGAAATGTTTGTTTTCCTCTTCGAATTTTCTGTATCCCAGAGAATCTCAGTTTGGTCTCCAAGCAGTGTTCTTGAAGCTTCCATGTTGTTAGTAATTATGATCAGTCGTATTTATTGAGTGCTTACTGTGTGCAGAGCACTGTACTAAGCGCTTGGGAAGTACAAGTTGGCAACATACAGAGACAGTCCCTACCCAATAGTGGGCTCATAGTCTAAAAATGGTATTTGTTAAGTGCTCTCTGTGTGCCGAGCACTGTTCTAAGCACTGGGCACTGCTCTAAGACCCTGTATCATGTCCTTATGATCTCAGTAAGATCATAAGGCTCAAGGACTGTTTTTTTTTTCTTCCAGAATTCCATGGCCATTTGCACTTGGCCCATCTCTGTCCCCCTACCACAGAGAAACAATGGATGAGGACAGAATAACAATAATGATGGCATTTATGAAGTGCTTACTATGTGCAAAGCACTGTTCTAAGCACTGGGGAGGTTACAAGGTGATCAGGTTGTCCCACGGGGGGCTCACAGACTTCATCCCCATTTTACAGATGAGGGAACTGAGGCCCAGAGAAGAGAAGTGACTTGCCCAAAGTCACACAGCTGACAATTGGAGGAGCCGGGATGAGAACCCATGACCTCTGACCCCCCCAAGCCCTTGCTCTTTCAACTGAGCCACGCTGCTTCTCTAAGTAGCAGCGTAAGAAATAGAGCCGCCCTACCTTCTTCCCCTCCCCACAGCACCTGTATATATGTTTGTACATATTTATTACTCTATTTATTTTACTTGTACATATTTACTATTCTATTTATTTTATTTTGTTAATATGTTTTGTTTTGTTCTCTGTCTCCCCCTTCTAGACTGTGAGCCTGCTGTTGGGTAGGGACCGTCTCTATATGTTGCCAGCTTGTACTTCCCAAGCACTTAGTACAGTGCTCTGCACAGAGTAAGCGCTCAATAAATACAACTGAATGAATGAATGAATGAATGAAATAAGACAGAAGTATGAAGGGTAGAAGAGGTGGTCAGAGCTGATGCTGCTCTGACCTCTGTTGTCCTTCAACCCTACTAAGAGGACATCAGGGATGGCAGTACTAACCGGCTCAATGACCACCTTTGGAGAGGGAGGTGGAAGCAAGAAATCCCTCTCTCCTACCGCCAAGAAGTAGGCCTTCGGGTAGAGCAGTCACTCATTCAATCGTATTTATTGAGCGCTTACTGTGTGCAGAGCACTGTACTAAGCGCTTGAACACATGAATATCAAACATGATAGTCACATGAATATCAAACACCCCTGAGTTAACCTGCAGTCCTCTAGACTCTAAGCTCATTGCGGGCAGGGAACATGTCTAGCAACTCTGTTATATTGCTATATAATAATAATAACAATAATAATAATAATAATGACATTTGTTAAGCACTTACTCTGTGCAAAGCACTGTTCTAAGCGCTGGGGGAATACAAGGTGATCAGATTGTCCCACGGGGGGCTCACAGTCTTAATCCCCATTTTACAGATGAAGTAACTGAGGCTCAGAGAAGTTAAGTGGCTTGCCCAAGGTCACACAGCAGACATGTGGCGGAGCCGGGATTCGAGCCCATGACCTCTGACTCCAAAGCCCGTACTCTTGCCACTGAGCCATGCTTGTACTCTCCCAAATGCTTAGTACAATGCTCTGCACCTAGTAAGCGCTCAATAAATATAATTGATTGATTGATTACTACAGTGCCTGGTCCCTAGTGAGCACTTAACAAATACCCCCCAAAATCATTATTATTATTATTATTACTATGTGGGAATCGGAACATATGGGCTTTCATCCTAGCTCTGCCCCTGGCCTATTTTGTGACCTTTGACAAGTCGCTTAACATTTTTGGGCTTAATTTCCTGCTCTGTATAATGGGAAGATAAAATAGTCCATGTGAAATTAGTTTAGGAAAAGAAAAGAGCCAAAAGAGCTCCAGGGTGTTACCATTATTTACAATTAGAACTGAAAATGGACCATCAGTAATTTTTCCTGAAGAGCATTTCCAAACTGGTTTCAGAAATGGACCAAATTACACACCATTCATTCCTCTCATGTGCAAAACCCACAGAATACAAGGACATATCCTTTTTTTAATACTAATTTTTATATTTAGAGAAGCAGCGTGGCTCAGTGGAAAGAGCATGGGCTTTGGAGTCGGAGATTATGGGTTCAAATCCTGACTCCACCAATTGTCAGCTGTGTGACTTCAGGCAAGTCACTTAACTTCTCTGTGCCTCTATTCCCTCATCTGTAAAATGGGGATTAAGACTGTGAGCCCCATGTGGGACAACCTGATCACCTTGTAACCTCCCCAGCGCTTAGAACAGTGCTTTACACATAGTAAGTGATTAACAAATACCACCATTATTATTATTATTGTACAATTTGGTATGACAATTTTCATAACTTTTAATAATTATAGTAATAATAATTTTTGTATCCTAATTTTTTAAATGGCATTTGTTAAGCATTTACTATGTACCAGGCACTGTATTAAGCATTGTGGTAAATACGAGTTTATAGGATTGGACACTGTCTCTATTCCACATAGCGCTCCCAGCCTTAATCCCACTTTATGGATGAGGTAACTGAGGCGGAGAAAAGTGAAGTGACTTGCAAGGTGCCACAGCAAATAAGTGGCAGAGTGCAGATTAGAACCCAGGTCCTTCTGACTCCAAAGCCCAGGCTCTTTCCACTAGACCACACCACTTATCCTTGATCATAAAATGCCTCACTCACCAGCAGTGTTTAAAGCAACTCAAATTAGGAGTGTGAATGGGAAGGGAACGTTTTGCTGAATTGTCAGCTGTGTGACTTTGGGAAAGTCACTTAACTTCTCTGGGCCTCAGTTCCCTCATCTGTAAAATGGGGAGTAAGACAGTGAGCCCCCCATGGGACAGCCTGATCACTTTGTAACCTCCCCAGCACTTAGAACAGTGCTTTGCACATAGTAAGCGCTTAATAAATGCCATCATTACTATGCCCACGGAGGCTCTCAGGGTCGCTGCATCAACAAGAGGATATTGTTTCCAGTCCATGCCATTTGGAGATGGTTAGCGGTAATCCGAAAAACAAAGAGCACTGCATCTAAGTTTGCCAGCCTTCACTCTGGGATCCAACCAAATATTTCCCTCAACTCCTCCATCCATCCGGCTGGAATTCTAGTTGAAATATAAATACTTTTCAGAAATTCAGATGCGTCCCTATTATCCTGAGTATGTGAAGTTGCTCACACAAGCAAATGTAGACACACACACACACACGCAGCGCATTCCACTTTTCACTTTTATTTCTTCCAGTCCCTCTACAGTGCCAGAGAGCAAGAGAGGAATCCACCCTGTTAGAGACAGAGAAGTCTCTCTTTTTGTACATCCCCATGGAATTCCCTCAAAGTGAATGGGAAGAGCAGCCTTGTAAAAAAAAAAACAGACATAAAGATTGGCTTTAAACGCAAAACAGATGGTCGTTTCCTTCTGTTGATTCAACTGTTCTGTTGGCATCCAAAACCCGGGAACTCTCCCAATGTATTCTAATTAATAATAATTGTGGTATTTGTTAAACGCTTACTATGTGCCAGGTGCTTTATTAAGCGCTGGGGAGGATACAAGCAAATCAGGTTGGATACACTCCCTGTCCCACGGGGGGCTCACATTCTCAATCCCCATTTTACAGATGAGATAACTGAGGCCCAGAGATTTGAAGTGACTTGCCCAAGGCCACACAACAGACAAGTGGCAAAGCTGGGATTTTAACCCATCTCCTTCTGACTCCAATACCTGCTGCTGGTCTTTCCCCCATCCAACAGTGGGATTTAGAAACGTGATACAGTGGGGCATAGCAGAGGTTCTACCAAGGATGATTCCCTGTTTAGCGGAAAGCAATTTGTTCAGATCCAGGGGGAGGATCTTCAGAGGTGGGTGGCCACACCTATTTTCGCCGAGCCAATGTGTGCGTTTGACACCGAGGAAAATGTCACACGTATTATTCTTCAGAAACTGTTCTGAAAGGTGGTTAATGATGGCTTCCCTTCTTATGTTTGCTATAACATCCTGAGCCAACCAAAACCAACGATCGTTCGATTTTGGCAGGAGACAACGTACCCCTCAAATTTGGAAATGGCCAAACAGAAGCACTCGCACTCCTTAATAATGATGGCATTTAATTATGATAATATTTGTTAAGTGCTTACTATGTGTCCCTAGGATGGCACCAAGAGAGTTTCCAGTACTCCAACAGTCTCGGCTATGGGAGGAAGAGTCGAGCAGAGGCCTACCCCTTCCAGTCCTAGCTTGGGCAGTGGCTAGCGAGTGGAAGGCAATCTGCTACAAGTCAAAACTCACCTGCGCTGGACAGCAGCGACCTGGGAAAGAGTCGAGGGTGGAGACTCAAGACTTCTGTATTTTTACCAAGTAAACTCTATGGATACACTACCAGAACGATTGCAAATGGAGGCAGGTTGTTCTGGGAGAACTATGTCCATGGAGTTGCTATGGGTTGGAAATGATAGCATAAGACAAGACAGGGCAATGTGTCAAGCACTGCCTTAAGCACTGGGGTAAATACAAGCTAATCAGTTAGACAAGCCCCTGTCCCACATGAGGCTTATAGTTTTAATCCCCATTTTACAGATGAGGGAACTGAGGCCCAGTGCAGTGATTTGCCCAAGCAGCAGACAAGTGGAGGAGCTGGGATTAGAAACCATGTTCCTCCAAATCTGAGGCCCATGCTCTATTCACTAGACAATGCTGACTGTGCATCTCCTTAAATGAACTCATCCCAAGACTTTGGATGCAGCTAGAAATGCTTCTTTGGGAAAATACCAAAGCTTTCTTCAGCCAGGTTCCTTTGCTTTCCTTCGTTTCAAACCCCCTAAATGAGTTGGAATTAGATTGGATTCATGATTACCAGAGGAAAGGGGGAGAAAGCTGTTACACTGTACTTTCCCAATAGGCACGCAATATAATTGATTGATCGATTGAAGGTGAATGAGGTGGGTAACCAGTGGGCGACTACCAACTCCCTGCTTTTGGGCTATGGCTTTGCATGTCCTTAATGCATTTTGAAAATGCTACTGTGAGCTGAACATGTCCCTCATGAGAAATTCTGAAACTGGGTTTCACACCTTAAGCTAGTCCGATTGACCCTGACCCTGGAGTCTCCCCGTCCTCTCTCAGAGATTGGATCTGTGAGGTGAAATTAGGCCCTTACCTTTGAAGTTCATCCTGGGAATTTACCTCAGGGATTATAAGGGAGTTGGGGCGGGGGATGAGAAAAGGGACGGTGAGATAATTATAGAGTTTCTTTGGCAGTTCAAGATGAGAATTACTTCACTTTGGCAGGAGTGTCCCAGACTAGTCAATCTTGCCGCTGACGGAGGCTGTTCACTGAAGCTGCTCACCGAAGCTTCTCACTTTGTATAACAGCTGGATGAGAGCCCATCCACCATTAGACACACTTCCTCCTGCCCTCAGCCAACAGGGATGAAAAAGCAAGATTGGAAAAGCCAGGTCTATCCGACACTGCAGGCTGGAGTGGGAAAGAAAAATAAGAAGAGACATTTGTAACAACATAGTGAAAAAAAGAAAAGATTCTATAGTGAGGTCAAACGCTGGGGTGTATTTCAAACCTACCTCTAGCCCTGGTCTTTCCTGGAATCTGGTTAAGGACGAGTCACTATTTCCACTGACCAAAGAAAAAGCATTTTAAAATCATTGAGAAGCAGCATGGATTACTGGGTAGAGCACAGGCCTGGGAATCAGAAGGACTTGGGTTCTAATTCCGGCTCCACCACGTGTCTGCTGGGTGACTTCGGGCAAGTCACTTCGCTCCTCCATGCCTCAGTTGCCTCATCTGTAAAATGGGGATAAGAATGGGACAGGGACTGTGTCCAATCTAATTGACTTGTGTCTACTCCAGTGCTTAGAAAAGTGCTTGGCACATAGTAAGCACTTAACAAGTACCTTAATAATAATTCATTCATTCATTCAATTGTATCATTGAGAGATTACTGTGTGTAGAGCTCGTTTGGGAGAGTACAATACTAGTAATAATAATTATTATTATTTCTTTAAGTAGCTCCTTACTGTGGAGTAAATAACAACATGAAACCACCACTACCACCATCATCTGGTAGCCAGACAATCAGGTCCTCAGGTCCCATATCACCAACAAAGCCATCGGCAAATTTTCAGGGATTCTCCCATCTTCCTTACTCCGCTAATGTGGTCCAACAGGCACCAACCCAATTGTGTCACCTCGGAATTTTCCAGGGAAAATATTCAGGAATGCATGGATCTGGATCAAATTTGAAAGAAGAGGGCAGCACATTTCTCTGCTCGGTCAAAAAAAGAGATCTTTCATCTCTGTGACACTTTGAATTTGAGGATTTCTTCTCTCTGTGTGGCAGCCCTGTTCGCCAAAACCACTGCACTGTGAAGAGATCTGAATCCACCTGCCACCCCTCAGCCCCTCAAGGATGTGCCTGTGAACCATCCAGTCATATTAATTAAGTGCTTACTGTGTGCAGATCACTGTTGTAAGCTCTGGAGTAGATACAGGGTAATCAAGTTCGACACGGTCCCCGTCCCACATGGGGCTCCCAGTCTTAATTCCCATTTTGCAGATGAGGGAACTGAGGCACAGGGAAGTGAAGTGACTTGCCCAAGGCCACACAGCAGACAAGTGGCAGAGCTGGGATTAGAACTCCTCTGACTCCCAAGCCCACGCTCGAGTCCCATGTGGGGTAAGGGCTGTGTCTGATTTGATTATCTTCTCTCTACCCCAGTGCTTAGTTCAGTGCTTGGCACATAGTAAGTGCTTGACAAATAGCACAGTTATTATCAGTAGTAAAAAATGAAGGGCACTAGAAAGAAATCTGCAAGAGAGTGTTCAAACCGATTTTCTTTCACTGCTTTTCTCCAAGGTTATTGATTTTAGAGCTTGAGTCTTTGTTCCGAGAAGCACCATTTCCAAAGGTCAGTAAATCTTTAAGAATTCTTTCACTTGTCTATAACTTGCGGTCGTTCTATAGCATGGCTTCAAATTCTCAAATGCTCCGTGGCTAGCTGAGGATAGATTCTCAGCCCCAGTAGAAGCAACAGGATCCTTTGGGGATTAGAGAAGCAGCGTGGCTCAGTGGAAAAGAGCACGGGCTTTCGAGTCAGAGGTCATGGGTTCAAACCCCGGCTCTGCCAATTGTCAGCTGTGTGACTCTGGGCAAGTCACTTAACTTCTCTGTGCCTCAGTTACCTCATCTGTAAAAATGGGTATTAAGACTGTGAGCCCCACGTGGGACAACCTGATCACCTTGTAACCTCCCCAGTGCTTAGAACAGTGCTTTGCACATAGTAAGTGCTTAATAAATGCCATCATCATCATCGTCATTCTCGAGCAATGAAACATTGGCTGAATTAATGAAGGCAAGCATGTAGGTCACCAGAATTTAGAAAACACAATTTTTGTAATCTGGAAAAATAAAAAAAAATGATTCTTTCCACCCAGTTATCCTCTATTCACCTTCTAACTAATCTTCCCACACTCTTTTCCTCCCTTTACCCACCATCAAGCTCAGCGCACACTAAGAGTAATTGAAACAGGAGTCATTGCATGGAAAAATCCTAAGAAAAAGGAGAAAGACTTGGATTAAATTATGCATTTTCTACTTGATGCTTCTAAGTCAATTATGAAAAGTGCTCCATACAGTGCTAGCACTTAGCACAGTGTAATAATAGTAATAACAATAATGGCATTTGTTAAGTGCTTACGATGTACAAAGCACCGTTCTAAGTGCTGGATAATGATGGTATTTTTTAAGTGCTTACTATGTGCCAGGCACTGTTCTAAGCGCTGGTAGATGCAAGGTTATCAGGTTATCCCACGTGGGGCTCACACTCTTAATCCCCATTTTACAGATGAGGTAACTGAGGCACCGAGAAGTGAAGTGACTTGCCCAAGGTCACACAGCTGACAAGTGGTGGAGCCGGAATTAGAACTCATGACCTCTGACTCCCAAGCTCACACTCTTTCCACTAAACTATGCTGCACTTAGTACAGCGCAAGTGCTTAGAACAGTAACCGCTCAATAAATACCATTGATTGATTGACGGATGGATTTCTCTCCAGAATATGGTGCAGCCTACCACATCCTCAGGAGAGCTACAAACAATCAAATATAGCCATCGGGAAAATCGTTTTTGGAGGAAATTCCTCAGAAAATTGACTTTTTAGCTATAAATTCTGTGGATTTACAGACGTTTATCCCCGGTTGGCTTTTCAACCGCTCCTCCTGGAGAGGAGGCATCATTTACTCGAGATGGGAACATAAAGCAGAGACATATGAAGCAAACTTTTATAAGACTGTCCTTGAGTTCTGCAAGCATTATTACCCCTCGCTGCCAACCAGATGGGCAAATCCCACTATCGAGAATTGATGTCCACTAGCAGCTTTCTTCCTAAAGGTCTTGCTGCTTTTCCCTCGACTAATCTCCGTGGAGATCAGCCAGCCGGCAGAGTTAGCCTTCCAGGGACCACACCTCCTGGAATACAAGTGAGAGCAACGGCGAGAAGCATCCCTGGCGGATGATGGGCTATTTTTGTTTGCTTCTAGTGGGAGAGCTGGCACAGCGTTGACCAAAACATCCTTTGAATCCGAGCTGACGCGGAATTAGAAGTTGCTAAATTTGCTCTTCCTTTCCGAGGGGACCCCATAACTCAGAGGAAGATCATCTACAAGAAAATTCCAAGCGATTCAGACTGTCTGCTGGCTTGGGAAGGCCCACCCAAGTTGCTGGCATTTGGGACTTCTGTCCTAATTGTCTTGCTCCCAATTCTCCTGTCCACCTTTTCCAAATGCAGTTTGGATCCACTTCTCCCATCCAGTCAGAATCCTTCTGAGACTCCTTTAGTCAACTCCACAAAATCCTAGGTTTCTCTCAGCTCAAAATAGGGGCAGTTGAGAGGAATCTTGAGAGGAAGCTTCAGATGTTTCATTTTTGACACCCTCGTCTCTCCAAACCTTTTACCTTTCTCATTTCTAGGAAGCAAATTCTAGTGACTTGGCCATCTGCTAACTACTTTTCCTATGTATATCAAAAGTGGGAATATTTTAAATAAGAATTAACAAGCACATTAGGACACGCCAGATACATTGCAAGAATTAATGTAGTCAGACTTAGTTAAAACCAATCATTAGTGCATTCACACACCAGTCTGTGCATGGTTTTTGAGTGTAAAACTCCTTGTTAGCATCTAAAAGGATCATGTTAGTTATACATGAAATAAGAAGGGTTCCCTGTTCTTGCTGGGTGCCATGCATTCATTCCTTCATTCAATCATATTTATTGAGCGCTTACTGTGTGCAGAGTACTGTACTAAGCACTTGGGAAGTATGGTTCATTCCCAGCTGAGATGTGTGGATTGATATTTCTTCCAAATTTTCGTGCACATGCTCATTTCCTGCACATGCTCAACACCACAGAATTTATGTAAAAATTTTCAAATTATATATTTTAAATTATTTATATTAATGTCTGTCTCCCCTTTTAAATTGTAAACTCATTGTTAAGCACTTGCTGCGTGCCATGGTCTGGGGTACATTCATTCATTCAGTCGTATTTATTAAGCATTTGCTGTGTGCAGAGCACTGTACTAAGCACTTGGGAAGTATGGTTTATTCCCAGTTGAGATGTGTGGATTGATATTTCTTCCAAATTTTCATGCACGTGCTCATTTCCTGCACATGCTCAACACCACAAAACTTTTGTACAAATCTTCAAATTATATATTTTAAATTATTTATATTAATGTCTGTCTCCCCTTTTAAATTGTAAACTCATTGTTAACTGCTTGCTACGTGCTATAGTCTGGGGTACATTCATTCAGTCACTCATATTTATTAAGCATTTGCTGTGTGCAGAGCACTGTACTAAGCACTTGGGAAAGTACAATACAACAATAAAGAATGACAATCCAGGTTGGACACAATTCCTGTCCCACAAAGGGTTCACAGTCTTAATCCCCACTTTACAGGTGAGGTGACTAAGGCACAAAGAAGTGAAGCGACTTGCCCAAGGTCACACAGCAGACAAGTGGCAGAGATGGGATTACAATCCAGGTTCTCTGATTCCCAGAACTGTACTTTTTCCTCTAAGCCACGCTGTGTCTCACGCTTTCATAAAGTGGCAAAGCCCAAAAGAGTGGCATTCATTCATTCAATCGTATTTATTGAGCGCTTATTGTGTGCAGAGCACTGTGCTAAGTGCTTGGGAAGTACAAGTTGGCAACAAATAGAGACGGTCCCTACCCAACAGTGGTCTTACAGTCTAGAAGGGGGAAGTAGCATTGCAATGACTAGTCTGTAAACTCCTCTAGGGCAGGGAACTCACCCCAGCCCCACAGCAATCAAGCAGTGGTACTTATTGAGCCCTTACTCTGTGCAGAGCACTAAACTAAGCACTTGGGAGAGTACATTACAACAAAGTCAGTAGAAATATCCCTGCTTACCAAGAGCAAGTTCATATGTTTATACCATCCTCTTTCCCTTATCTGTAATTTATTTTATTATAATAATAATGGTGGTATTTATTAAGCACTTAGCAAGGGGCCCAGAGGGCGGTGGTGGGGAGGGTATATATGTTTATACATATTTATTACTCTATTTATTTTATTTGTACATATTTATTCTATTTATTTTATTTTGTTAATGTTTTGTTTTGTTCTCTGGCTCCCCCTTCTAGACTGAGCGCCCACTGTTGGGTAGGGACCGTCTCTATATGTTCCCAACTTGTACTTCCCAAGCGCTTAGTACAGTGCTCTGCACACAGTAAGCGCTCAATAAATATGATTGAATGAATGAATGAATGCGCCAAGCACTGTACTAAGCACCGGGTGGATACGAGCAAATCGGGTTGGATACAGTCCCTGCCCCACGTGGAGCTCAGAGTCCCAAACCCCATTTTACAGATGAGGTAACTGAGTTAAGCGGCTTGCCCAAAGTCACACAGTAGATAAATAGAGCCGGTAATAGAATCCAGGTCTTTCTGATTCCCAGGACCAAGTATCTAACTATTAGGCCACGCTGTCCTTACTAATGTCTGTAGACTGTAAGATCTTAGTGGGTAGGGATCACGTCTACCAGCTATATTGTATTGTACGTACTCTCCCAACGTTTAGTAGAATGTTCTGCTCACAGTGAGTGCTAAATAAATTCCACTGATAGATGGATTGACTTCTTGATTGGCTCTTCTGATTCAAACAGTCAGTCATAGCAATGATCACAGGTGGGCCAAGAAAGAAAGAGGAGTTTCGTGCCTGTCGGAAATTCAATGAATAACCGTGAGGCTGTGAAGCAGCATGGCATAGTGGCAACAGCACAAGTCTGGGAATCAGAAGGTCATGGGTTCTAATCCTGGCTCCGCCACTTGTCTCCTGTGTGACCTTGGGTAAGTCGCTTCACTTCTCGGTGCCTCAGTTATCTCATCTGTAAAATGGGAATTGAGACTGTGAGCCCCATGTGGACTGTGAGCCCACTGTTGGGTAGGGACCGTTTCTATATGTTGCCAACTTGAAATTCCCAAGTGCTTAGTACAGTGCTCTGCACACAGTAAGCGCTCAATAAATACGATTGAATGAATGAATGAACAGGGACTATGTCTAACCCGATTTGCTTGTATCCATCCCAGAACTTAGTACAGTGCCTGGCATAAAGTAAGGGCTAAAAAAACCCTTTATTGGTAGTAGTAGTAGTAGTAGTAGTAGTAGTAGTAGTAGTAGTAGTAGTAGTATTAAGCCATCCCTAGTCCTGAAGATTGTGCCCAAGCTATACAATCCAGACCATTCATTCAATCATATTTATTGAGCGCTTACTGTGTGCAAAGCACTGTACTAAGCTCTTCATATAAGACCAAGAACATCGCCATGGTGAACGTTTGCTTATACTGACACTGGACAATTCCCATGGCCTGACAACAAATCACTGAAATTGAAGCAACCAGAATCAAATTACTACACCCTGAAGTCACTGAAGACTTAAAATAACAAAACAGCCAGAATTAAAACTAGTCAAGTGCCCAAATCATAGTCGTCACAGTGGAAAGTTATGTTTCTTCTCAATTTGGTTTTTTGGTTGTTTGGGTTTTTTTTTTTTTTTTTTGCTTTTCAGAGATCTGGAGAGTTAAAGGTTTAGGCTTTTCTTGGAAGATTGGAAGTCTTAGTCCCCATTTACAGATGAGAAAACTGAGGCACAGGGAAATAATACTGTTGGTATTTGTTCAGTGCTTACTATGTGCCAAGCGCTGTTCTAAGCACCGGGGTAGGTACAAGGTCATCAGGTTGATGATGATGATGATGGTATTTGTTAGGTGCTTACTATGTGCAAAGCACTGTGCTAAGCACAGGGGAGGTTACAAGGTGATCAGGTTGTCCCATGGGGGGCTCACAGTTTTAATCCCCATTTTACAGATGAGGGAACTGAGGCACAGAGAAGTTAAGTGACTTGCCCAAAGTCACACAGCTGACAATTGGCTCTGATGCCAAAGCCCGGGCTCTTTCCGTTGAGCCACGCTGCTTCCCAGCGTGGGGCTCACGGTCTTCATTCATGAGGCAGAGAGAAGTTAAGTGTCTTGCCCAAGGTCACACAGCTGGCAAGTGGCAGAGCCAGGATTAATAATAATAATAATAATGATGGCATTTATTAAGTGGTTACTATGTGCAGAGCACTGTTCTAAGCGCTGGGGAGGCTACAAGGTGATCAGGTTGTCCCCCGGGGGGCTCACAGTCTTAATCCCCATTTTACAGATGAGGTACCTGAGGCACAGAGAAGTGAAGTGGCTTGCCCAAAGTTACACAGCTGCCAATTGGCGGATCTGGGATATGAACCCGTGACCTCTGACTCCAAAGCCCGGGCTCTTTCCACTGAGCCACGCTGCTTCTCTGATGATGTGCATCTAGCTTTATTTCTATTTATTCTGATGACTTGACACCTGTCCACATGTTTTGTTTTGTTGTCTGTCTCCCCCTTCTAGACTGTGAGCCCGTTGTTAGGTAGGGACCTTCTCTATATGTTACCAATTTGTACTTCCCAAGTGCTTAGTACAGTGCTCTGCACACAGTAAGCGCTCAATAAATACGATTGAATGAAAGTAAGCGCTCAATAAATACGATTGAATGAATGAATGAATTTGCAGATGAATGAACTGAGGCACAGAGAAGTTCAATGACTTCAAAAGATCATACAGTGGACAAGTGGCAGAACTGGGATTAGAACCCAAGTCTTTTGACTCCTAGGCCCGGGGTCTTTTCCATTAAGCCATGATGTTTTTCATGTTCTGTTCTCCTTCCTGCTTAATAATGATAATTCATTCATTTATTCATTCAATCATATTTATAGAGCGCTTACTATGTGCAGATAGCACTGTACTAAGCGCTTGCGAAGTACAA
The DNA here is from genome assembly GCF_015852505.1 of Tachyglossus aculeatus. Taxonomy (NCBI): domain Eukaryota; kingdom Metazoa; phylum Chordata; class Mammalia; order Monotremata; family Tachyglossidae; genus Tachyglossus; species Tachyglossus aculeatus. The sequence goes on from NC_052067.1 coordinate 96,157,104, forward strand.
GTCAGCAACATATAGAGACTGTCCCTACCCAACAACGGGCTTACAGTCTAGGATAATAATAATAATAATAACTATAATAATAATAGTGGTATTTGTTAAGTGCTTTCTATGTGCCAAGCACTATTCTAAGCACTGGGGTAGATACAAGGTAATCAGGTTGTCCCACATGGGGCTCACAGTCTTAATCCTCATTTTACAGATGAGGTAACTGAAGCACAGAGAAGTTAATTGACTTGCCCAAGGTCACACAGCAGACAAGTGATGGATTGGGGATTAGAACCCACAACCTCCGACTCCCAAGCCCGGGATCTTTCCACTAAGCCACACTCCTTCTCTTGGGAGTCCTGTGTAGGACATGAACTGTATCTAACCTATCTTGTATCTTCTCCGGTGCTTAGAAGAGTGCTTGACACATACTAAGTGCCTAACAAATCATCATCATCATCATCAATCGTATTTATTGAGCACTTACTATGTGCAGAGCACTGTACTAAGCGCTTGGGAAGTACAAATTGGCAACATATAGAGACGGTCCCTACCCAACAGTGGGCTAACAAATACATAATTATTATTAGAAACAAAGAAAAGAGGATGGCCTATAAATAGCCACAGGGCCTAGGGGATAGAGAACGGCCCGGGGAGTCCAAAGGACCTGGGTTCTAATCCTGGCTCTGCTGATAGTCCGCTGTGTGAACTTGAGCAAGTCACTTCCCTTCCCATTGTGGCCAGAGAATGTGTCTGTTTATTGTTATACTCTCCCAAATGCTTAGTTCACTGCTCTGCATATAATAAGCGCTCAATAAATACGACTGAATGAACTCTTTCAGCCTCCACTACCTCATCTGTAAAATGTGGTTTAAGACGGCGAGCCCCACGTGGGACATGGATTCGTCCAATCTGATTAGTTTGTAACTACCCAAGCAATTAGTACGGTGCCTGGCACATAGTAAGCGTACAATGAATGTGAATTTATTTATTACCACAGCCAGAGGTCATAGGCTCTAATGTCGGCTCTGCCACTTATCAGCTGGGTGACCTTGGGCCAGTCACTTAACTTCTCTGGGCCTCAGTTCCCTCATCTGTAAAATGGGGATGAAGACTGTGAGCCCTAGGTGGGATAACCTGATTACCTTGTATCTGCGCCAGCACTTAGAACAGCGCTTGGCACATAGTAAGCGCTTAACAAATACCAACGTTATTATTATTAATGAATTAATTAATTAGCAAGTACCATTAATAAAAAGGCATGCCATATCTTTCCAGAGGTGCAAGAGAGACACCCTCTAAGTCAGTCAATCATACTTATTGAGTGCTTACTATGTGTCAAGCCCTGTATTAAGCACTTGGGAGAGTACAATATAGCAAACATCCCCTGCCCACAAGGAGCTTACCATCTACAGGGGGACATTCTGGACTAGTCACTTTCTAGTCACTCAAAAATATTCATTATGCTTCATCTCCGGAAGTGTCTGTTTCCCACAGAAACACAATAGAGCAAATTCCTAGGAGTACTGATTCAGGGGGCCCTACAGGAAATCAATCAATCAATCAATCGTATTTATTGAGCTCTTACTGTGTGCAGAGCACTGTACTAAGCGCTTGGGAAGTACAAAAGTTGGCAACATAGAGAGACGGTCCCTACCCAACAGTGAGCTCACAGTCTAGAAGGAAATCCTATAAATGAGAGGGGAAGAGAAAGGAAAGCTTTGTTCTCCTGCCAGGATCCCATGCCTTTGGTTAGTTCCTGAGCTCATTGTGGGCAGGGAATATTTTTGATGTTATATTGTACTCTCCCAAGCGCTTAGTACAGTGCTTTGCACACAGTAAGTGCTCAATAAATACAATTAATAATAATAACAATAATAATACCTCTCAGTGGACATTAACACCTGCTGTCCTGTCATTGGCAGAGAAGCAGTGTGGCTCAGTGGAAAGAGCCCGGGCTTTGGAGTCAGAGGTCATGGGTTCAAATCCCGGCTCCGCCAATTGTCCACTGTGTGACTTTGGGCAAGTCACTTCACTTCTCTGTGCCTCAGTTCCCTCATCTGTAAAATGGGGATTAAGACTGTGAGCCCCCCGTGGGACAATCTGATCACCTTGTAACCTCCCCAGTGCCTAGAACAGTGCTTTGCACATAGTAAGTGCTTAATAAATATCATTATTATTATTATTATTGGCAGAGAAGCACTGTGGCTCAGTGGAAAGAGCCCGGGCTTGGGAGTCAGAGGTCATGGGTTCAAATCCCAGCTCCGCCGCTTGTCAGCTGTGTGACTTTGGGCAAGTCACTTAACTTCTCTGGGCCTCAGTTATCTCATCTGTAAAATGAGGATAAAGACTGTAAGCCCCCCGTGGGACAACCTGATCACCTTGTAACCTCCCCAGTGTTTAGAACAGTGCTTGGCACATAGTAAGTGCTTAATAAATGCCATCATTATTATTATTATTATTATCGGCTGGTACCTTAGATCTGCTCTCCTGCAGCCTTCACACCCGAAGAACAATGGGGCTGCTTTATTCCCAATGAGCTCACATCCATGGCAAGAAGCTCTAGGATGTTGTCTGAGCTCGGAGACAGCCAGAAGGTGGGAAAGGAAAGGGAAATGAGGAAGAACGTAAGCTTGTGTGGGCAGGGAATGTGTTTATTATTATTATTATGTGTTTATTGCTATATTGTACTCTCCCAAGCACTTAGTACAGTGCTCTGCACACAGTAAGCACTCAATAAATATGGTTGAATGAATGAATGAATGAATAGTACAGTCCTCTGCACACAGTAAGTGGTTAATTAATATGATTGACTGACTGACTGACAGTTGCTGAGGGTCTGGCTGTTGGTCATCGTGGCTGAAACTGAATTTTCTACAGAAAAAAAATGACCTGGAAGAATCCAGGTGCCCAAACAATAAGTCCTAACGTTTCTCCCTAAGGGGCAACAATGCCCCTAAGAGCTATATCCCTGCCAGGAATTTAGACCACCAGTAACATTAATAGAGCACGTATTGAGCATGTATTTGGGAAGCAGCATGGCTCAATGGAAAAGAGCACGGAATTTGGAGTCAGAGGTCATGGGTTCAAATCCCGGCTCTGCCAATTGTCAGCTGTGTGACTTTGGGCAAGTCACTTAACTTCTCTGGGCCTCAGTTACCTCATCTGTAAAATGGGGATGGAGACTGTGAGTCCTACGAGGGACAACCTGATTACCTTGTAACCTCCCCAGTGCTTAGAACAGTGCTTTGCACATAGTAAGCACTTAATAAATGCCATCATTATTATTATTATTATTATTGAGCACTCATTTTGTGCTTGGAAAATACAGAATAAGAAAGTGACATGTTCCATGCCAACTAAGAGCTTACACTCTAAATGGCATCATGGATAGAGCATGAGACTGGTAGTCAGAAGGATCTGGGTTCTAATCCTGGCTCTGCCACTTGTCTGCTATGTGATATTTGGGCAAGTCACTTCACTTCCTTGTACCTCAGTTACCTCATCTGTAGAACAGGGATTGAAACTGTGGGACAGGGACTGTGTCCAATCCGATTTGCTTGTCTCCACCCCAGCGCTTAGCGAATACCACACTTATTGCTATTATTATGAAAATAGGTACAACTAAAGTCCTTTTTCCCTCAGCTACCTTTCGTTTCATGTTTGCGGCCTTTCCACCCACTCACCTGCAAGGAGCCAACACAATTTGAGGGCAGAAAGGAGAATGCTTGTCTTGACTGGTCTCCTACCGACATGCCAGGCCTGATTTCATTGACCTTGGGTAGCATCGGGGAAGAGAGAGAAAATGAGCCACACGCCCAGTTCTGCAGCTGTATGACCCATCAATGACCGGCTTCTAGAACACCAAAGATCTTTCGAGTCAGCCCCCTTTCCTCAGCTCCCCCTCCCCTGGCATCTCACCCCGACTCGCTTCCTTTTCTCTAATAATAATAATAATAATGATAATAATGGTATTTATTAAGCGCTTACTATGTGCAAAGCACTGTTCTAAGTGCTGGGGAGGTTACAAGGTAATCAGGTTGTCCCACGAGGGGCTCACAGTCTTAATCCCCATTTTACAGATGTGATAACTGAGGACCAGAGAAGTTAAGTGACTCGCCCAAAGTCACACAGTTGACAATTGGTGGAGCCGGGATTTGAACCCATGACCTCTGACTCCAAAGCCCGGGCTCTTTCCACTGAGCCACGCTGCTTCTCCACCCTCCCTCCCCACCCCACAGCACTTGTGCATATCTGTGCATATCTATAATTCTATTTATTTATATTAATGCCTGTTTTACTTTTTCTCTTGTATATATATAGCTCCAATTCTATTTATTAATACTGATGCTATTGATGCCTGTTTATTTATTTTGATGTCGGTCTCTCCCCTTCTAGGCTGTGAGCCTGTTGTGGGCAGGGATTGACTCTCTTTGTTGCCGAATTGTACTTTCTGAGCGCTTATTACAGTGCTCTGCACACAGTAAGTGCTCTCAGTGAGAACTCAGCAGAGCTAGTGAAGGGATTGGCAAAGAGCAACTGGGATAATCAAGGGGATGGAGCAGTCTCTGTATTGGAACAGATTGAACACCTTACCTCCTTCCCTTCCCCACAGCACCTGTATATAAGTATATGTGTTTGTACGTATTTATTACTCTATTTATTTATTTATTTTACTTGTACATATCTATTCTATTTATTTTATTTTGTTAATATGTTTTGTTTTGTTGTCTGTCTCCCCCTTCTAGACTGTGAGCCCGCTGTTGGGTAGGGACCAACTCTATATGTTGCCAGCTTGTACTTCCCAAGCGCTTAGTACAGTGCTCTGCACACAGCAAGCGCTCAATAAATACGATTGATTGATTGATTGAAGGGGGCAAGTCAATCATTCATTCATTCAATCGTATTCATTCATTCAATCATATTTATTGAACACCTACTGTGTGAGATCGCTGCACTAAGCACTTGGGAGAGTACAATACAACAATAAACAGATATATTCCCTGCCCACAACGAGCTTACAGTCTGGAGGGGGTGAGGCAGACATCAATACAAATAGATAAATTACAGATATGTACATAAGTGTTGTGGGGCTGGGAGGGGAGAAGAGCAAAGGGAGCAAGTTAGGAAGATGCAGAAGGGAACGGGAGAAGAGGAAAGGGAGGTTTAGTCTGGGAAGGCCTCTTAGAGGAGGTGTGTCTTCAATCTGCAAAGATGCAGGTTGGGAGGGACAGGATTAAATAATAATGATGGCATTTATTAAGCACTTACTATGTGCAAAGCACTGTTCTAAGCGCTGGGGAGGTTACAAGGTGATCAGGTTGTCCCACGGGGGGCTCCCAGCCTTAATCCCCATTTTCCCGATGAGGTAACTGAGGCCCAGAGAAGTTAAGTGACTTGCCCAAAGTCACCCAGCTGACAATTGGGGGAGACGGGATTTGAACCCCTGACCTCTGACTCCAAAGCCCGAGCTCCTTCTACTGAGCCATGCTGCTTCTCTTAAAGCTTTTAAAGGATTAAAGGATTAAAGGTAAAAGATGAGGAGGAGGACGATGATGATAATCATATTTGTTGAGCACTTACTGTGTGCAGAGCACTGTATTATGTGTTTGGGAGAGTACAACCTGTTTTGCTTGTACCCACCCTAATGCTCAGTACAGTGCCAGGCACACAGTAAGTGCTTAACAAATACCACAATTATTATTATTATTACAGTACAGCTCACTGTGGGCAGGGAATGTATCTGTTTATTGTTATATTGTACTCTCCCAAGCACTTAGTACAGTGCTTTGCAAAAAGGAAGCGCTCAATAAATATGATTGAACAGATTTAGTAGACATGAAATAATGGATAATATTATTGGATAATGGATAATCCCATATTATATTGACATTGTATTGGATAATCCAATACTATTGGATAATGGATAACTGCATAATAATAATGGTATTTGATAAGTGCTTATTATGTGCCAAACACTGTCCTAAGCACTGAAGTAGATACGAGTTGATCAGAACAATCACAGTCCCTGTCCCACATGGGGTTCACAGTCTAAGTCGGAAGGAGAACAGGTACTGAATCCTCTTTCCAAGGTGAGGAAACTGAGGCACAGGGAAGTGAAGTGACTTACCCAATGTCACACAGCAGGCTAGTGGTAGAGCTGAGGTTAGAACCCAAATCTTCTGATTGCCCAACTCTTTTTGTTTCCATCAGGCCACACCATGGAAATAACAATGTTTGTTAAGCACTTACTATGTACCAACCACTCTTCTAAGCACTGTGTTAAATTCATTCATTCAATCGTATTTATTGAGCGCTTACTGTGTGCAGAGCACTGTACGAAGCGCTTGGAAAGTACAATGAAACAAATCATGAAATTCTTGTTCCTCCAAATCCCAGAGCACAAGGATGAGGGGACCGTTGGAGCTTTAAGGTGATCATTCCGAAAGCAAATTAAAGGAAGCTCCACAGAAGGAGTTGTACAGGCTGAAAATTGAACAATTGTCTAGGCTGGCAGTCCTTAATGGGTTACAAGAAGCATCATCATCATCATCATCATCATCAATTGCATTTATTGAGCGCTTACTATGTGCAGAGCACTGTACTAAGCGCTTGGGAAGTACAAATTGGCAATATATAGAGACAGTCCCTACTCAACAGTGGGCTCACAGTCTAAAAGGGGAGACAGAGAACAAAACCAAACATACTAACAAAATAAAATAAATAGAATCAGTAAGGCATAGTGGATAGCGCACGGGTCTGGGATTCAGAGGGTCTTGGGTTCAAATCCTCGCTCTGCCACTTGTCTGCTGTGTGACCTTGGGTAAGTCACTTCATTTCTCTGGGCTCAGTTAGCTCATCTGTAAAATGGGAATTGAAACTACAAAGCCTTACGTGGGTGAGCCCATTGTTGGGTAGGGACCGTCTCTATATGTTGCCAACTTGTACTTCCCAAGTGTTTAGTGCAGTGCTCTGCACACAGTAAGCGCTTAATAAATATGATTGAATGAATGAATGACAGGACTGTATCCAATTCAATTTGCTTGTATCTGACACTTAATAGAGTACCTGAGCTTGAGCCTGGGATTCAGAGGACCTGGGTTCTAATCCTCACTTCCCCACTTGTCTGTTGTGTGACCTTAGGCAGGTCACATGATTTCTCTGTGACTCAGTTGCCTCATTTGTAAAATGGGGATTAAGACTGTGAGCCCTGTGTGGGTCATGGACTGTGCTCAACCCAATTTTCTTATATCCACCCCAGTGCTTAGTTCAGTGCCTGACACACAGTAAGCGCTTAACAAATACCGGAATTATTATCATTATTATTATTATTATTCATTCATTCAATCATATTTATTGAGCACTTACTGTGTGCAGAGCACTGTACTAGGAGCTTGGAAAGCACAGTACTGCAGTAAAGAAAGACAATCCCCTGCTCACAGTGGGCTCATAATCTAGAGGTGGGGAGACAGACATCAATACAAGTAAACAGGCATCAATATAAATAAATAGAATTATAGATATATACATATATATAATTGTTATGGGCGAGGAGAGGGAGAAAGAGCAAGGGGAGTCATGGTGATGAGAAAGTATAGTGGAAAAATCATGGGTTCTGGGATTCATTCATTCATTCATTCAATTCATTCATTCAGTCGTATTTATTGAGCACTTACTGTTTGCAGAGCACTGTACTAAGCGCTTGGGAAGTACAAGTTGGAAACATATAGAGGTGGTCCCTACCCAACAGCGGGCTCACAGTCTAGAACGGGGAGACAGATAACAAAACAAAACATATTAAAATAAAATAAATAGAATAGTAAATACGTACAAAGATGCCCTCAGAGCATAAATCGAGCAAAATCCAACACAGCCTCTCAGAAGGAATTTTTAATAATTTCAAATCAGATACTTAAAGACCCCAGGGAAGGTCTTCAGAAGGTCATGGATACAGCATGGCTCAGTGGAAAGAGCCCGGGCTTTGGGTTCAAATCCCAGCTCTGCCAATTGTCAGTTGTGTGACTTTGGGCAAGTCACTTCCCTTCTCTGGGCCTCAGTTACCTCATCTGTAAAATGGGGATTAAGACTGTGAGCCCCACGTGGGACAACCTGATCACCTTGTAACCTCCCCAGCACTTAGAACAGTGGTTTGCACATAGTAAGCGCTTAATAAATGCCATTATTATTATTATCATTATTATTATTATCCCAGCTCTGCCACTTGTCACTTCACTTCTCTGGGTTTCAGTTACTTCATCTATAAAATGGGGATTGAGACTGTGAGCCCCACACGGGACAGGGACTGTATCCAACTCGATTTGCTTGTATCCATTCCAGTGCTCAAGCCCTTAGAACAGTGCTTGGCACATAAGAAGTTCTCCAGGGCTTAGAACAGTGCTTGGCACATAGTAAGCACTTAACAAATACTATAATAATAATAATAATAATTATTATTATTATTATTACTATTAACAAATAACATCTTTTGTAAAGGAGAAAAGAAGAAGGGATGTAATAAGGCCCAGCCTCATCATGAGGATGGATGTCCAGAAGGCTCTCACGCCCTTGTAGGAGACAGACTTCTGGGCCGGACAAGCTGTGACCACGAAGTCGGGCCAGAGTGGCACCTCTCGGGGACGGATCTTCACACGAGACCGGAATGGGTGAGCTTACAATCATTTCTCTATCCCAGGGAGTGTCAGGAGCTGGGCTGCAGGAGCTGGTCCCTCTCCCTCCCCGCACACGTCACCGCCCTCGGCTGCGCATTCCTTGGCCTGCGGTAAGGTATGTGGCTGTCTAGACACAACCAAATAAGAGCACAAAGGCCGACTTTGAGCAAATCACTCCCCGCTTCTGTCAGTCGCCAGCGGGGAGATCCGTCTGTCTCGGCTGCGTTTGGCTGGGTCGGAGGAAGAAACTCCAGTGGTTGCCCATCCACCTCCGCGTCAATCAAAAACTCCTCACCATTGGCTTTACAGCACTCCATCACCTTGCCCCCTCCTACCTCACCTCACTACTCTCTTACTACAATCCAGCCTGCACACTTGGCTCCTCTAATGCCAATCTTCTCACGGTACCTCCATCTCATCTAGCTCACCGCCTACCTCTCTCCCACACCCTGCCTCTGGCCTGGGTCACCCTCCCTCCTCAAATCTGAGAGACAATTACTCTCTCCCCATTCAAAACCTTATTAAAGGCACATCCCCAATCAATCAATCAATCAATCAATCGTATTTATTGAGCGCTTACTGTGTGCAGAGTACTGTACTAAGCACTTAGGAAGTACAAGTTGGCAACATATAAAGACGGTCCCTACCCAACAGTGGGCTCACAGTCCAAAAGTCCCCACCAAGAGGACTTCCCTAAGCCCCCCTTTCCTCTTCTCTCACTCCCTTCTGCGCCACCCTGACTTGTTCTCTTTATTCATCCCCTCCCAGCCCTACAGCACTTTCTGTATCTATCTGTACAGATATGTACATTTCCTTGCAAAAAAACAGCCACTGACATTTCTCCCTTTTAGGGTCAAAGGGACAGACCACTTCCCTGATTACTTTGTGCTGCCCCATAAGAGAAATGCATAGATTGTGAGCTTCTCCAGGGCAGGTGATGTGTCTTCTGTTGCCTTTTCCTCCCGGCACTGCATATAAGTTGCACCCAAATCATCAGCTTTGTCCAAGCTCCATTTTTTAATGGTGTTTGTTAAGTGCTTACTTCAGGTCAAACACTGTTCCTAACACTGGGGTAGGTATGCATATTAGGTCAGACATTAACTACTCTCCCCTGCTTCAAAGCCTTATTGAAGGCCCATCTCCTCCAAGAGGCCTTCCCTGACTAAGCCCCACTTTTCCTCATTTCCCACGACCTTTTGCGTCACCCTGACTTGCTCCCTTTGCTCTTCCCCCCTCCCAGCCTCAAAGTCCTTGTGTGCATATCTGTCATTTTATATATCGCTTTGTTCTGCCCCACGTCCCAGCCCCAAAACACTTATGTACATATCTGTCATTTTATTTAGTTGTATTCATGTGTCTCCCCCACTTTAAACTGTTAGCTTGTTGTGGGCAGGGAATGTTACTGTTTATTGATGTATGTTGTATTGTTGTACCTTCCCAAGTGCTTAGTAGAGTGCTCTACATGCAGTAAACACTCAATAAATATGATTGAATGAATGAATGAATGAATCCCTGTCCCACAAAGGGCTCACAAAGTAGGAGGAATAGCAGGTATTGAATCCCCCTTTTACAGTTGAGAAAGCTGAGACACAGAGCAGTTAAGTGAGTTGCCCAAGGTCACAGAGCAAGCAATTGACAGAGCCAGGATTAAGAACCCAGATCCTCCTGACTCCCAAGTTGATGCTCTTTCCACTAGGCCATGCTGGAAAAGAAGAAAACAAGAGCTGTGAATTCAGGTCTCCTTAACCCCCTAGAGTAGGACAATACGCCTTTCCCATTGTGGGTAAAATCAAGAAGGCCTTGTTGCTTTCTCTTTCTGGAAATTCCATCTGCTAGAGCACTCAGATGAGAGCTGGGAAGCAACATTTGTTGCTCCCTAAGCGATACCATCCAAGTTCAGTCTGAACACAGAATAGAACAGAATGTCTGCATCTAGACGGAGAACAATTTCCTCCCCCATATGGCATCAAACAATCAATCAATCCATCAGTTGTGTTTGTTGAGCATTAACCATGTGCAGAGTGCTCTAATGTGTTGGGAGAGTACAATATAATAATATAACCGACACATTCCCTGCCCCCAACGAGCTTACAGTCCAGAGGGGGGGGACAGACAGTAATATAAATTAATTAGTTACAGATATATACATAAGTGCTGTGGGATTGAGGGGGCGGTGAATAAAGGGAGCAAATCAGGGTGACACAGAAGAGAGTGGGAGAAAAGAAAGTGAGGGTTTTGTCAGGAAGGTGGCAAGAGTGAAGAGGGAGAGCCTTCCAGGTAAGAAGCAGGATGTGAGTGAGAGGTGGGCAGAAAAAAAGAAGAGATTGAGGTATGGAGAATAAGTTGGCATTTAGAAGAGCACAGTGTGAGGGCTGGATTGTAGTACGAGAGCAGCGAGGTGAGGTAGAAGGGGGGCAAGGTGATTGAGTGCTTTAAAACCAATCGTAAAGAGTTTCTGTTTGTTGCCGAGGTGAACAGGCAATCACTGCAGGTTCTTGGGCTGCTTTAGACACCTCTCCCCCATGAAGGGTATCTTGTATCTATCCCAGGGCATAGCACAGTGCCTGGCACATAGTAAGTGCTTAACAAATCTACCGTTAAAAAACAAAGGAATAAAAAAGAGATGTTTCACTCAACTGTTGCCACAGAGGAATTAAGAGAAAAATCAGGATCATTCCTATAATAATAATGGCATTTGTTGAGCGCTTACTATGTGCAAAGCACTGTTCTAAGCACTGAGGGGGATACAAGGTGATCAGGTTGTCCCACGTGGGGCTCACAGTCTTCGTCCCCATTTTACAGATGAGGGAACTGAGGCAAAGAGAAGTGAAGTGACTGGCCCAGGGTCACGCAGCAGACATGTGGCAGAGCCGGGATTCAGACCCGTGACCTCTGATTCCCAAGCCCGGGCTCTTTCCACTGAGCCATGCTGCTTCCTATCAGCAGCATTTACTGAACATCTATTGTGTGCAGGCACTGTACTGGTATATAATAATAATAAATAATGGTGGTATTTGTTAAGTACTTACTATGTACAAAGCACTGTTCTAAGCGCTGGGGGGGATACAAGGTGATCAGGTTGTCCCACTTGGGGCTCACAGTCTTAATCCCCATTTTCCAGTTGAGGTAACTGAGGCACAGAGAAGTTAAGTGGCTTGCCCAAGGTCACACAGCTGACACGTGGTGGAGCCGGGATTCAAACCCATGACCTCTAACTCCCGAGCCCGTGCTCTTTCCACTGAGCCACACTGCTTCCCAATAAGTATATATATATATATATATATATATATATATATATTCCCATATAAGCACTGGCCATATAATAATAACAATAAATAATTATGACATTTGTTAAGCGCTTACTATGTGCAAAGCACTGTTCTAAGCGCTGGGGAGCTTACAAGGTAATCAGATTGTCCCACGTGGGGCTCACAGTCTTAATCCCCATTTTACAGTTGAGGTAACTGAGGCACAGAGAAGCTAAGTGACTTGCCCAAGGTCACATAGCTGACAATTGGCGGAGCAGGGATTTGAACTCATGACCTCTGACTCCAAAGCCCGGGCTCTTTCCATTGAGCCACTTTGCTTCTCTATAGTCTTCAGAACACTGTACTGACTACCTACTGTGGGTAGAGCCCTTAACTGGGTACAGTCTGCTTGCAGAGAACTATACTGGATGCCTACTGTGGACAGAACACCACAGAGAGGGTCTATTGCCTGCAGAGCATTAGCAAGGCACATCTTGTGGGTGAGACACTGTACTGAATGACTTCTGCATGTGGAGCATTATCTGGAATGCTTGAAGCAGCTCCCTAGTGGTTAGAGCCATGGCCTAAGAGTCAGAAGGTCAAGGGTTCTCAACCTGGCTGGGCCACTTGCTTTCTGTGTGACCTTGGACAAGTCACTTCACTTCTCTGGGCTTCAATTCCCTCTTCTGTAAATGGGGATTACTGTTTTTTAGACTGTGAGCCCACTGTTGGGTAGGGACTGTCTCTATATGTTGCCAACTTGGACTTCCCAAGCGCTTAGTACAGTGCTCTGCACACTGTAAGCGCTCAATAAATACGATTGATGATGATGATTAAGAGTGTGAGCCCTGTGTGGGACAGGGACTGTGTCCAATCTGATTAACATGTAGCAAACCTGGTGATTAGAACAGTGTCTGGCACATAGTATGCACTTAGCAAATACCATAATTACTATTATCATTACTGTATACAGAGCAATGTGCTCTAGCTTTATTTCTATTTATTCTGATGACTTGACATTTGTCCACATGTTTTGTCTTGTTGTCTGTCTCCCGCTTTTAGACTGTGAGCCCGTTGTTGGGTAGGGACCGTCTCTATATATTGCCAACTTGTACTTCCCAAGTGCTTAGTACAGTGCTCTGCACACAGTAAGTGCTCAATAAATACGATTGAATGAATGAATGATTGACAGAGCACTATATGTGGCTTTATAAAAAAAGCCAACCTTTATTTATTATCATCAAATAATCAATAGCTCAGTGGTATTTACTGAGCACTTACTGAGTGTAAAGCACTGTTCTAAGCACTTGGGAGAGTATAATAGACAAAGTTGGCAGGCACATTTCCCCGCACAAGGAGTTTACAGTCTCCTTCTGCTCACCTCTTGATTACACCCTCCTTTTCCATTCACATCCAGCAGACTACTGCTCTCCGCAGTAGCAGTGTGGCTCAATGGAAAGAGCATGGATTTGGGAGTCAGAGGTCACGGGTTCAAATTCCGGCTCCGCCGCCTGTCAGCTATGTGAATTCGGGCAAGTCACTTCACTTCTCTGGGTCTCAGTTCCCTCAGCTGTAAAATGGGGATGAAGACTGTGAGCCCCCTGTGGGACTACCTGATTACCTTGTATCCACCCCAGCGCTTAGAACAGTGCTTGGCACATAGTGAGTGCTTAACAAATGCCATCATCATCATCTTCAAAGCTGTTCTGAAATCACATCTCCTCCAGGGGGTCTTCCCTGATTCATTTTTCATCTCCCCTTCTTATGTTTTCCCACCTGCTGCTTCATCACTTCAGTACCAACTAAGCATTCGCGTAGCCCGAAGCAGCGTGAGCGTTGCAGCTTAGTGGATAGAGCACTCGCCTGGGAGTCCGAAGGACCTGGGTTCTAATCCTTGCTCTGCCACGTGTCTGCTATGTGACCTCGGTCAAGTCACTTAACTTCTCTGGGCTTCAATTACCTGGTCTGTAAAATGGGGATTAAGAGTGTGAACCCCATATGGGACAGTGACTGTGTTCAACCTGATTAACTTTTAGCTACCCCAGCACTTAGAACAGTGCTTGGCACATAGTAAGCGCTTAACAAGTATCATGACTATTTACTTACATTTCTCTATAACTTCCTCCTATCTGAAATTTATTTTAAGGTCTGTCTCCTTCACTGGATTATTAGCTCCTTGAGGGCATTCATTCATTCAATCGTATTTACTGAGCACTTACTTCCAATTAAAGCAAACCCTTGTTTCCTGCCCTCAATCAATCAATCAATCGTATTTATTGAGCACTTACTGTGTGCAGAGCACTGTACTAAGCGCTTGGGAAGTACAAGTTGGCAACATATAGAGACGGTCCCTACCCAACAGTGGGCTCACAGTCTAGAAGAGGGCAGCAATCTATTATCCTATTACTCTATCTTGATTCTATTATTTTCTCCCAAATGCTTGGCATAGTGTTCTGTCTCCCTGAGGTGTTCAATAAGTATTATTATTTGATTGATATTGTGTGCCGAACATTGCAGTAGGTCCCTACCGTTTGCAGAGCACTGTGCTGGGTGCTATCTGTGTGTAGGACATTATCTTTTTTTAATGGTATTTGTTGGGCACTTACTATGTGCCAGGCACTATACTAATCAGCATGGCATAGTGGATAGAGCACGGGCCTGGGAATCAGAAGGTCATGGGTTCTAATCTTGGCTGTGCTACTTGTCTGCTGTGTGACCTTGGGCAAATCACTTCACTTCTCTGTGCCTCAATTCCCTCATCTGTAAAACGGGGACTGAGGCTGTGAGCCCCACGTGGGGCAGGGACTGTGTCCAAACCAATTTGTTTGTATTCACCCCAGCGCTTAGTACAATGCCTGGCACACAGTAAGCGCTTAACGAATACCACGGTTATTATTATTCACATACCTAAACGGCCCCAGCCAGCATTATAAATAAATAGACAAACGCAGACTGGACTTTATCAGGCTTACAACCTTCTCTTCCTTCTCTTTTGAAGCCGACAAAGTACCCAAGGCAGAGCCAATAGAATTCCATGAGCATTTAAGGTAAAGACCTGAGTCTGATTTTATAGGACTCGATGGCCAAGTATGTTTTCCATTAGAAACCCAGGCCCCTTTAATGGCTTAACTGCGACCTAACGAGCAGCAGAAATGGTTTTATGTCACAGCACGGACCGGAGCAATCACCGAAAGATGTCTGTCTACTCTCTCCGGGAAAGACCACAGTCGGGCTCCGGTAACGACATTGGCACGGCAAGAGCCACCTGATTGTCGGCAAGCCGCACACTCCTTCTTTTGTGGTGCTTTATGATCTTTAATTTCTAATCCTAATTAGCGGCAGCCACGGTGAGAGTGAAACGAACAAGCAGGGACTTGGCCAGACGCTCCAGGGATCCCGGGCGATGGAGCCTCCTCGGAGCTGTTGACTCACTCCCTGGGAGACCACCTGCATCAAGCGCTTTCTTTGGAAACCCTGTCAGACTGGTTTTGAATAAAAATAGTAATTGCGGTAATTGTTAAGCGTTTACTATGGTCCAGGCACTGTACTAAGCTTTAGGGTAGAGACAAGCAAACCGGGTTGGACGCAGTCCCCATCACACATGGGGCTCACGGTTTTAATCTCATTCTAGAGATGAGGGAACTGAGCCGCAGAGAATAATAATTAATACTCATAATTATGGTATTTGTTAAGCGCTTGCTATATGCCAGGCATTGCATTAAGCTCTGGGTTAGAGACAAGCTAGTTGGGTTGGACGCAGTCCAACTGTGAGCACATGGGGTTCACAGTTTTAATCCCATTTTACGGATGAGAGGACTGAGGTACAGAGAAGTGAGTGACTTGCCCAAGGTCACACAGCAGACAAGTGATGGAGCTGGGATTAGAACCCAGATCCTTCTGCTCCCAGGCCCAGGATCTATCCATTAGGCTGTGAGTTTGATTGTCCCTCCAGATGCGGTGGGTGAAAATATTGGGTCGGGGTGTAGGGTGGAGAACCGAAGGGAATGTAGACCCATGGAAAAAGCCCAGGAATTCCATCCAGGCCACATCCTTCCCCTGGCCTGGAATGCCCTCCCTCCACACATCCACCAAACTATCTCTCTTCCTCCATAGCCCTATTGGGAGCTCACCTCCTCCAGGAGGCCTTCCCAGACTGAGCCTCCCTTTCTCCTCTCCTCTCCCTCCCTGCCACAGCTCCCTCTTCTTCTTCCCTACCCTTATTCCCCTCCCCACAGCACTTGTGTATATTTGTACATATTTATTACTCTTTATTTTATTAATGATGTGTATACAACTATTATTCTATTTATTCTGATGGTATTGACACCTGTCTACTTGTTTTGTTTTGTTGTCTGTCTCCCCCTCCTAGACTGTGAGCCCGTTGCTGGGTAGGGACCGTCTTTATATGTTGCTGATTTGTACTTTGCCGAGCGCTTAGTACAGTGCTCTCCACACCTATTTATTCTGATGGTATTGACACCTGTCTATTTGTTTTGTTTCATTGTCTGTCTCCCCCTCCTAGATTGTGAGCCTCTTGTTGGGTAGGGACCGTCTTTATATGTTGCCGATTTGTACTTTTCCGAGTGCTTAGGACAGTGCTCTGCACACAGTAAGAGCTCAATAAATGTGATTGAATGAATAAACCTTTCTCCCTGTCCCCCACAGCACAGCCTCCTCCCGCCAGTCCTTCTTGGACTTTGGGGTTGATCCTGCATTTGGCCTGAGGCAGAGAGGGCAGGATAGGATCATCATCAATCGTATTTATTGGGCACTTACTATGTGCAGAGCACTGTACAGGATGGGAAGCGGCATGGCCTAGAAGAAAGAACACGGGACTGAGATGTTCTAACCCCAGCTGTACCACTTAACCTGCTGTGTGACGTGGAGCAAGTCAGAGCCTCAGTGTCTTCCTCCTAATAATGGAGATAAATGACCTGTCTCTCCCTCTCTCTTAGACCGTGAGCCCACATGGAACAA
Organism: Tachyglossus aculeatus; assembly: GCF_015852505.1. Classification (NCBI taxonomy): domain Eukaryota; kingdom Metazoa; phylum Chordata; class Mammalia; order Monotremata; family Tachyglossidae; genus Tachyglossus; species Tachyglossus aculeatus. The sequence goes on from NC_052067.1 coordinate 96,173,983, forward strand.
GGGCTGATATCTGTCCATTGTTGGGTAGGGATTGTCTCTATTTGCTGCCGAATTGTACTTTACAAGTGCTTAGTACAGTGCTCTGCACACAGTAAGTGCTCAATAACTATGAGTGACTGAATGAATAATAATAATAATAATATTGGCATTTATTAAGCGCTTACTATGTGCAAAGCACTGTTTTAAGCACTGGGGAGGTTACAAGGTGATCAGGTTGTCCCACAGGGGGCTCTCAGTCTTAATCCCCATTTTAGAGTTGAGGTAACTGAGGCCCAGAGAAGTTAAGTGACTTGCCCAAAGTCACAGCTGACAAGTGGGTGAGCGGGGATTTGAACCCATGACCTCTGACTCCAGAGCCCCTGCTCTTTCCGCTGAGCCGAATCTGATCTTACACCGACCCCATAATTTAGCCCAGGGTTTTAGTGAAGAGTAAGCACTTAATAAACGTCAGCATTAAAATGAAAACTCCCCCGGCCAGTTTTCAGAGGGCTATAGACCTCCACCCCTCTCAGGGTCGTACCTGGAGAGCTTCCAGTCCTCTACCGGTCTCAACTATGGGAGGGAGAGTCAAGCAGAGGCCTGTCCATTCCATTCCTAGCTTGGCCAGTGGCTAGCGAGTGGAAGGCAATCGGCTACAAGTCAAAACTCGTGCAGCATTGGCGTGGGAGAGAAGTGAGGGCGGAGACTTGAGCTTACTGCGTGGAAGGCAGCAGTGGTAAACTACTTCCATATTTTTACCAAGAAAACTGTGTGGATACACTACCAGAACGATTGCAGATGGAAAGGGGGGCATTCTGGGGAGAGATGTGTCTGTGGTGTCGTTCTGTGTCGGAAATGACTCGACGGCATAAGACAAGAGAAGATAGACCTCTAATCCTGGCCATTCTCTATTTTCGAACCAATCCACCAGCTCATTTCCCAACCGGTTCTCAGTCCAGGGCTCTTATCATCTAGCAGAGAAGCAGCAGAGCCCAGTGGCTAGAGCACAAGCTTGGGAGTCAGAGGTCATAGGTTCTAATCCCGGCTCCGCTGCTTGTCCTCTGTGTGACCTTGTGTAAGTTTTCTGTGCCTCAGTTACCTCATCTGTAAAATGAGTATTAAGACTGTGAGCTCACATGGGACAACATCTGAAAATGGGGATTAAATCCTACCCTCTCATACTTAGACTGTGAGCCCCAGTGCTTAGTACAGTGGCTGGCATAGAGTAAGAGCTTAACAAATACCATAATTTTTATTATTATTATCTAGGGCACAAGCTGGTATTCTATCATTACCCTTCATCCCTATCTTGGCCAATTCTAAATTGTGCTGGCTTTTCTGGTGTACAGCATGCTTGGCAAGATACCCACTTGCGGACTTTCCAACTCCCCTAACTCTCCCTCCAGATTATTATTATTATCAATTAGTGTCACAATTATTGTCATCATCATCACCATCATATTTATTAAGTGCTCACTATGTGTCGAGCACTGTATTGAATGTTGGAGCTCACAGTCTAAGTAAGAGAGAGTAGGATTTAATTCCCGTTTTACAGATGAGGAAACTGAGCCAGAGAGAAGTTAAGTGACTTGTCCAAAGTCACGCAGCAGGCCAGTGGCGGAGAGGCACAGTGGACAAATGGCAGAGCCGGGATTAGAACCCAGGTCCTCTGACTCCTAGGATGGTGCTCTTTCCACTAGGCGGTGTGCTGCTTCTGATAATAACAATAATAATAATAATAATGGCATTTATTAAGCACTTACTATGTGCAAAACACTGCTCTAAGTGCTGGAGAGGTTACAAGGTGATAAGGTTGTCCCACGGGGGGCTTACAGTCTTAATCCCCATTTTACAGATGAGGTAACTGAGGCCCAGAGAAGTTAAGTGACTTGCCCAAGGTCACAGAGCTGACAATTGGTGGAGCCGGGATTTGACCCCATGACCTCTGACTCCAAAGCCCGTGCTCTTTCCACTGAGCCATGCTGCTTCTCATAGCCACGCTGCTTCTCATAATAATTATAATTTAATAATAATAATAATAATAATAATAATAATAATAATTTTGGTATTTGTTAAGCGCTTACTATGTGAAAAGCACTGTTCTAAGCACTGAGGAGGAGCTCGCTGTTGGGTAGGGACCGTCTTTGTATCTTGCCAACTTGTACTTCCCAAGCGCTTAGTGCAGTGCTCTGCACACAGTAAGCGCTCAATAAATACGATTGAATGAATCAGGTTGTCCCATGTGGGGCTCACAATCTTAATTCCCATTTTACAGAAGAGGTAACTGAGACCCAGAGAAGTGAAGTGACTTGCCCAAAGTCACACAGCTGACAAGCGGCGGAGCCGGAATTTGAACCCATGACGTCTGATTCCCAAGCCTGTGCTTTCTCCCCTGAGCCACGCTGCTTCTCTGATGATGATTTCTGATGATTTTGAAGATATCCAGAAGCACAGGCCCCACTGGGAAAGGTTCAGCCCACTACAGGTGAGGAATTGTTTCCTTCCATTTGTTCCGAACCCACCACCACCTCAGTCCAGAAGCTGTGGGTGGGAAAATGGCAAAATCCTCTAAAATGCCATCTGCCAAATGATGCTTTCCCTTCTCCACCCATCTGCTTGAAAAAGAACAGACGATCCTTGCAGGTTTCATACACCAGGTGTGTTTCGTGGTTGGAAGTGCTTTAGTTAACCCGGAAATTTGATCCGGTTTGCCCCTTGAACATCTCGGCAGACTGTATGTCTGAAGGCCTTGCTATATCTTCATCTTTTCTGCTCCTGTAGAAACCTTCTGTGTCACGTTACGCCCTATGATGCAAAGCTGCTTTCAGGGCCGGGTGTAATTATATGAATATTTTGGTCTTTTTTCTTTCTCCTCCTGAGGGCAGCCCCCGCACCGACTACCTTCTCTGGAACTCTCCTTTCGATGTTCAGCAGGTTAATTAGTGTGGCAAATGTGATGAGCTGAAAGTCCAGCCAACTGGAGTCCCGCATGTACATAAACCTCCAAGTAAACTCAGGCCTTTGTGGACAAACATTGCAATCATTGCCAGGCGTTTGTACCAATTTCTGATAACCCCAGTTAGGATTTTGCTGGATTTTTGTACGAATATTCACTCTTCAATCATTCATTCAATCATTCAGTGACATTTACTGAACACTTACTGCGTGCAGAGCACCATACTAAGCTCTCGGGAAAGTACAATACAACAATAAACACTATTCCTCACATTGACTGAGAAAGCGCTTGTGTAGATCCAGGGAGGAGCTATTCCTTTTCCAGTTTTGGCTACTGTGACAAAATCAGTTTACATGAGCATAGGGTTAAGTGTTTTGGCATTTTTGCGTGGGCCTTGTCTTAAGGGGAAAGGATGAGGTAATTATCTCTTCGATGACGCACTAGAAGGACTCCTCCCCAGTAATTCCAGACCCTAAAGCTGTAGTACTTTGCAGCCCTAGACGGAGAATGGATTTTGTTGTCCGCTGTTAATCCCAGCCATAGCTCTGCAAAAGTGGGCGATGGTAAAAATAACTCCCATAGTCCTGCCCATCTGGGGTTAAAAACCCACAACCTGCCCATTAGGTAAGAAAATCAGTAGGTGCTGTTTAAAGGAACATTCCTATAGCAAGCAGGTAGTCTTTTGACGAATGGACTCGTCTCACTTCCCTGTAAATACGGAAAAATAGGAAAAGATAAAATCTTTCTGCTTTCAAGTCCGAGAAACAGCATAGTGCTTATTGCTGCTTCTAGACTGTCCTTCTAGACTGTGAGCCCACTGTTGGGTAGGGATCGTCTCTATTTGTTGCCAACTTGTACTTCCCAAGCACTTAGTACAGTGTTCTGCACACAGCGCTCAATAAATACGATTGAATGAATGAATGAATGAATGAATGGTGATAGAGTACAAGCTTGGGAGTCAGAAGGTCATGGGTTCCAGTTTCGGCTCCGTGTGACCTTAGGCAAGCCTCTTCACTTCTTCTGGCCACAGTTACCACATCTGTAAAATGGAGATTGAGACCGTGAGCCCCATGTGGAACAGGGACCGTGTCCAACCCCATTAGCCTGTAACCACTGTAGTGCTCAGTAAAGTGCTTAGCACATAGTAAGCCCTTAAAAAATACCACAGTTATCATTGCTATTAAGTACCAGTTTCTCAAGAGCAGTTTTCTCATGGACGCAATGTGGTCAAGTGGAGAGAGGAGTCTGGAATCAGATGACCTGTATTTGATTCTCAGCTTTGCCCCTGGCTTTCTGTGTAAATATAGAAAAGTTACTTCACCTTTCCAAGCCTCAGTTTTCTCACCTGAAAAATGGGGAAAAACATTCTCAAGACTCCCCACCTCATGGGTGAAGGCAAAATAAGATGAGAAATGTGAAAGACAAAGGGCTATGTAAATTCAGGTTATTGTTTCCCACAGCTATATAAAAGAATAGGGTTTCGTGTCCATACCAGGGGACGCTGAATTTTCTTAGCCAGGGTTTTGTCCTCTTGACTCAGTTGTGAAACAACTTTTTCACTCTCTCCATTAGAATGTCAATGATATTACAGCACTCTTGCCCCCGTAGTCGTGTTCCACTGGCCCTTGTAGTCATGTTTTTCCTGAGGCTGCGGATGCAACAAACAAGTTGCTGGAAAAGAGGTGCAGCACACTGAGAAGTGGATGCTGGAATTGGATGCTCAAAACTCATCTGTGACCAAATGATGATGATGGCATTTATAAAGTGCTTACCATGTGCAAAACGCTGTTCCAGACCAAAGTGAGGGCAGCACCTCGCCCCCTCCTACCTCACCTCATTACTCTCCTTCTATAACGCAGCCCACACACTTTGCTCCTCTAATGCTGACCTTCTCACTCTACCTCCATTTTGTCTAGCTCACCATCGATCTCTCTCCCACTTCCTCCCACCGGCCTGGAATGCCCTCCCTCCTTGTATCCAACGGACAATGACTCTGCCCCACTTCAAAGCCTTATTGAAGGCCCATCTCCTCCAAGAGGCCTTCCCTGACTAAGCCCTCTTTTCCTCTTCTCCCACTTCCTTCTGCATTGCCCTGACTTGCTCCCTATATTCGTCTCCCTCTCCTAGCCCCACAGCAACTACATACGTAACTGTAATTTATTAATGTCTGTCCCCTCCTTTAGACTGTAAGCTTGCAGTGGGCAAGGAATGTGTCTGTTACATTGTTACATCGTACTCGCCCAAGCATTTAGTACAGTGCTCCGCATACAGTAATTGCTAAATACATATGATTGAATGAATGAATGAATGAATGAACCCCTGAACCTCCCCACCCTCCTACCCCACCCTGTTATCCTGTCCCAGCGTGGCCCCTCACCCTTCCCCTCCTCACCGCCCCCGCCAACTCACTCTCATCCCAACCCTTCCTCACTCCTCATGTCAGCCCCTTCTCCAAAACCCCTTCCCCCCCCATAGTGAGGCCAAATGTGGTTTGTGGAACCTCCTCACCATTATGGGAAAGCATCCCTTCAACCTTGACCTCCACTGGTTGCCCATCTACCTCCGCATCAAACAGAAACTCCTTACCATCAACTCTAAAGCTCTTGCCACTAGGCCACTAGGCCTCGCTGCTTCCTAAAGATAACTCTCCTTTGACCTCCTGGATTCCTACTCCAGTTATTGCCCAATCTGTCTCCTTCCATTCCTCTCCAAACTTCTTGAGTGAGTTGTCCACACCGGCTGTCTCCAGTTCTCCTGTCTTCTTGACCCCCTCCAATCTGGCATCTGCCCCGTTCTCCCCACAGAAGTTGCCCTCTCAAAGGACACCAGTGATCTCCATCTTGCCAAATCCAATGGCCTCCACTCCATCCCAATCCTCCTCGACCTCTCAGCTGCTTTTGACACTGACAACCACCCCCTTCTCCTGGAAACAGTATCCAACTTTGGCTTCACTGACACTGTCCTTTCCTGGTTCTCCTCCTAGTCTATGGCTGCTCATTCTCAGTCTCTTTTGCAGCCTCCCACCCTCTAATTTTGGGTGTCTCTCGAGGTTCAGTTCTGGATCCTCTTTTATTTTCCAGCCATACTCACCCCCTTGGAGAACTCATGTGTTGTATCTAACCCAGTGCTTAGAACAGTGTTTGACACAGAGAAAGAGCACTTAACAAATATCATTAAAAACAATTCTTACTATGTGCAGAGCACTGTACTAAATGCTCAGGAGACTACAATACAATAGAGGTGGCAGATGCAATCCCCGCCCTTAATTAGCTTACAGTCTGAGTTTTCTGTTTCAGACTTCTGTCACCAATGGCATGTCCCCAAGAGGCTAAGTGGACTAGTACAACTAGGAAACTACTTCTGAAGGCTTCCCCTGGGCCCTTCCTTGGGAAGGTGAGAAAGGACAGAAAGGCAAGACGAGGATGAAATAGATAAGTGCAAAATTGAAAATTCATAGATGCTGCATGCATAGCGCTGGGCCGGGGTATGAATACATAAATGCCAAGTGTGGTGGATACTGATCTCTCTGTCCTCCACCAAAACATTTCCGAGTTGGCAGAAACGAGGTGGAAAGAAGAAGCAGAGCTCAAGAAGTATCACAATCCTCCGCTCCATAGATGAAAAAGAGAAAACGAGCAGGATGAAACTTTGGCCAGAAGGCGATTAAGTCACAGGAAATGAGCAGGGTGAAACTTTGGCCAGAAGGCGATTAAGTCACAGGATGTGATGTAGTAAGGAGGCGGTGGCTACTGTTAGAAGCCTAAGTTCTCTCCGGCAAAGGAAAACGACATTGATGTGTCTGTGGTAGGGAGAGAGAAAGAAGAAGCTGTCTAGGTTAAGCTGGCCTGTGGGTGAAGGGATTTAGGGAGTGTCTGGATCTCTACACCGCAAGACAGCTAACAAGTCCTGTGAGACCAAAATTCTGTTTCCATATTTTCCCTCCAGTCTTCTGACCAGGCAGTGGTGGCTCATTCGTTCGTTCATTCAGTCGTATTTATTGAGCGCTTATTATATGCAGAACACTGTTCTAAGCACTTGGGAGAGTACAATATAACAATAAACAGACACATTCCCTGCCCCCAATATTAGAATATGAGAAGCAGTGTGGCTCAGTGGAAAGAGCCTGGGCTTTGGAGTCAGAGGTCATGGGTTCAAATCCCGGCTCCCCCAATTGTCAGCTGTGTGACTTTGGGCAAGTCACTTCACTTCTCTGGGCCTCAGTTACCTCATCTGTAGAATGGGGATTTAAGACTGTGAGCCCCCCTGGGACAACCTGATCACCTTGTAACCTTCCCAGTGCTTAGAACACTGCTTCACACATAGTAAGCACTTAACAAATGCCATCATTATTATTATTAGCAGTGGTCCAAGAGGACTTTCCCAATGTGAAATATGGCCAGCATCTATAAATCTAAGTTTTTTAATGCTATTTGTTAAGCTCTTTCTATGTGCTAAGCACTGTACTAAGCTAATCAGGTTGGACACAGTCCGTGCCCCTCATGGGGCTGACAGTCTTAATCCCCATTTTAGAGATGAGGTAACTGAGGCACAGCGAAAACAAGTGACTTGCCCAAGGTTATACAGCAGCATGTGGCTTCACAGGGATTAGAACCCAGGTCCTCTGACCCCCAGGTGTATGCTCTGTTCACTAGACCTTGCTATGAGACTTTATTTGAGATGTTGTTATCAGTACGGTTATCATAACTCTGGTGGTCACTAAAATTAGTCATGCCTCTTAGACCTGGAGCCTGAAAAAAAGGATTGCCCATAATTCATTCAATCGTATTTATTGAGCACTTACAGTGTGTAGAGCACTGTACTAAGCACTTGGGAAGTACAAGTTGGCAACATCTAGAGACGGTCCCTACCCAACAGCAGGCTCACAGTCTAGAAGGGGGAGAACAGACGACAAAACAAAACATATTAACAAAATAAAATAAATAGAATAAATATGTACAAGTAAAATAAATAAATAAATAGAGTAATTAATATGTACAAACATATTTGTACATATTTGTTTGTCCCGGCGAGTGAGGATAGAACCGGCGGATGGGTGACCACCGGCACCAAAGACATAATGCCGGGGAAGCCGGAGCCCCTTCCCTCTACCTCTGAACATTATGGGGACCGGGACTGCTCACCCGGACCCCGCCAAGAAATGGAGGATTCATTTAGTCTTACTTATTGAGCGCCTAATGTGTGCAAAGCACTGGACTAAGCGCTCAAACAACCGTCACACGTGGCCTTGGTTTGCCTCTCTCAGATCGCCCCACCCACTGGACGGTCACACGAAAAGAAAAGGCGCAATGGCGCCGCAGCGCTCCTTTATATAGGATTGTCTCTGTTGTCGAATTGTACTTTCCAAACGCTTCGTACAGTGCTCTGCACACAGTAAGCGCTCAATAAACGTGATTGAATGAATGACTGAAGGAATAGAAATTATTATTAGATTTGTTAAGTGCTTACTTTGTGCCAGGCACCGTTCTAAGCGTTGGGGTAAATACAAGCAGATTGGGTTGGGCATAGCCCCTGTCCCACGTGGGGTTTACAGTCTTAATCCCCATTTTTCAGAGGAGGTAACTGAGCACAGAGAAGTGAAGTTGACTTTCCCAAGGTCACACAGCAGACAAGTGGTGGAGCCAGGATTAGAACCCATGACCTTCTGATTCCCAGGCCCGTGCTCTAGCCACTGTGAAGCAGCATGACCTAGTGGAAAGAGCACGGGCCTGGGAATCAAAGGACCTGCATTCTAGTCCCAGCTCAGCTGCTTGTCTGCTGTGTGTGACCTTTGGCAAGTCACTTCTCTGGGCCTCAGTTTCTACATCTGTAAAACGGGGGATTAAATGCTGCTCCCTCCAATTTAGGCTATGTGGGACAGGGACTGTGTCCAGCCCAATTATCTTGTAATTACTCCAGAGTTTAATACAGTGCCTAGCCCACGGTAAATGCGTAACAAAAAAAAAAAAAATCAAGCAGAGGAGAGTAAGAATTTGGATTCATATAGAAAACTCTGCTTCCACAGTTCCTGTCCCATACCAGTGTCCATCGTTTCATGTCCACCACTATATAGTAAGAAGAACACGTGAAAATATCATGGGTTTATTATCAAGGAGGCAGTTTGGATAATCCATAGGCTGGGAGTCCCGAGATCTTGGTTCTAGCCCTCGCTCTGCCACTGACCAGCTCTGTGACTTTGGCCAAATCATTTAATTCCTCTGAGCCTTCACAACACAGTGAGAATAGGCTCTACCTCACAGAGGTGCTATGAGGATAAAATTAGATCATTGACATGAAAGTGCTTTGGAAAATAGAAATTCTGTGCCAATTTCAGTTGTATTTTTATCTATTTTTTGGAAACTCATCTCTGTGCCTGGGCTGCGTCATAGTTGCTGTATAACAGGGTGATTGAAGTTCATAATTGGGGACTGTGATATGAGTAACAGATTTAGGAATCCCTTTCCTCACCAGTTTTCTATAAATAAGCTCACTATGGGCAGGAAGCATATCTACCAATTCTGTTATATTGTACTCTCCCAAGCACTTATTACAGTACTCTGCACACAGGAAGTGCTCAATGCATTTGATTAATTGATTGATTGATAAAAATTAATATTCCCTGAAAAAGAGTCACCAAAATGTTTGGTTCCATAAGAAAACTACAGTGCGGCCTAGTAGTGGAAGAAGCACAGACCTGGAAATCAGAGAGCTTGGGTTCTAACCTCAGCTCTGTCACTAGCCTGCTATGTGACCTTGGGCAAGTCACTTAACTCCTCTGTGCCTCAGTTTCCTCATCTGTAAAATGGTGATTCAGTACTTGTTTTCCTTCCTACTTAGACCATGAGCCCCATGTGGAACAGAGACTGTGTCCAATCTGATAAGCTTGCAATGACTCCAGCTCTTATTACAGTGCTGGGCACACCTTCAAAGCCTTACTGAAGGCACACCTCCTCCAAGAGGACTTCCCAGCCTGGCTTAGTGGAAAGAGCCCGGGCTTTGGAGTCAGAGATCATGGGTTCAAATCCTGGCTCCAACAATTGTCAGCTGTGTGACTTTGGGCATGTCACTTAACTTCTCTGTGCCTCAGATACCTCATCTGTAAAATGGGGATTAAGACTGTGAGCCCCCTGTGAGACAACCTGATCACCTTGTAACCTCCCCAGTGCTTAGAACAGTGCTTCACACATAGTAAGAGCTTAATAAATGCCATTATTATTATTATTATTATTTTCTCTTCTCCCACTCCCTTCTGCCTTGCCCTGACTTGCTCTCTTGGTTCTTCCCGCTCTCCCAGACCCACAGCACTTGTGTACATAGCTGTAGTTTATTTATTTGTACTGAAGTCTGTCCCCCTCTAGACTGTAAACTTGTGGTGAGCAGGGAATTCATTCATTCATTCAATCGTATTTATTGAGCGCTTACTGTGTGCAGAGCACTGTACTAAGCGCTTGGGAAGTACAAGGTGGCAACATATAGAGACGGTCCCTACCCAACAGTGGGCTCAGAGTCTAGAAGGGGGAGACAGAGAACACAGCAAAACATATTAACAAAATAAAATAAATAGAATAAATATGTACACATAAAATAAATAAATAGAGTAATAAATACGTACAAACATATGTACATATATACAGGTGCTGTGGGGAGGGGAAGGAGGTAAGGCGGGGGGGGATGGAGTGGGGGAGAGCGACCCCGGGGGCCAAGGGCAGCAGCTTCGGCTTCCCCAGGGGTGGGCACGGACGGGCTGCCCCCGGCCCTCAACCCCCGGCCCGGATGGCACCCGATGGCCCGCCAAGGCCTCCCTCGCTGTTTATTGTTGTATTTACTCTCCCAAGTGCTTAGTGTAGTGCTCTGCACATAGTAGGTGCATAACAAATACGGTTGAATGAATGAATAGTAATTGCGATCGTTGCCCATCTACCTCCGTATCAAGCAAAATCTCCTCACCATCGGCTTTAAAGCAGTTCTCTATCTTGCTTCTCCTAAATCACCTCACTTCTCTCCTTCTACAGCCCAGCATACATACTTTGCTCCTCTGGTACTAACCTTCGAACTGTGCTTCGATCTCGCCTGTCTTGCCACCAACCCCTGGCCCACATCCTGCCTCTAGCCTGGTGAGCCCACTGTTGGGTAGGGACTGTCTCTATGTGTTGCCAACTTGTACTACCCAAGCGCTTAGTACAGTGCTCTGCACACAGTAAGTGCTCAATAAATACGATTGATGATGATGATGGATTGCCCTCCCTCCCCAAATTAGCCAGGCAATTACTCTCCCCACTGTTCAAAGCCTTATTGAAGGTACATCTCCCCACCAGAGGTCTTCCCAGACTAAACTCCACTTTTCCTCATTTCCCACTCCCTTCTGCATTGCTCTGACATGTTCCCTTTGCTTTTCTCGGGATGGTTCAATGGAAAGAGCGCGGGCTTGAGAGTCAGAGGTCATAGGTTCTAATCCTGGCTCCGGCACTTACCAGCTGTGTGACTTTGGACAAGTCACTGAACTTCTCTGTGCCTCAGTTGCCTCATCTGGAAAATGGGGATTAAGACTGTGAGCCCCATGTGGGACAAACTGATTATCTTGTATCTTGATGATCACCTCACTGATCATCTCCCCCTTCGAGACTGTGAGCCCACTGTTGGGTAGGGACCATCTCTATATGTTGCCAACTTGGACTTCCCAAGCACTTAGTACAGTGCTCTGCACACAGTAAGTGCTCAATAAATGTGATTGATTGATTGATTGATTGTATCTCCCCCAACGCTTAGAACAGTGCTTGGCACATAATAAGAGCTTAACAAATACCAAAATTATTATCATTATTATTATTATTATTATTCTCCACACCTCCCAGCCCCACAGGCTTTATTTGTCTACCTGTAATTTTATGTATTTGTATTGATGTCTGTCTCCCCTGCCCCCATCAATCAATCAATCAATCAATCATATTTATTGAGCGCTTACTGTGTGCAGAGCACTGTACTAAGCGCTTGGGAAGTACAAGTTGGCAACATATAGAGACAGTCCCTACCCAACAGTGGGCTCACTGTCTAAAAGGGGAAGACAGAGAACAAAACCAAACATACTAACAAAATAAAATAAATAGAATAGATATGTACAAGTAAAATAAATAAATTAATAAATAAATAAATAAATAAATAAATAAATAAATAAATAGAGTAATATGTACTCACAGCCCCAGACTGTGAGCTTGTTGTGAGCAAGGAATTTCAGTGTTTATTGTTGATTCGTACTTCCCCAAGTGCTTAGTACAGTGCTCTGCACAGAATAAGCACTCAATAAATACAATTCAATAAATAAATGAATAAATTTACAAATACCACAATTATTATGATCATCCTCTCTAGTGGGAGAGCAGAAATGGTAAGGAGGGGTGTCATGGTGTTCGTTGACTCTCATTCCCAAAGGGATATTCCAACTTGTACTTCCCAAGTGCTTAGTACAGTGCTCTGCATGCAGTAAGTACTCAATAAATACAATTGATTGATTGATTAATTGATATGCTCCTCCACCGGACATTTTCCCAACAGTCAGTGCAATATTCTTCTGCTCTAATCACTCAGGTCTCAAGGCCCACTTAACAAGGTGGCAAGACTTGTCTAGTGTCCATCTGTGCCCTCTCGCCCTTGTGGCTGAATGACGGTGCTTCCCACAACTGTTTCTCACCCTTTGTGACCTTGGCTTAACCCTCAGGGTGTGCGCTTTCCGGCTTCCACATCTGGAGTGTGCTCTCCTTTAGAAATGAAAGACAAATGAACGTTGGAAGTGTTAGGTGGGTGGTGGGGCAGACCCTTCAAAGGGAGTGCTTCCTGGGTGATATTCAGAGAAAACGTAGAGATGACATGCTATCGTCCTATTACATGTCACCATCTCGTCAGAGGTCGCGGGCACGAAACCTGGACCCTTCTTTAACCAATCCCTCCATCGATCACTGGAATTTATTGAGCACTTATTGTGCACCTAGACTATTGCATCCTTCTCTTGACTGATCTCGCTGCCTCTTGTCTTTCCCCACTCCAGTCCATACTTCACTCTGCTGCCCGGATCATTTTTCTACAGAAATTTTTAGTCCACGTCTCCCCACTCCCCAAGAACCTCCAGTGGTTCCCCATCCACTTCCGCATCAAACACAAACTCCTTATCATTTGGTTTAAAGCGCTCAGTCATCTAGCCCACTCACTGATCATCTACTACAGCCCAGCCGGCCCCCTTCACTCCTTCCTGTAGGGACTGCATGCTCGATGTGCCCCGATCTCATCTATCTCACTGCTGACCCCTTTCCCATGTCCTCCCCCTGGCCTGGCACTCCCTCCCACCCCTCTTCCCATCTTTAAAGCTTTATTAAGGTCCCATAAGAGCAGAATAATAATAATAATAATAATAACTGTGGTGTTTGCTGAGCACTTCTATTAGTCAGGCACTGTACTAAGCTCTGGGGTGGACAAGAGCAAATTGAGTTGACCACAGTCCCTGGTCTACATGGGCTCGCAACAAATCCCAGCTCCACCACTTGTCAGCTGTGTGACTTTGGGCAAGTCACTTTCTATTTATTTTATTTTGTTAATATGCTTTGTTTTGTTCTCTGTCTCCCCCTTCTAGACTGTGAGCCCACTGTTGGGTAGGGACCGCCTCTATATGTTGCCAACTTGTACTCCCTAAGTGCTTAGTACAGTGGTCTGCACACAGTAAGTGCTCAATAAATATGATTGAATGAATGAATAATGATGGCATTTGTTGAGCGCTTACTATGTGCAAAGCACTGTTCTAAGCGCGGGGGGATACAAGGTGATCAGGTTGTCCCATGTGGGGCTCACAGTATTCATCCTTATGTGACAGATGAGGGAACTGAGGCACAGAGAAGTGAAGTGACTTACCCAAAGTCACACGGCTGACAAGTGGCTGATTCAGGATTAGAACCCATGACCTCTGATTCCCAAGCCCGGGCTCTTTCCACTGAGCCACACTTAACTTCTCTGTGCCTCAGTTATCTCATCTGTAAAATGGGGATTAAGACTGTGAGCCCCACGTGGGACAACCTGATCACCTTGTAACATCCCCAGCACTAAGAACAGTGCTTTGCACATAGTAAGCTCTTAATAAATGCCATTACTATTATTATTATTATGAATCCCCATTTTACAGATGAGATAATTGAGGCACAGAGAAGTGAAGTAACCTGCCCAAGGCTACACAGCAGACAACTGGGGGAGCTGGGATTAGAACCCATGACCTTCTGATGCCCAGGCCCGTGCTCTATCCACTACACTAGGGAGAGTACAACGGACAGAGTTGGTAGAAGCAGCATGGCTTAGTGGCAAGAACATGGGTTTGGGAGTCAAAGGATGTGGGTTCTAATCTCTGCTCTGACACTTGTCTGCTGTGTGACCTTGGGCAATTCATTTAACTTCTCTGTACCTCAGTTCCCTCATCTGTAAAATGGGAATTAAGACTGTCATCCCCATGTGGGACAGGGACTGTGTCCAACCTGATTCCCTGTTTTCTACCCCGGCGCTTAGAACAGTGCTAGTCAGTCCAACCAGAGTTCAGACGTACGTTGGTCCATTTGGGGCCTGAATGACCAGAGGGCAACTTGACAGGATATTATTGGCTTCCCAGTGTATCCTAGAGCCCGGACCTGTGTGTCAAAGGACCTGGGTTCTAATACCAGTTCGACCACTTACCTGCTGTGTGATCTTGGGCAAGTCACTTAACTTCTCTGTGCCTCAGTTCACTCCACTGTAAAATGATGATTCAGTTACTGGGCTCCCTCCTACTTAGAACCAAAGTTCAGACGTACGTTGGTCCATTTGGGGACTGAATGACCAGAGGGCAACTTGACAGGATATTATTGGCTTCCCATTGTATCCTAGAGCCTGGACCTGTGTGTCCAAGGACCTGTGTTCTAATACCAGTTTGACCATTTACCTGCTGTGTGACCTTGGGCAAGTCACTTAACTTCTCTGTGCCTCAGTCCCCTCCACTGCAAAATGGAGATTCAGTTACTGGGCTCCCTCCTATTTAGAATATGAACCCCCTGTGGGACCTGATTAGCTTGTATCTGCCCCATCACTTATTACAGCATTGGGCACATAGTAAGCACTTAACAAATAGTAAGCGCTTGTCTCCCCCTTCTAGACTGTGAGCCCACTGTTGGGTAGGGACCGTCTCTATATGTTGCCAACTAGTACTTCCCAAGCGCTTAGTACAGTGCTCTGCACACAGTAAGCGCTCAATAAATACGATTAAATTAACAAATATTATTACTATTGTTATTATTCCCTGGAGGTGGGTTGACCCAACTCTGTGAAGACTGTTGAGGAATTGGACGTTTTCTCCTTTCTCTCCCACTTGACCAGTGGAAGAAATTGCCAAGATGGACCTATCCAGGAAAGGTTCTTTGACTTTCCACGAAAGGATCGGGAGCTCCCAAAGATGCCACCAAATCTTCAGGGCTCCGCTATGTTGGATTTCAACTGGAATTCAAGACGGCGATAGTCTGAAAAAGGGACCGCAGCCTCTGTCTTCAGCTTTCTATTTCAACCTGACCCTGCTGCTCCTAAAATGGAGATTAAGATATAGGCTGGTGAGTATTCCCCGGCCTTCTCGGGAACATTAGCTTTTCCCTAGACCTAGCATCTGCGCCTGAGACATTATCTATAATGTAGAATCAAGGGCACATAGAAGCCAAAATGCCAAACACTGTGATTTTTCTCATTTTTGTTTTTGAAAAAGAAGTTCCCAACAAGTTTCACATGCAAGGTCATGAAGAAATACACTTGATAACCAGCCCTTAGCTCTCTCCTCTGGCTCAGGGTCGAGCAAACTTGAAAATTTTTCGCAGAAGAGTTTCTGCCCTGATGCTAGCTTTCTTGTTCATTCCTAGAGACATAAACCTCTGAAATTGCCCTGCCAGTGGGAAACTTGTATCAAGTGAATTAAATACTTTCAAAGGTCACAGTTTTTTCCTTGGAACTAAGTCATGGAATTGCTCCTCGCTATTCTGACGAGAGTGCCTGGAAAGCTAACCATTGTCAGTAAACTACTGTGTAGGGGATATCATTTTTGAGGGAATGTCTCCCATTTAGAGAAGTGACAAATAGGGCTGGGTGTCAGAGGACCTGGGTTCTAATCCCGCCTCTGCCACATGTCTGCTGTGTGACCTTGGGCAAGTCGCTTCACTTCTCTGTGCTTCAGTTACCTCATCTGTGAAATGGGGATTAAGAGTGTGAGCCTCATGTGGGACGGGGACTGTGTCCTACCTGATTAACTTTACCTACTCCAGAGCTTAGAACAGCTCTTGGCACATAGTAAGCACTTAACAACTACCATGATTTTCATTATTATCATTCTAATCCCAGCTCTGCCACTTGCCTGCTGTTTGACCGTGGGCAAGTCACTGAACTTCTATGTGCCTCTATTTTCTCATCTGTAAAATGGGGATTTATTATCTGTTCTCCCTCTCCTTTCAACTGTGAGCCCCATGTGAACAAGGAATTCATTCATTCATTCATTCAATCGTATTTATTGAGCGCTTACTGTGTGCAGAGCACTGTACTAAGCGCTTGGGAAGTACAAGTTGGCAACATACAGAGACGGTCCCTTCCCAACAGCGGGCTCACAGTCTAGAAGGGGGAGACAGAGAACAAAACCAAACATATTAACAAAATAAAATAAACAGAATCGATATGTACAAGATAAAATAATAAATAAATAGAATAGTATACAGCCTGATTAACTCATATCTATCCCAGTGCTTAGTACGATGCTTGACACATCATAGGCGCTTAACAAATACCATTATCATTATTATTATTGTCATTATTGCCATTGTTACTGTTGCCATTATGATTATCATTAAGAGGAACCTAGCTGGGCTAAATTGATCTTCAGATGACCTGCAGGGAGAGGGAGTACATTCTGGAACTTTTCAGGCTCTGACTGAATCAGCTTTTGGCCCTTTCCACGAACCCCGGCGCCTTCCAGTCCTTCTTCCGTGGGGGGAATGTGATTGGTCTGTCAGACAAAGAAAACTGCAGGTTCACACCTTGGATTTACATTTTCCTAAGTGCCTTCACATCAGTCAGCTCATTTTTTTCATCCCCAAATCCTCGTGAATTAAGGAGAAGCCATTACCTTTATCCCCTATTTAAAGATGAGGACAGTGAGGCCCTGAGAGATTAAGGGACTTGCCCAAGATTACACAATAAACCAGAGGCTGAAGTTAGATCAGGAGTCTGGTCTGGTTCTTTTCAGTAGACCATGAGGCGTCCTCAGCTCTCTCCCTTCATTCTTCCCCAGCTTCACCTTCTTATTGTATCTCACTCTCAATTCTCCCACCTCCATCCTCTCAATCACGCCGTTTTCCTGGCCTGGAATTCCCTCTCTCCCCAAATCCAGCAGACCACAGCACTCTTTATGTTCAAAACCCTTCCGAAATCCTTCTGCCTCCTCCAACAAGTTTTCCCAACTTAATTCCCAGCACCCCAAGATGGACTGACCGACCAACTACCTCGATCACTTAGATGATTATTTAAACCCATTCTCCTCACTTGTGTACAAATGGTTATTCAATTGTTCATTCAGTGATTCATTCTGAATGTATTAGTGTGACCTAGTGGAAAGAGAATGGGCCCGGAAGAAAGAGGACCAGGGTTCAAATTGTGGCTCCACTACTTTCCTGCCGCGTGACTTTGGGCAATTAGCTTCACGTCTTCTCTGTTCCTCAGTTTCCTTATCTGTCGAATGGGAGTTCAATGCCTGTTCTCTCTCCCACTTAGACTGTGAGTCGCATGTGGGACAGGGACTGTGTCTGAACTGATTAACTTGTGTCTACCCCAGCACTTGGTACAGTGTTCGGCACATAGTAAGTGCTTAACAAATGCCACATTTATTATCATTTGGATTGCCCTATTTGTAAATATTTTTGTGTCCATTCAAGTGTGAACTCCTTGTGGACAAGGAATGTGTCTCTTAGGGAATGAAAATATTATAAAATATACAACAGAGTCCACTAAAGCAAAACATTACAGTTTATCACTGTGAAAAGCAGGATGTTCTGATCATCCCTGACCACAGGAATCAAGAAACTGCCCTCAATTTTCATTTGTTGTTTCCATAACCCCTCAGACTACATAGATATGAGCAACCCAAAATAAATTCCTACTGGGTAGGGAATATGTCTTTGGCTACAGTTCTATTTTCCAAATTACCTAATATAGTGAATTGTACTCAATGGGCACAATTAGGACTGTGAGCCCCACGTGGTACAACCTGATCACCTTGTATCCCCCCAGTGCTTAGAACAGTGCTTTGCACATAGTAAGCGCTTAACAAATGCCATTATTATTATTATTATTATTACTATTATTATTATTATTATTAATTCTACTACTACTACTAGGAAGGGATTTTAATTCTTCCCTTCTCCCTAAAAGCCCCTGGCTGGGACTGTGGTATTTGTTAAACACTTACTATGTGACAAGCGCTGTACTAAGCACTGAAATAGAGACAATAAGTCAAGCAGTCATTATTGAGTGCTTACTGTGTGCAGAGCACTGTACTACACACTTAGGAGAGTACACTATAGCAATATAGCAGAGTTGGTAGACATGTTCCTTGCCCACAGTGAGCTTGCAGTCTATGAGAGAGACAGACATTAAAATAAATAAATTACAGTTGTGTACATAAGTGCTGTGGGGCTGAGGGAGGGGTCATTAAAGGAAACAAATCCAAATGCAGAGGTGATTCTTCAGAGAGTGGGAGAAGTGGAAATGAGGGCTTAGTCAGGGAAGGCCTCTTGGAAAAGATGTGCTTTCTTCAATAAGGCTTTGAAGATGGGGAGAGTAATTATCTGTCAGATAAGAAGAGAGAGGGTGTTTCAGGCTGGGAGAACTCATTCACTCCCAGGCTTCAATGACTTCATGCATAGAGAAGCAGCATAGCTCAGTGGAAAGAGCACAGGCTTTGGAGTCAGAGGTCATGGGTTCAAATTCCAGCTCTGCCAATTGTCAGCTGTGTGACTTTGGGCAAGTCACTTAACTTCTCTGTGCCTCATTTACCTCATCTGTAAAAAGGGGATGAAGACTGTGAGCCCCCTGTGGGACAACCTGATCACCTTGTAATCTCCCCAGTGCTTAGAACAGTGCTTTGCACATAGTAAGTGCTTAATAAATGCTATTATTATTATTATGCCGATGATACCCAAATCTACATCTCCTCCCCTTATCTCTCTC
Organism: Tachyglossus aculeatus; assembly: GCF_015852505.1. Classification (NCBI taxonomy): domain Eukaryota; kingdom Metazoa; phylum Chordata; class Mammalia; order Monotremata; family Tachyglossidae; genus Tachyglossus; species Tachyglossus aculeatus. Next base: position 96,193,166 of record NC_052067.1, read on the forward strand.
CCGGCTCACCTCTCCTCCTGCCTTCAAGACAGCTCTACTTGGATGTCCTCCCATCACCTCAAACTTCACATGTCCAAAACAGAGCACCTTATCTTTCCACCCAAACCCTCTCCTCTTCCGGACCTTCCCGTCACTGTATACAGCACCACGATCCTTCCCGTCTCACAAGCCCATAACCTTGGTGTTATCCTTGACTCCTCTCTTTCATTCAATCCACATATTCAATCCATCACCAAATCCTGTCAGTCCTACCTTCACAACATGGCTAAAATCTGCCTTTTCCTCTCCATCCAAACTGCTACCATGCTAATGCAATCACTCATCCTATTCTGCCTAGATTACTGCATCAGCTTCCATGCTGATCTCCCAACCTCCTGCCTCTCCCCATTCCAGTCCATACTTCACTCTGCTGCTGGGTCATCTCTCTACAGAAACGTTCAGAACCTGTCACCTCCCTCCTCAAAAATCTCCAGTGTTGCCTATCCACCTCCTTATCAAACAAAAACTCCCCACCACTGGCTTTAAAGCACTCCATCACCTTGTCCCCTCCTACCTCACCTCGCTTCCCTCCTTCTACAACCCAGTGTGCACACTACTTTCCTCTGGTGCTAACCTTCTTCTGTGTCTCGATCTCACTTGTCTCGCCACCAACCCCTGGCCCACATCCTACCTCTGTCCTGGAATGCCCTCTCTCCTCAAATCCACCAGACAATGACTCTCCCCGGCTTCAAAGCCTTATTGAAGGCCCATCTCCTCCTTCCCATATCAAGCCCCACTTTTCCTCATTTCCCAGTCCCTTCTGTGTCACGCTGACTTGCTCCCTTCGCTCTTTCCCACCTCCCCACCCCACAACACTTATGTATTTTTATTTTTATGTATTTATGCGGATGTCTGTTTATTTGTAGTGATGTCTTTCTCCCCACCTCTAGACTGTGAGCTCATTGAAGGCCAGGGTTGTCACTCTTTATTGCTATATTGCACCTTTCCAAGCACTTAGTGCAGTGCTCTGCACACAGTGAGTGTTTAATAAATATGATTGAATGAATAGAGGCAGGAAGTGGGTGAGGGGTCTACAGTGAGATAAAAGAGATTGAAATATAAGGAGGTACAAGAAAAATCAATTTGGACACAATTCCTGTCTTACATGGTGGGGGGGGCCACAATCTAAGTGTGAAGATGAATAGGTATTGAATCCCCATTTCATAGGTGGGGAAACTGAGGCACAGAGAAGTTAAGCCACCTGCCAAGGTCACACAGCAAACAAGTGGCAGAGCCAGGATTACAACCCAGGTCCTCTGACTCGTAGGTCTGTGCTCTTTCTATTAGGCCATGGTGGGATGGATGCTTCCATTTTTAGATTGGGTTCATACTGTTGTAGTCCAAGCGCAGATTCCTCCATGATCACATTTTCATTTCTGAATCCAGAAATCCACGCCAAGAGATGGTAAATTGACCCTCAAACAATCCGAGACACTTGAAATGTGTCGACATTTTAAGGGAAACTTAAGCCAGCCTGTCAGAGAGGGATGAAGTGTGCTTTCCAAAATCACCGGCAATGGAAAATACCCGAGATGCTCCACTGAGGTTTCAGCTGACTAGAACGAAGCAGGAGGGGAGATTTAGCATTTATCTGGATAAATGGACGGGTGTCAACAGTTGGCCCAGATTATCCCCTTGGTTTTGTGTTAGGTGGAGCCAGCTCTGGTCCGCTCTGGAGATAACTAAGCAGGAAACCAAGTGAGAGCTTCCTCCCACACCTCTCCCTTCCCTTACTGTTATCTTTAACCACTCACTCTTAGATGGCTCCTTCCTCTCTGTCTTCAAATATGCTCTAGTCTCACCTGTCCTAAAAAAAAACCCTCTCTGGATCCCTCAAACCCCAGCTATCATTCCTGCTCAAATTCCTAAACCACTTCCTTTACTTCCTCCTCTCTAATTCTCTTCTTGACCCCCTTGTCCCCTTCACCTCACTAAGACCACACTTTTCAAATTCACCCACCTCCACATAGCCAAGCCCATTAGACTCTACTCTGTCCCAGGCCCTCTGGTTTAGCTCAGCTACCTTCAACGCCTTTGGTTGTTCCCTGGAAAGCTATCAGATCTTGGTTTTGCCAATGTGGTTCTCCTCTTCAATCAATCAATCAATCAATCATATTTATTGAGCACTTACTGCGTGCAGAGCACTGTACTAAGCACTTGGGAAGTACAAGTTGGCAACATATACAGTCTCTACCCAACAGTGGGCTGACAGTCTAAAAGGACTCTTCTTTTATTTTCTTATGGTATTTGATTATGTTGGCATTTGTTAAGCGCTGACTACGTGTAAAGCACTGTTCAAAGTGCTGGGGAGGATACAAGATGATCAGCTTGTCCCGGGTGGGGCTCACAGTCTTAATCCCCATTTTACAGACGAGGGAACAGAGGCACAGAGAAGTGAAGTGACTTGCCCAAAGTCACACAGCTGACAATTGGCAGAGCCGGGGCTTGAACCCATGACCTCTGACTCCCGAGCCTGGGCTCTTTCCACTGAGCCACGCTGTATTTGTTAAGCGTTTGCTATGTGCCAGGCACTGTACTAAGCAATGGGGTAGATACAAGCTAATCGGGTTGGACGCAGTCCCTGCTCCACGTGGGGTTCACGGTCTCAATCCCCATTTTGCAGATGAGGTAACTGAAGCCCAGGGAAGTTAAGTGACTTGCCAGGGCATACAGAGGACAAGTGGCAGGGGCGGGATTAGAATAATAATAATAATGGCATTTGTTAAGCGCTTACTATGTGCAAAGCACTGTTCTAAGCGCTGAGGCGGGGATACAAGGTGATCAGGTTGCCCCACGTGGGGCTCACAGTCATCATCCCCATTTTACAGATGAGGTAACTGAGGCTCCAAGAAGTTAAGTGACTTGCCCAAGGTCACACAGCAGACATGTGGGGGAGCTGGAATTCGAACCCATGACCTCTGACTCCAAAGCCCGTGCTCTTTCCACTGAGCCACGCTGCTTCTCTAATAGAATAGAGAAGCAGCACGGCCTAGGGGATAGAAGGGCCTATCCACTAGACTATACTGTTTCTCAATTACTTGACATCAACCAGTACCAACCCTCAAAGCCCTCCTAGAATGGTGCTTCCTCCAGCAAGCCTTCCCTGCTTAACTGTCAACTTCCTGAGTCATAGCAACCCAATAGCCACCTCTAGCACTCATATATTGTCATATCCATCTTGTTTATGTGTATGTGTGTGTGTAGATATACTTAGATCCACTTTGTATGCATATGTTATGTATATATAATGTATATTTATATAATAAATATAATTTATATAATGTATATTTATATAATAAATATAATTTATATATTATATAAATAATAATACATATAACAATATGTTATATCGTATTATAAAATATAATATTATAATATATAATATTATAATATATGTATATTTCTAGACTATGAGCCCGCTGTCGGGTAGGGACCGTCTCTATTTGTTGCCAGCTTGTACTTCCCCAGCGCTTAGTACAGTGCTCTGCACACAGTAAGCACTCAATAAATACGATTGAATATATTACATATCTATCTATCTATGTGGAAAGAGCCCAGGCTTGGGAGTCAGAGGTCATGGGTTCTAATCCCGGCTCCGCCACTGGTCAGCTGTGTGACTTTGGGCAAGTCACTTCACTTCTCTGTGACTCAGTTACCTCATCTGTAAAATGGGGATTAAGACTGGGAGCCCCGTGTGGGACAATCTGATTACCTTGTATCCCCCAAGCACTTAGAACAGTGCTTGGCACATAGTAAGTGCTTAACAAATGCCATTATTATTATTCAGTTGTTCATTCAAGAGCTCATTTGGATTCTTCTATATGTCAGTGTTATTTATTATTACCAACTCTGTTCATTCATTCAATCGTATTGAGCGCTTACTGTGTGCAGAGCACTCTTCCTAACATAGTGGATAAAGCACGGGCTTGAGAGTCAGAAGGTCCTGGGTTCTAATCCCAACTCCGCCACTTGTCTGCTGTGTAGCCTTGGGCCGGTCACTTCACTTCTCTGTGCCTCAATTATCTCATCTGTATAATGAGGATTAAGATTGTGAGTCCATGAAGAATAGGGACCAATTTGCTCATGTCCACCCCAGAGTTTAGACTGTAAATTACTTGTGGGCAGGGAATGTGTTTTGAGCTTTAGTGGTACTTTTACAATTTCTCGGTACAGTGTAGTGCATTCAGTAGGTGCTCAATAAATAATATCACCAATACTACTATGACCACTACTGCTACTACTACTACTAATAATAGCAATTATAATTATTGCTATTATAATAATTATAATATAATAATTATTATAATTATCAAGCGCTTAGTACAGTGCTGTGCACACAGTAAGCACTCAATAAATACGACTGAATGAATGAATTATAATTATAATTCTACTACTAGAACCAGATTTGAATACTAAACCTGAGTCAGGTCAATGAGATTCATCCACTCGATTATAATTTTCGAGAGAGCAGTGATCATGTCTTTTACTTTTAATGTGGATTCCTAAGCGCCTTGTAGAATGCTTTCCAAACCCCAGACACCCAGCATAGTGCTCAGCACACAGTAGGTGCCCATTACAGTTCTCTGCCCATCCTAGTGTCCAATTCAGATCTCGGTACATGATAGATGTCCACCACATCTTGAGGGCAGGGAGCTTCTTTACCAACTCTATCGGATTTTGCTCACCCAACCCCTTTGAACAGTGGTCTGCCCATGGTAAGTGTTCAATAAATACTACTGATTGATTGATTGATAATAAATGCAAGTGATGATGATGAGTATAATTTTGCTGATACTTTAGACTGGATTTCCCTCCTCTATTAACATCCGCAGAACGCAAGGTTAGGGGGTTCATTAGTCAGAGGGTTGCAGGGCTCCCTAATGATTCCCATTATGAATTCAAACTATGATGGATCTGCCTCCAGCAGTCTTCTGGGAGCTGGGAATAGATGCTAGAATTCTTTGGAGGCAAAGGAGGAACGGCGGAGATTTGTAATTTTTACTGACATTTAAACATACTTGCATCAAAGACGGGGGTGATGTAAGGATACGCTCTGGGAAAAGGGCGCCTCATTAATTATGTTTCTACAAAACACTTGCATCTCCACGGAGGACAGATGCTATATAAATGCTAAATAGGAATAAAGGAATAATATAAATCTGCCTGGAGCTAGCCTCGCTGTGAAAAACTGCCAATGGATACGTGAGAGTTTCAATTTCGGCTCAGGAAGTGGATATGTGGTTCAGAATGAGAAAAAAAAGAAGAGCAGAGGGAAAAGTTAGCCTGTGTTAGAACGAGAGATGAAAGTTGGAATTTCTCCCAGAAAGGAAGGGGATGGGTGAGTCTTTACTGGGCCTAACTGAGAAGCAGGGCAGTGTAGTGGAAAGAGCAGGAGCCTGAAAGTTAGAAGACCTGAATTCTAATTCTGGTTCAGCTACTTGCCGGCTTTGTGATCTTGGGCAAGTCACAATTTTTCTGTGCCTCAGTTTCTTCATTTGTAAAGTGAGGATAAAATGCCTGCTTTCACTTCCTCCTAGACTGTCCCTTGGGGATAGAGACCTTGTCTGATCTCCTAATATTGCATCTACCCTAGTGCTTAGTCCATAGTAAGCATTTAACAAATACCACATTTATTATGATTACTGCTGTCCTGGGGTGTAGATGAGCAGTTCCGTCTATCAGTTGTCTATAGAGAGAGCAGAGTTCGGTTCTAGAGATTGGGGTTTGGCCATAGAGGGGGATCAAGGAACTTTCCCTGCACTCTAGAGTTTCCAATCCAGAGGAGAAAGGAAGATGACCCCAATTATTTATTCATCCATTCAATCATATTTATTGGGCACTTACTGTGTACAAAGCACTGTATTGAGCTCTCAGAAGAGTAAAATGTAACAATAATCAGACACATTCCCTGCCCTTAGAGAGCTTACAGTCTAGAAGAGTCTTACAGTCTAGTCTAGAAGTCTAGTCTGTGGGTTGAATGAGAGAGGTGAGTCAAGGTTAGCACCAAGGATATGCGTTTGTGACGCAGGAAGGATGGTGGTGCTGTCTACAGTGATGGGAAAGTCAGGGGGAGGTCAGGGTTGGGTGGACAGAGGAGGAGTTCTGTTTTGGGCGTGCTAAATTTGAGGGGTCAAAGGGATATCCAAGTGGGCAAATGGGCTAGGCAGGACTAGTGAAAGAGGAACAGAAAGAGATCACGTGCAAGCCTGGAGGATAGATACGGCATTTATAGCCTCAGTGAAGCACAGTCTTAAGAAAGTTGACATAACGGCGTGCTACAGCATGGCCCTTGGAGTCAGAAGGACCTGGGTTCTAATCCCGGCTCCGCTACATGTCTGCTGTGTGACCTTGGGTAAGTCACTTCACTTCTCTGGACCTCAATGACCTCCTCTTTAAAATGGGGATTAAGAGTATGAGCCCCACATGGGACAGGGACTGTGTCCAACCCGATCAACTTGTATCTACCCCACCACTTAGAACAGTGCTTGGCACATAGTAAGTGCTCAACAAGTACTATAAAAAAATACCTCAGCGGGCAAGCCAGAATGTCAGGCAGCCATTAAGAGGAGGGGTAGCTCTCTTTGAGCAAAGAGTTTGGGAAGAATGGGACACCAATGGGCAGGCTGGAAAACAAACAGACCCTATATGGGACACATAATAATAAAAATAATAATAATAATGGTATTTATTAAGGGCTTACTATGTGCCAGGAACTGTACTAAGTGCTGGAATGGATACAAACAAATGGGGGTGGACACAGTCCCTGACCCATGTGGGGCCCACAATATCAATCCTCATTTTACAGATGAGGTAACTGAGGCACAGAGAAATGAAGTAACTTGCCCAAGATCACACAGCAGACAGGCGGTGGAGGCAGGATTAGAACCCATGACCTCATGACTCCCGGGCCCGTGCTCTATCCACTAGGCCAT